>NC_083648.1:3551294-3901294 GCF_963576545.1 Limanda limanda | reverse complement strand
TACACCTACCTGGAATTTGCTCTGGTTATTGGTGCATACAATGAACATAGAAACATAAAAACACAATAAATGCACCAGAAATAAGAAAAACAATAAAAAACGAAATATATTTACTCACTATTTACTTCTTATTTACTCACTTTTTCTAATATTTATACAAAGTAACATTTATTTAGACATAAACATATCTATATAAAAATATATAAAAGATATAAAAAGTGAAGTAAAAAGTGAAATGCAAAATGCAAAACAGTGAACAGTGTCAAATTGCAATATGCAACGTAATGCAGTATAATATGATATAATATAACATGTGTTAATTTAACACATCCTTGAGGTGTGGGGGCGGAATAAATGTCTCATGTATTAAAAGTTGAGTGAATATTCGCTTCAAACTGATGATTGATCTCTCTTTGAGCCGTAATCAGCCTCGAGTTCTCTGAGAGGAACACGATGGACTCGTTATTAAAGCTCAATTTAATTGTCACTGCTTTTAAATCTGATTCTAAAAGGAATTTATCACATTTATCGCAATTTCTCGTGAACTGCTACGGTTCAGAGAAGGATGAGTGCGATGAATAAGAAAAGATAAATGAGAGGAGAAAGATTTTTTGATTCTGCAAAGTTGGTAAAACCCAGGTTGAGCTTTATGGTATTGACGTGATTCACCTCAACTTTATTCATTGAATGTTATTTTTAAAGATTAAAGTCAGGATTTTATTTGAATGAATTTGTGATATTACGTGAAAAAAGTTATACTAATATTACAAGAATTACTTCTACTACTAATTTCCAGAGAAAAGGTCTCAATATTAAAAGAATAATGTTCTAAGTTTATGAGAAAGAATATTCTGAAAGTAAATTCATCTTTACACTGGAATAACCAAATTTATATTTGTAATTTTTTTATTACATCTTCACCACTTCCAGTCATTTTAAAACCTTTTCATTTTCATATTCGTTTTATTGCTAAAATGCTTTTAACTTTGCTTTGACCAAATATAAACTAAGACATGTATTCTAAAATTGCCAATAATCAGGACCTTCATTATCATTTGATTTTTCAACAAACCCATTCGTCTAAAAGAGTCCTAACATCTTCTAAAAAACGTAGGTGAAGTTAAATGACCTGTTTTAAGTTTGAGAGGCTGGAACAAGAGAAGAAAACGTTGAAGCAGCTCTGAAGTAAACTTTTCTCTCAGTAAAAGAAATGGAATACACCCCTGATGCCATTATCGTCACTTAACTGCTGCTGCATCAGTTCTGTAATTATATATAATCACAGCCGAGAACATCCTGTGTTCCGACATCAGAGAGAAATTATGTTGGACTCTGTGTCTGTGGTTATTTGCTTCATGATGATCATGAACTTTTATTCTTTTTACAGCTTCACCTCAACTTTTCCTGACAGCCACTCAAACTTCGTGCTGTTTATAACTGTTACACAAGACGTGATTAAGATAAACAGACAAGATCTATCACGACTTTCCTCAGAGTTTCATAATTTCCAAGTAACTCAAGTTTATTTCTTTGCTTCTAAAATTAAAACATTGTCCTCTGATACATATTAGGTTATTACAGGCATTAAATATATTATAATAGTCGTGAGTCATACGCCTCCGCTAACCTTTCAATCTGCAGACATTTCTTTTTTGCCAAATTAAAAAAGATTCTGTGGAGTCGTTTGTAGAGAGAGTGTTCCCAGGGCTAAGTTGAGATATCGTGTTAACAAGAACGAGACGGACGGATTGGCCGTCACTGGCACATCGATAGGAAGAAGTTATGGTACATTAAGTTTAAAAATAAACTCCAGAGTCGTCAGTTGGCTTTGTTTGACACACTTTTATTTTTTAAGTACAAGTCAGACGTAGGTAGTTGACCTTTCCGGCTCAAACAGAAAAAGACTAACAGTATAAAACATGTTCATCAGGAGGAGAAAACTAGAATCTGTTGAACTTGTAAGTATTCCACTTCTAAGAAAAGCATTTGATCAGGTGCATAGTTAAGAGTTCACGGTGAAAACAACATTGTAAACAAACCATTTCCTACAAAAAAAAGATAACTCACAGCTTTTGTTGACTGAAAAAAAACACACAAAACGGAAGTTTAGTGTCACAATGAAACTTAAGTCACTACAGCAAAATGAATATCACGTTATCTACTGTTCACAATCCTCAGGAGTTTATCGATCTAACGGGAGAGTTTCACAGCTTGTTCCCGAAAACCAACGCAAAGCTCGTCTGTCACAAGCGTCACAGCAGGAGAGCAGCAGGTTGAGGTTCTCATCGTAAGAGAGAGAGAGATGCAGATTCAAAGCTGCTTTCAGACAAAACACCGACCTCCAGAGAACCTCAGAATGTCCAGAGAGAGAGACTCCAGACTTTCTCAGCAGAATATCTGAAGGAGACGTTTGTAACAAGAAACAAAATCAAACAAAACAAACCAAAACTCCGGAGAAACTCCAGAAGCAATTCTGTAGCATTAGGTTTGAAAAAAGTAACTTTTACACAGAGTTACTTCAATAATACAAACATCTGTCGAAGGTAGTTTGAGTCGGGTTGCATTTTAAACCTTATTGTTATTATTATTATACATGTTAACTATTCGATACGGATCTGAGTTACATGAGAGTTTGTGTAGTTTTCACAGTTTGGGAGAAATAACAAAGTCAAACTTGACTGAAAAACACTGATGTTTCCTGCGTGTGAGAGAAACTCCTCTGATCTCAGCCTGAAGAATCAGGAGTAAAGGCACCGACGTTCTGCAGATTGTCTTTCAGGTCCAATCATCTTCCCCCCCGCTCACATCGGAGGAGTCGCTGGGGAATAAACACAGAGCTCGTTAGTCGTCACTCGAACACAACACGTCACCGCGAGGGAACAGCGACGCTTCAGGGGCTGTCGATGTGTTTTACTTTTGTTTTCTTAATTTGCATCAGTCCCTGAGGAAACTCCGATAGCTGAAGGGAACAGATTTTAAATTGTAGGTGCGATGACCCGTGATCATCAGCTCTCAAGTCAGAACAAGCAGGAATAACATGTTATTAATATCAGACTATAACTCCAGAGCAACGCCAATTAAAACGGGTCTGAAATGTGAGAATGCAACAGAGGCGAAGAAATAAATCATTAATTAAAAGCAACATTTTTCTTAAGACACAGCCTGACCTTTGAAATCCGATCAGTTTTACTTTGAGTCTGAGTGTGAAACAACTCTTAATAAAAACCTTGAGTTTTATCCACTTACCCAGATTTAATCAGCTTTGATCTTCTTTTTGTTAGATTTCTTTTTCTGGAAATATGGAAAAAACAAGCAAATTATTTTGTGGATAAACTTTTTCGTTGGTCAGTTTCTAGAGTGGAAATCATAATATACTGTACGTCAAACTCCTGATGTTAGTGTTGTTAGTGTGTGTGTGTCTGTGTGAGTGTGTGTGTGTGTGTGTTAGTCGTACCGTGGAAGCAGGTGTTTCTGGAGAAGCTTCTGTCTCCACTTTCTGCTTCAGTCCGTTCTTCTCTGTAAAACATCAACACGTGAACATCAGGCTGAAGGTTTCGTTTCTGATGCATAAATTATTATTATTTGTTCAATGTTCTCGTACAAATTAACACAACTAACTAAAACTACCAGCTGGAGCTCTTGTGAAAAGTATGAACAATTTATAACAACCGACAAGTCTCTTACTCTTCTTCTTTGCAGAGACGGGATTTTTCTCGACCTGATCGGCCTCCATCTTCTTCCTCTTCTTCTTCTTCGTGCCTTCGCTCGAGCACATTGACGAGTCCAGGGACTCGGCGGTCAGGTCGACCATCTCGCCGCTCTCATCCGCCTCCACCACCTTTCCCTTCTTCTGCTTCTTCATCTTTGGAGGTTTGTTTTCCTTGGCGGAGTTCTCTTCCTGCTCGGCGTTCTTCCTCGGGGTGCTCTGGTCCTGGGGGGCCGCACGTTTGGGCTTTTTGGCTGATTTGGGCTGAGGTGTCTCCTCCGCTGCCTCTGGGACCGCTCTGTGAGAACAAGATGTTATAAAGTGACCAGTTTTTATGATGAAGGTAAACGTAGATTAGAAATTCTTAAAAATACATGTAAAGATCCTTCCCCATTGCAATATTTCTCACTTTTACAGTTAAACTACCTGAAGAAAAACATCATCTCACATGAAAATCTTCACGTTAACCGAGTTAAAATCTCAAGAATCTAAAATGACGGATGAGCAGTAACATTCAACATAAGAGAAATAAAGTTTACAGACTTCTCCCCGGGTGTGCTCTTCTTCTTCTTCTTCTTCTCCAGCTGCTCCTCCTGCTTGTGCAGCCTCAGTCTCTTCTTCAGACTCAGCTTCTTCCTGATCCGCTGCTTCTTCTTTGAGGACGAGAGCAGAGACGAGTTTCCTTCCGCTGGAGGAAGAGAAAACGTGCAAATCCTCGTTCAGCTGAAGCTCAAAGTGTTAAAGCTGCTTCATGTGGATTCAACAGACAGATTTTATTTACCTGTTGTATCCAGTTCCTTTTCTGAGTCTTTGTCGCCCCCTGCTGCTGATTCGTCAGACTGCACCACCTCCTTCTGTCCTTTGGCCTTTTTCCTCTTCTTCTTCTTCTTCTCCGTTGATTCTGCTGGAGTCACAGGATCCTCCACCTCTTCTCCTCCCTCCTCCTCTTCCTCCTCCACAGCTTTAACAGTCTTCTTTTTCTTTTTGTTTTTCGAAGGGGTGACAGGAGTTTCCACGCTCTCCTCCTCCACTTCGGCTTTCTCCATTTTCCTCTTCTTAGCCTTCTTCTTTTCAGAAGTTACCTGAGGTGCCTCCTCCACTTCCACCTCCTCCACCACCTCTACCACCTCCTCCGGCTTCTCCTCCACCACCTCTACCACCACCTCTGGCTTCTCCTCCTCTACCTCCTCAACCTTCTCCTCCACAACCTCCTCCAGCTTCTCCTCCTCTTCCTTCTTTTTGTTGAGCTTCTTCTTTTTGGCCGACCTGGTGGAGAGAGGAGACTCGCTGACGGTTTCAGCCGTTTCCTTTTGACTCTTCTTCATTTTCTTCTTGGGAGTTTTTACCTCTTGGGCTGTTTCTTGCTCGGCTGCTTCACCGTCTTCGACCTGAATGTTGAGGACGATGCAGTCGCCTGCTGCTGAGAGAACAGGACACATGGGAATAAAGGACAATAAGTCACAATAATGAAAAAGAAGAAAGTAAAAGTCAAAATAAAAATTGCAAACTAAGTTTACAGTACTAAATCTGCTAGAGATGGGGAAAAATAAGACATTTCGAGAATAAAGTCTTAATTTAATGGTTAGAAATAAAAAGTCATAATATAAGTAGAATAAGAATAACAACACAAAATGTTATATTTTCTGAAAATCTTGAACCGATCTGATGTTTCTTGGAAAACTAAGAGACCCTTTGAAACTAGAAGACAAAGTGTTTACAAAATGATTTAAACATGACCACAATTCAGTTAAAAGTCTCTGTTACCAGCTTCAGTAACAGGAAGTTCAGCGGCGTCAACGGCTGTTAGGTCCTGAGGAAACAAAACACCGTTGATTTTATTAGATTCTCATCTTCTCTCTGCTCCTGGAAATATTTGATGACATTATTCTTATCAAGCCCCTAAAATAATTCAAAAAGGTTGTTTTTTTACCTCGGATTTCTCCTCTTCCTCGACTGTCTCGTCCTCTTTTGGGTTTTCAGCATCATTGTCAAGTTCTAGAACAGAAGGAAACACAGCTGCCTTCATATCGTCTGTAGCTTGTTGTGGAGGTGAGGCGGCTGAGAGAGAAACCCTCAGCTGCACCACAGAGGGTCAATCAGCGCAGGTGAGAGCTGTTAGCTGATTGGTCCTCACACTTTAAAAGGCAGAGACTTAGAGAAGGAGGAGCCTGAGAGGAGCCGGAGAGGAGCCGGAGTGAAGCTGGAGTGAAGCTGCAGAGCTTACTGTGAGTGATTTAACTTTATGTTGTTGATCACGTGTGTGGTGAGAATAAATATGTTAAAAAGGAAGCATTCCGTCCCTGGCTGTGTGTTGGAGAGCCCCTGGGCATAGGGTCACTTGTTAAGACACCACAAGCATTTTAAGTATTTATTTCTCCATCCACCAGGTCTGGGAGGACTGATTACATGCAGAGGATTTCTTAGACACTCTAGATTAATGTCGACTTAATAACATGGGTAGAATTTCTCTCTTGGAGGATTTCTTCGACTGAAATGATCAGTGTTTGGTACCGAAAGTGTTCACAGTAAAATCAAGGAATAATTGCATTTTGTTGACTTTAATGTCAATACTAAGTAGTTTAGGTGAAATGTCAATAGTTTGATTTTTTGGAATTTAGAGATTGACTGCATAAAAACCTCAAACTACTACAATACAGAAACAATAGTGAGGAAACTAGATTAGTTGTAATTAAACAAACTATTTGAGAACAAGCGAATATTTACATATGAATATTTGATTTACATCTCGAGTTTTCACTGGTTTGTTTAAAGTTGTTTAAAAGAAATTTTGTTAACCTTTAGTTATCGTTCACCTTCAGAGAACTGATTTATTTTATTGCTCCGATCTGAATCCACCTCTTGGAACTTTTTCATCTTTTAACTTGTCAAACTATTTAATGATGACACTTTCCCAACAACTGCTGCAACGTAATCCAGCAATCAATCATTCTAATCTGAGTCTGACGAGTCAAATCCTGTGGAAACTGTTTAAATACGTCGGTAAACAGGATGTCTGTGTTTCAGGTGACTGTGATTCTCAGAGTCGCTCCAGCTTGTCTGACACGAGCCCTCTGAGGAGGGAGTGACATCGTGGAAACGTTCAAAGATCTTTACAGGTTTTGTAGGCGAATCCCAAAACCTCAAGGTAAAATCTTCGACTTTTCGTCTTACTTTATTTTCTGCAAATAAAACGTTTCTGCACTCACACAGCTACAGAGACAAAAAGGAAAATATCACTTCATATTCCCTCTAAATAAAATTGTTGGAAACAGCTCAACTTGTGATGCTGATGTTTTCATCTGCGTTTGCTTGTTTAGCAGAATTACGAAGAATTTGGTGCGAATCTTGTTAATAGAAACAAATTTTCCTGTTGGTGCAGCAGCAGATCATCATTTTCAAAAGCTGTGATGAAGGAAACATCGAAGCCGCTTGGTTTCGTCACAACAGCTCGTGATGTTTCTCGGCTCAGTGAGAAACACACAGAGGAGACGCCACACGTGACGCCTGCTCGTCAAACAGCTATTGGTTGTTCATACCTGCAGGGGGCGTGGCTTCGCTCTCCGCCGGCTCGTCATTGGTCTCCTCAGCTGCCGGGTCAGAGCTGGTAGGCTCGGCCTCGCCGGAAGTCTGTAGTGAAGAATCATGAGGTCAACGACAGGGACGTCTTCATTCTGAGTTACTTCTATTTCATTTACTTTATTTGGTTTGATCTTTTTCTGGAGTTGCAGTTTTGTCAATTATCACTTAAACAGTTTGGACCTGAAAATGAACAGGACGTAGGTTCTGTGCTCCAAACAAATAAGATCAATAAGATCGAACACTGCACCTTCACGGTGTCGTCTTCCTCAGGCTCCTCCTCAGCGCAGGGAGGCGTGGCCTCTGTTTGACTGACAGCTGTCTCCTCGGACTCGGCGGCTTCTGACTCCTGGGGACAAAGAGGTAGAGAAACCATTTAGCCTGAATGTCATTTGCACAAATTAATCTGTGACACGCTGAAATATTTCATCGGATCAGTGAAGGTGTCGCCCTGATCATCGATATTTGCAAATTAATCTTATGGATAATCGTGTCAAACATCTTCTTTCCTGCCAACAACAGCTCTGATAACGTTCATTTCAAAATAGGTTCCTGTGGCTCAGGAGGGAGAGCGGGTCGTCCACCCACCGATGGTTCAATCCCCCGTGTCCTTGGGCAAGACACAGAAGCACTAATTGCCCCAGACAGCTGAACTGAGTGTCTGATAGAAGAACAACACACTGAATAAACACAGCTCAAACATCTGAGCTGAGGAAACGTGGGATCAGCAGAAGAATCAACAGCTTCTCCAGGTTTTATGAGCCGTGATGAGAACGAATCAGCAGCTCAGCTCGTTTCTCCTCCGTCAGTTCGGTGAAAACACAACGAGCAGATGGGAGAAGCCGTTTGGGGACGAGAGAAAACGTCCAATCAGAAGGTTTGTTTTGTGCTGGAGGAGATGTTCCTGGAAAGTGAAAAACGACATTCTTCAGATTCAGCCTCAGGTCACCAACCTGCTTGGGCTCATTGGCGCCCGAGGCCGGAGCTTCATCCCCGGTCGGATCCACGGCAGCTTTGTGGGATTCGGCTTCTTCCTCCAACTCAGAGGAGCCGTTAGTGACCGGGACAGATGATTCACCTGGAGCCGCCTGAGTAAGAAAATAATTCTGATCATTATGAAACTGTGTTGGAGCCAATTAGACGCCGACAGGAAGCCACGGTGTTTAACAGGAAACAGCCTCGTTAACATTTCACATTAAAACTCAGTGATTTATTTTATGGCGAGTTGCTTTTTTGTCTCCCTGAGGAAGACGAGTCCTGACAATGTGATGAGGGAAACAGAATCTGTCCCCACAGCATGAGTAATACAGAGTGCACACACACACACACACACACACAATCACACGCACACACACACACGCACAGACACACAAAGTCTCAGAAGATTATCTGTCTGTCACACACAGTTTCTGTCCAAACAGCATCATCCACTGCATCACTGAGCAAATATAAAGAACAAGGACGAGTCTTTGATATTCACTCTCTCTCTCACATAGACACACACGCACACACACAACACAGACACAACACAGACACACACGCACACAGCGGACATGTAATGTGTGTGTATCTCACGAGCATAAAACAACACTGCGGCTACTGTTAATCTATCAGGACATTATCTCAGTGACTGGACAAGAGTTATGTCTGTGTGTTGTGTGTGTCTGTCTGTGTGTCTGTGTTGTGTTGTGTGTCTGTGTGTGTGATCATGATGACATTAGTTTCCTGTCGTTTCAATCTAGGTCAAATCATGTCAGTTTAGTTTTTTTTAACATTTTGCCGTCAGATTTCTTAACCCTAAGTTTCCTGTAGATATATTTTGTTCTGAAGCCGAAGTCGTGCTGAGCTGCACTTCGTCACGTTAATGATGAAGAGGAGATTAATGTCGATTCCGGTGTTCGAGCTGCGTTCAAGCGCACGGACTCGGGTGTGGCTCCCCCTCGGATCACTGAACCTTTCCTGATTAATCAACGTCAAAGTCAGAAAACAGTAGCTGGCCTTCGTGGTGTCCCGGAGCTGAAGACGATGCTTTCATGTCTGAGGGGCTCGTCTCTGCTCACCTCTGGTTCTGTTAGCTCCTCCTCCTTGTTCTCCTCCTCTTCATCGTCTTTCCCCTCTGAACCGGACGACTCCACGCCATTCGACACGGGCTCTGAATGACAATACGTTTTAGATTAGACTCTGAAATGTTCCCTAAACCATTATCTGCCGTTATAAAGATCAGGAGGTTCACGCCTATAAATGTTAATATATATATATATATATATAAATATGTAGTTTTACCAGCTGGAGGCTTTGAATCCACATTATTTTCCTCGGCGCCGTTGGAGAGTTTGGCGTCGGCGCCCTCTTCCTCTTCGCTGATGGCAGGTTCTGCTTTAATGCTCTTCTTCTTCAGAGCGGTCACGTCTTCTGTCTCTTGTTTAGCATCTTGGGCTAAAGAGCACAGTCTACACAACACAACACACACATTTATTTTATTCGTCATTTAGTTTGGAAACAGAAGATGCTTTTGAAAACTATTTTATATTTAATGATATTTTTATTTGGTGTAAGTCCTTAACGTCTGACTGGGAAGGACAGGAAATGCCTTTCTGTTACATTTTCATTATGGCTAAAAAAATAAATAAAGAATAAATAAACTGTTTTGGAGTCTACAGATTCATACAATCCACTTAATTAAAGAAAATGAATCAGTTTGAGTGAATTAAAAACCATAAAGTGCTGAGTCATCACAAATTCACAGAAATATATTCTCTGCATTTGACTTAATTTATATAATGAATCGTTTAGTTTTCAGTTGATTCAAAGACACATTTTCGCTTGAAGCCAAACCACCTTGATTCAAGATTCAAGAGTTTATTATCAAATGCACAACAATAACATTAAGCAGTCGCCCCCTGGTGGCTCGCAGCATCACATGTTATAAACCCTGCCTCCTCCATGTTAACAGACAGGGACCAGACTAAATAATTAAAGCGCACATTAAATAAATGTTCCTCAAAGATGTTTTTCTGTCCTTTTGGTAAATCTTATTATTAACGTCAACAACGCAGCTGCAAATTAAGTCAAAAGCTCAAGATGGCTGCTCTCGAATCCAGGATATTATGAAGTTGGGACACAGATTAATAAAAGTTTCTTTATAACTCAGTGATTGTGAAAAGGCTCCGTGACTTTTCGGACTTACTTCACCCAGCCTGTGTAGATATCGTGCAGGTTGGAGTTCTGCTCCGAAGATTCCACCTACAACAACAAACACACAATTAAATAAACAAATATAAACACAATGAAACCATTAAAACACCATCACATGAGTTTAATCATAAAACTGTCTCAGTTTCCAACCAAATTCCTCTTGAAACCACGTTTTCATCAAGTGGCCGGACGACTCAACTTAGGAAAAAGCTAATTTCCTGTGGTTCAGAATCGCTTTGATGCCACATGATCCCGGATATGAATCCATGCAAGAAAAGTAACAGCAGAGTCCAGAATGTTGCTCTGGTTGCTCACAAATCAATGTGAAGCAGCAACTTTTAACCATAATCAACCTTTTTATCAATTAAAATATGATCGACTTCAAGTGGCCCTAATACTTCATATTATTAACTTTACAACACATTTCTACTGAGAACTCGTAAGAGATTATATAAGAGTGTGTGTGTTTGAATTGTGACTTATAATTATTTATTGTTTATTACTGTGTCACTAACGTACATCATGTATTATTTGGTCTCTAGAACATCACAACAACAATTAACTACAACGCAAGTCAGCAAATTCTCCCATTTTAGAAACTAATATTTAGCTCAGATTACTAACAGATTATTTGATTAATACAATTATTACCGAATAATTTTCTGATGCAGAATTAATTGATTAATTGATTAATCGATGCATTTCCGGTGCACGTAGGTAATAATAAACAGCTGTGATCATTAAATGGAATAAAACGTGAAGCAGGTTTTGATCGGAGTGTGTTGACACAACCGAGCAGCTTCTGAAACATCATGTTCTTTTCTGCATGAGGCCTCACCACACACACACACATACACATACACACAGACACACACAGACTCACACAGACACACACACACTTTAATCTCATGTATATTTAACGTCTTATATAACCTGCACATGTTCGCCCTGGATTCAGACAGGAACCTTTCAGGAGAATCGGACCCGAACCCGGACCAGCATCCTCGGTTCTGCAGAGTCCACATGAGAACGTGTGGGAATCGAACCTTTCTCACCTGATTGACGTGTTTCTCCAGCACTTTGGCCGCTTTCTTGAAGCCGTTGACCTTCAGGTGCTGGTAGATCAGAACCAGCAGAGCTTCGTCCTCCATGTTCACCGACGGGACCGAGTCACAGACACGCACAGACACGGTGGACCAGCGGGTTATTATTGACGAGTTACAGTCGCTTCAGTACATGCTCGATATTCTGGCTGCACACGTGTGAGCTACACCCCGCCCCCCTCGCAATGCAGCATGGGAGCTGGAGTCCTCTTGCCTGAGCGGAAGCTCTAAGGGCGGAAGTGTCTTCTGAGATTTAACTTTGAAAAGTAAAGTGGACCTAAAACCAACTTTAGAGTTAATATTACACGTTTTGAAAATTTTGCAAGGAAATTATAATATGTTAGTTTCACATGTATTTTCGAATAGATTTTCAAATTTGCAGTTAATTAATTAATTCAATATGTATTTTTAAATGTTAAACGTATTGCCTATTTTATGTTGTTGTTGTTGTAATCCCCTCTTTATTATAAAATGCATTTATATTTACTTTATATTTACTTTTATTACCTATTAAAATATAACATATATATAACATCATTAATTTATTAAATTCTTTCAAAATATTTATTCCGACTTTCCTTCTGCAAATTGAATGATCTTCCCTAACTAAGCAAAATTCAACTGGGCCAATTAAACTATATTTAAATTGAAGATTTAACCTCTGCTGCTGCACATCTGTAAGGTTGATGACCTGCTGTGATTTCCACCATCTCATATAAACTTTATTTCTATTTATCATCAGTAAACCTTCCATTTTCACATGTTTCTTTATTCCTGCACAAATGGGCTTCGTCAAGCTCCATTAATCAATCTACGGACCTGTAATAATAACCATTAAAAGCCTGGACCCTTGATTTTCTTTAAATAGAGGAATAAAGAGCATTGAAGAACTTGTGTGTATTTAAAGTGAGCAGATGTTTCTCCTCCACGACGCTCCCACGTGTCTTCCTCAGTGCCAGCGAATAAGCTGCTGATAAATCACACACGACCTCTATCACTACTTGGCTGGAAACTCAGAGTGAGACATGAAGTCTTTCTGGGACAGAGGACGAGTCACCACTGCCTGGAACCACTTGGTTTCTTAAATAGAGACGAAAGAGGCAATGACAGAAGAAGAAGAGACAAACTGGACTTTAGAGTTAGTGTTGGATGGAGTCTTTCCACTGAGACAAGATTCCCTTCATTCCTTCTGCCTAATTTACGTCGAGGTGTTTTAAATAACGTCTGCCAGTCACATTCCACCAGTTCACCCATTCCTCCATCATCTTAATTAGGTCCTCTTCTCATAACCTTCAAAATAAAGGCACGGAGTGAAGACACTCATTTTTTACTCAAAGCCTTTGTGGAGCTCTGACCAAGAGGCAACTGTACTCGTCTACACATGAAAATAGAATTATTAATAAGTAAAAGTATAAATGCTGAGATAATTGTTTTGCTCCAGTAACTATAAAAAATAGGGATTAATCAAAGAGAGTTTGAAATGTGAACATAAACAACATTACGGGTCCTTATAGAAAGAAGTGTGGTTTTATTTTTAGTTTATTCACTTATTTAATTTCATCTGTATTATAAATTAAATTCCATTTTGCCTGTCTGTAATTGTTAAAATTATTCTTACAGTTTTTAAATCTATTTGACAGTATTTCTCAGCATATTTTATTGTTTTGTGTTAGTTTGAGCTCATCAGTCATTTATGAAGCACTTTGACCTCCAGTAAGCTGCTGACAGGTGTTGTATGAATAAGGTTTGATTGATTTCTAAAGAAAATGCTCATCTTCATCTTCATCTTCATCCTGATGATTTTTTTACTGCTGCATTTCCCAGGAGGGATAACTGGAGCTTTTATTTCCTAATTAATGAGACTTGTTTCCTG
Source organism: Limanda limanda (assembly GCF_963576545.1). Classification (NCBI taxonomy): domain Eukaryota; kingdom Metazoa; phylum Chordata; class Actinopteri; order Pleuronectiformes; family Pleuronectidae; genus Limanda; species Limanda limanda. The sequence continues at coordinate 3,887,841 of NC_083648.1, read as the reverse complement.
TCTCCTGCAGATGATATTTGGGACTTGATGCAGTTTGACATGTGTCCAGTGAAGACACTGGTTCCTGGTTGTCTGGAGAACCAGTTTCCTGCTCGGCCTGAGACCAGTCCGGCCTGAGGTCACAGAACCCGGGTCAGCTGATGCTCTTCACAAGGTCTCACAACCACGAGCCAGATGATGACAATAATCAGCTGAGACACAAATTCACAACTTTGAATATTTTTAACGACCTGAGGCTTTCACCGTTTTCAAGTTGCATGAAAATAAGCAAGAACAGCGGATGTTTAGTACCTTGGCCTTCAAAATAAAAGTGCCCAGACTGCTCCAATTATAACCAAACATAATACTTTTTGTTTCTGTGAAAATTAAAGGTTTTTCAAAGCTTTGAATCAAATTATTTTCAAATCCTAAATTGAATTTACAAATGGTTATACGTTTGTAAACTAAAAGTCAGAATATAGATTATTAGAGTTGTGTATTGTTGTTATATATCATTATTACTTTTGATCATTGGCTCCTCGGCTCAATGGTCAGTTCTAACAAAAGCTTAGTTAATCTTTCATTAGTTAATCTGGTCATCAATTAATCACGATAATTGGCCCTAATGTTGAAATTGTCATTAATTATACATGATAAAATGCTATAAAGAATTATTGATATAAACAGCTGTGAAGTACTTAACATTTAATGCCAATATCAGAAGCTGAATATAAACATATTACAATTTTGCTTTTTTTACTGATTTGCATTCATTTATTGACCAGAATGACAATGAACATTAATTTCGTAATACAAAAAAATCTTCATCTAAATTGTACGAGCTGTTGTTTTCTTGCCCCTGGAATTTGCCCCTTCATATTGAAACCTTATATATAAATACGTTATATTTACATCCGGAGGCCGCTATGTTATTTATAGTCGGTCAAACTTGACAAACTAAACATCTTTTGAGTTTTTATGACAACAGACAGGTGAGGTGTCCAGGTGCAATATCACACTCCACCACTAGATGTCGCTGAATTCTACACACTGAACCTTTGACATATGTTTATATATATATATAAGTGTGTATGTGAATTGTGTGCACTGTTGGGTTTTTCTATAATTTTGAAGGTAGATAAAGTGCCTGGAGATAATTTTCACTATGATTTGGCTCTGATGTGTTTTATTGTGAAGGCGCAGAGCAGAAGTCTCCTCATGTGGATGCCTCTCTCTCTCTCTCTGTCTCTCTGTGTCTCTCTCTCTCTCACCGAGACGCTCCGGAGGAAGAAGGATCTGTGGAAACTGTGGAAACCGGAGGACATGCGGCGTCTCCTGCAAACTTCACCCGAAAGTCACTTCACTCCGAGCTGAACAAAGACCTCGAGGGAAGAGAGGAGGAAGAATGAAGTGAAGAGGAAGAAGAGGAGGAAGAGGAGGAGGAGGAGGAGAGCCGTTCACTCCCATTGATCCTGCACCGAGGTATTGATCCAAGGCCTGAATTTATGATAATAACTAATCTGAGCTGATTACAGATAAAACTGATTTCATATCAGGACGAAGGTTCTGGTTCATTGTCAAGTTGATTCAGGAAGCAAAACAAAATGTGTGAGCGAGTCTGTGCATGTAGAGAATCTAACACACTGCAGACACACACACACACACACAAACACACACAGAGAGACACACAGAGACACACACACTTTAAATGTCATGAGTTACCTTATACGGGTTTTTGTCCTCATAAGGAAAACAATAATGTGAGAGTGTAAACAGATGTAGGTCCCCACAACATGAGCAATACCTGGACAACACACACACACACACACACACACACACACACACACACACACACACACACACACACACACACACACACACACACACACACACACACACACACACACACACACACACGACTTCAGAGGACATTACATTGTCTCACATTGATTTCCTGGAAACTCTAAAACTTAACCTTAATTTAACTAACCTAACTTTAACTGAAACCTAACGTAAACTTCGCCTAAACCTAAGCTTAACTTAAACCTATAACCTAATTATGTGGACCGAAGGAAGACAATTCCTCATAATGTGTCTGTAGGAATTACACACACACATACACAGACACACACAGAGGGAAAGATGTGTGTGTCCTAAGCCGTTACCATGACCACCAGTGTCTCACCTGATGAGACACCAGTCCAGTCATCAGCACTAACAGGGAAACAGCTGCGTTCACTCAGTCTTCACAGATAAAGTCCGACATCGTCCTCTCGGATCTAAAGTTTATAAACATGTCGCAGCTTTTAAACTTTTGTTCCCGGAACACAAAGCTTCTCATGAAACTCTGACTCAATAAAAACCACAGAGAAAATCCAACGTGAGAAGCTTCACGTTCAGATTCCCTTCACACCCAAACACGTCGGTCACACCATGTTGTTGTGTTGAGTTTCATGTAACTGATGTCGATGACTCATCAAAAACAATTGATTAAAAGTTTATTGAAAACATCGTCTGGTTCCATCGTCTCAGATGAGACCAGATTTAGTTTTTGTTTGCTTTTTGTCTGATTCCTGTAAATTGAACATCTAAACCGACTTTATCTAAATGTTTGTTCAAGCAAAAAGGGGGAAAAGAATTTGGAAGACGCCCGATAGATGGTTAGGATTTTATCAGTCGATATCACAGATGTATTGAGTTTGGTTGATGTTTCTTATTTGTGACAGAATATAAAGCAGATATAATCTCCCCTGATCCTCAGCCCAGAAACAATAAAACTCCAAAAACGAACAACCTACATTTATTTTGAATATAAAGAACATTAGTTAATAATAAAATCCACATTGGCCTCAAAATCCAGTTTAAGTTTTTCACATTCATTGACTACATTAATAGGTACCTTAAATCATACTTAAGTATACTTTATTCTATATATACACTTCATACTTAAGTACTAATATCATTAACTTACTCACTTTCATAAAGTCAAAAAATAGCATCTTGATCTGACTCTTAATTTGAAATCTGTCTGGTTATGTTAAACATAAACTGATCCTCAAATATATTATAAAAAACACAATTTCACTATATAGTCAAAGAGTAATAAGGGTTTTATTAATGTTGCACATTGTGTTATATGTGATTCTCTATCAAACACAAGCATCTAATGATCACAGTGTAGTTCTCCCTGTGTCCTGCATCCTGCTCAGTCCCTGTTTGAGCTCTACACACATTCCCATCATGTTTTATTTGTCTTATCCAGTTACAAAGATGGTAAACAGTTAAAAACATCTTCCTCTGAGTTTCAGCTCTCGTCCAGATGAATGTGTTTCAGATCCCACTCCAGATGAATGTGTTTCAGATCCCACTCCTGGCCCAGTTGGCAGGTCCGTCTCAATGTGGTTTTACAATGTGCAGTTTCTCCTGCAGCGATCGCACGCGTGTGGGACTTTGTGCCGACTCAAACATTTTCCAGCTCCAGTTCCGCGGTTAGTCGACGTTCCTCGTTGTATTGTTCTGTGTTTTATATTTGTATTGTCTCTGCAGGGCGGCTGTGGTAAAGATGCAGACTGCTGCTGCTGCTGCTGCTCTGGCTCTGACTGTCCTCTTCACCCTGGACGGCCTCAGTGCCCAGCGGTCCAAACCCAACACACAGAACCACGAGGACGGACACACTCACAACAATGAGACCGAACCAGAGCAGAAGAAGAAGAAGCAGCCGCACATCATCTTCATCCTCACAGACGACCAGGTGTGTGTGTGTGTGTGTGTGTGTGTGACAGAGCCAGCAAGAGTGTGTTTTCTTAATTCACAAATGTAGAGTTGAAATCAGCTCCTGCACATAAAGGACATATTCAGATTATACGCACTGAAAACCACTGAGGGAGTTTCCAATCAGCCAAACGTTAATGTAAATAATATAAACAATAAAACATGTCACTGACCTCTTGAATGTGTTTGTGACTCGGTGACAGGGCTTCAATGACATCGGCTACCACAACCCCACCATCAAGACGCCCACTCTGGACAAACTGGCGGCGGAGGGAGTGACGCTGGAGAATTACTACGTCCAGCCCATCTGCACGCCGTCACGCAGCCAGCTCCTCACGGGCAGGTGTGGACTCTTTACTGGCCTGCTGGGAACACTGGGGACATTTACCAGAGAGCAGTGGACCAGTAGATCCCAGTCGAGCATTAACCAGTCCTCTTGTGTTCAGGTATCAGATCCACACAGGACTGCAGCACTCCATCATCCGGCCACGCCAGCCGAGCTGTCTGCCCTCGCACATGGACACGCTGCCCGAGCGGCTCCGGGAGGCCGGCTACACCACACACATGGTCGGCAAGTGGCACCTGGGCTTCTACAGGTGAGGACTGAGCCAGAAGTACTCATGGATTAATATCATCTGCATTGATCATTTATTATTTACTCAAACACTAAATATAAACACATTCCTGGGAGTTCCAGCTACTTACGTTTGAAACTTAATATTTTATCATTAAAAAGCCAACCTGTGGATGATCTAATGAAAAGAACATAATGAACTAGAGCTACGTTGTAGCACTAACGGCTCGAGCACAGGCAATTTCAAGGTCAGTGAAGAGAGAGCGATCGATGACCAAGCGCTCGTCTCCGCGTTGCATGCGTTTGCGCACTGCGGCAACGATAAACGCCTCACTTCCTGTAGCCAGCAGGTGGCGCTGTGATTTTAAGTCATGATTTGTAGTAGGGCTGAACGATTTGGGGAAATAATCTAATTGCGATTTTTACCCCCAATATTGCGATTGCGATTTAATATGCGATCTTTTTTCGGTCGACCAAGGCAGGTTGAGGCCCCTGTAGGTGACTCAAGCCTGCTTTGCTATCTTCTGGATCAGCGGAGTTTTGTTGTCCCGCGGCATTCTGTCTGCGGGTGAGGACAGCAGCCCGGTGCCCTACTCTCGTTCGCACGTTATAATAGCTCACGTTGCGATTAGGAAATCACGTTGTGTCATATCGCGATTTTATCGCAAATGCAATTAATCGTTCAGCCCTACTTTGTAGATGTCATCTTGTCTCACATGCCTAGTTTGGACTTGATTGAACCAAATATGTCTGAAATACAGAAGCTTGTGTTTTGATGGCGTGTAATCAAACTTTGACGCCAGGCCACGGTCACACAGTGTGATGAAATCGAATATGCCCAGTGAGTGTATATCTCCATCTTGTTTAGATGACATTCCCAGAAGTTGAAGTTGATCTGATGAAAGCCCTACGACAAGTTCATCAGAGTAAAAATGTAGAAAATGGCCAAAATGGCCACCAAATCTAAAATGGCGGGCTTCCTGTTTGGTCTAGCATATGTATCCAAGAGGCTTATTTCTTTTTCATGAAAAGACACATGTCCCTATCGATTTTTGTAGATGTAGGCCAATTGTAGTGCCTGGGCTGCCCTTTAGTGGGCACTAGTCAGTTATTTTGCCACGCCCATTCCTTAAAACCATCTGAATGTCTGCAGGGGGTGGGGTGGGGGGGGGCTGTTGCTACACACATGTAGTTTGAGGGAAGTTGAACCTCGAACACCGAAGTTACAACATTCGCCCTGATAAAGGCCCGAAATGGAAATGCAAGTCCTTCGAAATACAATAGGGCCCCCCACCGCTCGGTGCTCGGGTTCTTTCAAACATATTCATGTCAGTGTTATTATAGATTTCTGTCTTTACAAAGTGAGAACTAAATATGTGTGATAAAGGAAGGTCAGTGTTTGATTGACAGCCGATCTCTGTGCGGAGCAGAAACGTCACTTCGACGAACTTTGATCAACAAACATGGAGACAAAAGAAGTTAAAGATTTACACACAGAATCTAAATCACTGCTTTTAATGACTTGAGTCTATTTGAGTTTACAGAACTCAGCTGTGTATCCATGATGACAAACCGTAACTCCAGCATAGAGAGGCTGAGTGAATGTGGTCTGGACTCTGTGGAGGAGAGTCATGGTGTCAGAGACGCTGTAGAAGGACAGAACACCTGCCCTGTGATCCAGGTACACTCCTACTCTGGAGGACACAGGACCAGACACTCGAGTCCAGATGCTGTTGTAATAAAAGTCATATTTGTATCCATAACAATATAATGACCAAGATTTATCAATTGATCCAAATAAAGATTCACCTCCTGCTCTGCTGATATTCTTGTATGTGACGGCTACTTCAACTCCTCCTATCACCCACACCTCCATCTCCACCTCCCAGTAACAACGTCCAGTCAGACTCTCTCTACTCAGGACCTGAGGCCATTTGAATCTGTCTGGGGGATCAGTATGAAACTGTTCTCCACTCATACATGTTACTTTTCTGTTTCCCTCAGATAATAACAGATTTTTGTGTGCTGTGTTTGGATCCAGTGTGATTTCCTGTGAATATTTTAAGAAGTCAGCTCTGGTCTCTGGTTGTCGCAGTAAAACATCCACTTGAGACACAATCTGTAAAATCTCTGTCTCTGTGTCACTCAGAATGTCCTGTAGTTGACCTCTGACCTGTGACACAGCTGCTGTCACGTCCTCAAAGTTCCTCAGAGGACGGAACCTGATGCTGGATGAGTGTGTAGATTCACTGAGTGGTGACAGTGAGGGGTAGTTGTGTAGAAACTGGTTGTGATCCCTGGTTGTGTCTGAGAGTTGCTTCAGTTCATGGTCTTTCCTCTTCAGCTCAGTGATCTCCTGCTCCAGTCTCTCCTGAAGCTCTCTGACTCGACTCACCTCAGTTTCCTGCTGGGATCTGATCTGCTGCTCCCCATCAGAGCTTCTTTTCTCCAGCAGACGGATCATCTCAGTGAAGATCTCCTCACTGTCCTCCACTGCTTTATCAGCAGAGCCATTGACGGCCTCCTCCTCCTGTTGAAGCAGCTTCACGTCTTTCTCTGTGTCCTGGACTCTCTGCTGGATTGTTTGTCTCCTCAGCCCGAGCTCTCTCTGCCTCTCAGTCCTTTCTGCTGCAGCTGACACTGTGTCGTGGTCTTTATGTTCCTCCACAGAGCAGAGAGAACAGATACACTGCTGATCAGTGCGGTAGAACATCTTCATTGTCATTGGTGTTAGGATTCTAACACCACTGACACTGTGACATTAAAGCAAACTGACAACAAAGGATGATTTGCTTAATGAATCCTTTGAAGTGTTCTTTTATATATACAGCTCATTTGAGCTGTATATTGTAAAGCAGCCAAGAGTACTTCATCAAAGTTTAAAACATGTGACTTCTTGTAGCCAGCAGGTGGCGCTGAAATGATGAGTCAATATTGATATGGATCTTATCAGGGCGGGACTGTGAATGGGTGAATGAGGTTTGAGGCTGAAAGAACAATACGCAGAGGAGTTATAATAAATCACTTTTTTTTGGCGAATCATCAAAATGTCACGGTCATACCGTGTGATGAAATCATACCGAGGTATATCTCCATCTTGTTGAGATGACATTCACAGAACATGAAGTTGATCTAATGAAAGCCCAAGGACAAGTTCATCAGACTTATTTGTTTGTCATGAAAAGAGAAATGTCCCTATCGATTTTTGTACATGTCGACCAATCTTAGTGCTCGGGCTTCACTTTAGGGGGCGCTAGTCAGTTATTTTGTCACCATATATATATCTTCAGGGGGGTGCTGTTGTTACACAAATGTATTTTCAGGGAGACTGAGGCATGAACACTGAAGTTACAGCATTTCCTGTTTAACGGCGTATTGATGAACCTTGACGCCAAGCCACTAATATGGTGTTTGAGAAAAAGTCACAGTAATCTTATGCCATTATCAATGTCTTGAGCTACTTTTGACACAGTTTGACATGGTTGCAGTCAGTGATGAGGAGGAATACTTCCAAGTGTAAGATGTTCCAAAAACAAGACATTTCCTGTTGCCACCAGGGGGCGCTGTGATTTTAATTAATAATTTCTGTGTAGATGTCATCAGGCCGTGAGTCCTGTTTTACATGTGTAGTTTGGGCTCGATTGCACCATGTATGTCTGAGATACAGAACATCGTGTTTTGATGGCGTGTAATCAAACTTTTACGCCTAGCCACGATCACACCGTCTGATGAAAACTTGAAATTCGAGGTAGTTAATATCTCCATCTTGTTGTGATGACGCTCATGTCCAGATGAAGTTGATCCGATGAAAACCCTGGGACAAGTACGTCAAATAAAAAATTTAGATAACAGACAAAATTGCCATTAAATCCAAAATGGCGAGCCTCCTGTCAGGTTTTTCCCATTCCACCTTTAGACTTTTTTTTTGACTAGTTATGATTCACCTGGGCTACGATTTTTGTGAAGATCACTGAAAGCTAACTGAGGGGCTTTTCCTTAGATGGCACTGTTGAGCCATTTAGCCACGCCCATTTCAAATTACTCCAGAATACAATTACTTTTTAGGGTTTTGAATTCCCTGCAAACTTTGGTTAGAATTTGAGCCTGTCTAGGACCTGAAAAAGCCCAAAAGGGAAATACAATCCTTCGAAATACAATCGGGCCTCCCGCCGAGTTCGGTGCTCGGGCCCTAAATATTAATGTTTTTTAGTTTATCTCCTGAAATTAAGTATTGCTATTACGTCACAATGAGCTCTTTATATCAGGTCAGTGACAATCATCACCACTAAATCCTACACACACAGACGTTGTCATCCTCTAAATGAGTCTGTCTGATGGGTTGTGTGTCCACACGTGAAGGCGAAGGTATTTATAGTCGAACCGTGCGGCCACACATGACGGTGGGGGTGAAATGAAGGGTGGGGGTGGGGGGGGTAATTGTTCAAACATGTGGATAACTGCACACGTTCAGACGCTCTCTCCTCATGGTGTTGAACTTGGATGTTCGCACACAGAGCGACAGGAACACGTGTGTGTGAACAGTGGAAAGAGAAAATCAAAGTTGTGTTAATCTGATGTCGTGAAGGTGTGTGTGTGTGTGTGTGTGTGTGTGTGTGTGTGTGTGTGTGTGTGTGTGTGTGTGTGTGTGTGTGTGTGTGTGTGTGTGTGTGTGTGTGTGTGTGTGTGTGTGTGTGTGTGTGTGTGTGTGTGTGTGTGTGTGTGTGTGTGTGTGTCCACATCTCAGGTTCATTCTGGGTCTTCACGCCTGTTATCACAGTCTCACAGGTGGGATGTTGCAACTATGCAGAACTTTTACTGCCGGAGCTACGGACGTCTTTACAAACATGTTAATCATCAGGTGATAAATTCTGCTGTTTATGTGACACAGGAATAACAAAGTAAAAGTCCTCCTGTGTTACATGAATATGAATATATGAATCGATAACTCTCACTATGTTAGGAACTGGGGCCATTTTCCTAAAGAACAGTGTGTCCAGAATCCAACCCTCAGAACATGTGGTATCTCTATACCTTCTCAGCCGCGTGGCAGCTCAGCCAAGTAATAAATATCTTCATGTGCACCTCCAGCAAAAGACTCTAATGATCATAAATAATCTCATTTATTATAATTCTGTTGGAAAACCAGCACACGAGTGTTAAAGTCCAATCAAAACAAGCAGAGCTTCATGAAGCAGCTCTGTTACATAGCAGGTAATAAAGAGAAAGAGCTAAACCACAGTATTCATTTTGTTCTTTTTACATTTTCAGCTACTAGCAGCCCCGTAATACTGCTACTACTAATAACTTATATATTTGGATTTCTACAGCACCTTCCAGGGAACCTAATGCTGCTTTATTAGGTAAAGAATACACAGGAGGTAAATATTTAAAAGTAGAAGGACAGTAAGTCGAGTAAATTCCTCCACCAAGACTCAACAGTTCCCCAATGAAACCAGATTTAAATTCACTGGATCCAGATTTTTATTTGGATCTGCAGCAAATTTCACATACTCATAAATATCAGTCCCATAAACATGTCTGATTTAAATCAGGATCCATGACTGACTCAGGACGCAGAGCAGGACTCCACTGGTTTGTTAGTAAGCACGAGGACACTGGCTGTGCCGTTTCTGTTCTGCAGCTGCAAATGATTTCACTTTCTCCCAATGATCACTGACTCTCACACGCCAAGAAACACAGGAAGGAAGAGAAGCTTATCGAACTCGCTAACACCGAGGTAAAGAGGTTGCAGATTCAAAAACTAAAAAGCATCCATTGCTTTTCTAAGACCTCAAGGACACATTTCAGTGTGAAACTCCGCAGGGAACCTTTAACACTTCTGTAGAGTTCTGATGTAAAACAACACGATGGAAATCTGATGCTCACTTTTCTCCATCTTTCACATCTCCTGCAGGAAAGCGTGTCTGCCGACCAGAAAGGGTTTCGACAGCTTCTTCGGTTCTTTAACAGGAAGTGTGGATTACTACAGGTACTTTACGAGTTTAAATACTCTTCGATACTCACAGTGAATAAACAGATATCTGTGCAACTCACATTTCTCCACCGGCCTCCAGTTACGGGTCGTGCGACGGCCCGGGACTGTGCGGGTACGACCTCCACGAGGACGAGGGCGTGGCCTGGGGTCACGAGGGGAGGTACTCCACCACGCTGTTCACGCAGAAAGCCCGAAAGATCCTGGAGAGCCACGACCCGGCGGGCAGGCCACTCTTCCTGCTGCTCTCCCTGCAGGTATCACGCCGACGTTTGATTGGATCAGAAATGTAATGACTTCATCCTTAGAAGACAAACGTTCATTTGAACCGAGGAGGAACTGGTTCGATTTTGGTGGTTAAGGGTCAAGGTCACGTTGGGCTCGTACAACAAACCTCTAGCGTATTTCTTCAATTTCTACCAGAGTCAAACGTTCACTGATTAGATGGAAAGTTACAGTGACCTCATGTTATCGTGAATAATGTCGGGAACGCCCGGATTTAAACAGTCGCAGAGCTGTAATTCTACTTCTCCAATTATACACGCAGATATTTGTATTATTCTCTAATAAATTCAGAAAACAGGTCAAACCAAATCAAGCTGATGTGTTTCGATTAGGGTTTCAAAATTCCGGGAATATTCAAAGTTGGAAACTTTCCATGGGAATTAACGGGAATAAACGGGAATATACGGGAATTAACGGGAATAAACTGGAAATGTTGTGGGTCATTTATACTAACTGTATTTACCTTGTCATATACAGACATAAATATAAACATTTAGTTGTGTCATAGGCTGATTTGAGTCCTGAGGAAACTTTGGGCACTTGACTATATGCTTCTGCATCGTTGTGTCATTCTTAACATAGGTCTTTGCACAGTATTTGCAGATGTACACAGCCTTTCCTTCTACATTGGATGGGGTGAAATGTCTCCACACATGAGAGAGTGCACGTGGCATTGTTCTGTAGAATAAGATGAGAAAAAAGTTTGTAAAAAAACACTAATGCAATGCCAGAGATATAAATAGTTAGCCAAACCATTGGAATCGTCTGTAAACATATTTTACAATTGATGGATAAATTAATGGAAATAGGCTAGATGAACAGATGAACAATCCTCAATCAGCATGCTAATATATTTTCCCAGTAATATCATGGAAACTTACCTGACTAGTCCTGCACTCTACAGCAGGCCTCAGTAGCCCTGCTGTAGAGTGAAGGATGCTGGGAGTTATCTGTGCATGTGATGGAAGAATGCACAGTGGAGGGTTGAAACTCAACGTTCCATCCATCTTTAAAATAGAGTTTTGAATGATGTTTTTATTGCTCAGCGTTTAATTTGCGTATTTATTTATTTTTCAAAATTCCCGAGCCAAACCTACCATGGAAAGTTTCCGGAAATTTACTGGAAACTTTCCGCCCCTTTGCAACCCTAGTTTCGATGCTGCGTTAGTTTGTGTCTGGATTCTGAGAAGTTGCAGAAGTTGGAAGAACACAGAGTTCACGTTCAAGTCTTTATTTGTCTGACGATCCACGATGAGCATCAGGAACTTATTTAGAAACTGGCTCTTCTGAACTAGAAAACCTTTTTCATTAAAAACACGCCTCACAGAAAATGTAACCTGATGTCAGAAGTATTTCACCTCAAAAGACAGAGAGGGCTGTTTATTATGGATTTAGTTTTTATGGCAGCTGAGTGCGTTTGATTGGAAGTTTTGGATATGGAGAAAATCTAGATGATGTCATCACGAGGAGAAGAAAAATAAAGAGCTGTTGTGTTTGATTTACTGATGTTTGGGGGGAGGGAGAAACTAGGAAAATCAATAACTGAAGCAAGGAGGTTGAGGAAAGTGGGTTAACATACTTAAAATACTTAAAAAAATCTTTTAAAAAAGTTTCCTTTAAAGCCACAGTGGGTCTTGAAAAATGTTATTGAGAGATGATTGCTTCCCTCCAGGCCGTCCACACCCCCCTCCAGCCTCCCAAGTCCTACATCTACCCCTACAGGGACATGGCCAACGTGGCCAGGAGGAAATACGCCGCCATGGTGTCCACGGTGGACGAGTCGGTCCGGAACCTCACCTACGCTCTCAGGAAGTACGGCTACTACAAGAACAGCGTCATCATCTACTCCACGGACAACGGGGCCCAGCCGTTCACCGGAGGAAGCAACTGGCCGCTGAGGGGCCGCAAGGTAACTTCACATCCAGGACTGGGTTCGAGCCAGAGTTTGAATTAGTTCGAGATAAATTGAAAAGCCAAGTTGTGGCAAATGTCAGAGAGACGCCAATTAGTTGTTCTGAATATAGTGGAATGGTTTTTTAAAGTCCACTTATCTTTACGCAAAAACAGTTATCTTCACTTTCTTGGTGGTGGAAAACCCTATTTACTTTTTCACATGTTTTCTAATCATACAACAGACTCCTTCCATTACACTGCAGCTTATTTCAAGTCATGGTGGATCATGATCCTGCTGGTTTCTGACCAGAGACTATGATTGCAGCAGAACTGCTTGACATATCGTATTGAAGTTATCCTTCAAAATGTTTACCCTCATCGATGCTGCTAAAAAAACTTTAATCCTGATGATGTTTTCCTACACTTAACATCTATTGCACTTGTGTTCGTCCTGGGAGACGGATCCTCACATGTGTCTCTCTGAGGTTTCTACATATTTTTACCTGTGAAAAGGGTTTTTTGTAGTTTTTCCTGACTCTTGTTGAGGGTTAAGGACAGAGGATGTCACACCATGTTAAAGCCCTGTGAGACGAATTGAGATTTGTGAATATGGGCTATACAAATAAAACTTGATTGATTGATTGATTGACTTTCGTTATTGAAGTGTTATGTACGTGGTTGTATTTGTGTGTTCAGGGCACGTACTGGGAGGGGGGGGTCCGCGGCGTGGCCTTCGTGCACAGTCCTCTGCTGAGACGCAGGAGACGAGTCTCCAAAGCTCTGCTCCACATCACAGACTGGTTCCCCACCCTGGTGGGTCTGGCTGGAGGAAACATCAGCCAGGTCAGTGAAGCTCAACACAACCTGATGACAACGTGTGTGTGTGTTGGATCTTTGTTGCATTTCTTTTTACCGTCTCACCGCTTTTCATGGTTTGAAGTCACAGATGTTTCAAGCCGACCTCGTCAGTGACGGCTGATAAAGAGAAAGATCAGATACTGTCGACTTTTTTATTGTGTTGTAAAACCAGAGGCCGTAAATAAAGATGGACGATGTTACACTTCATGCCACGACCCAAACAGGAAGTATCTCAGACATGAAACACTTTTAGTTTGGTCCATGTCCCATCCAGTAACATGGAGAAGACAGGTTTCATGAGGACTACTGGAGCCCACCATAAGGGGGCAATAGAGACACTTTGGCTCTACTTTTTCTTCACATAGATTCAGGCTATTAAGCTTCTGGTTACAGTGCTTCTGTAAAACTGATAAATCTGCTCTTGACCTTTTGTGACTTTGTGTTTTATTTCATTGGCAAATCAGTGCAGTTTCCAAAAAGCTTTGTTGGCTCGATGTTCAAATAGATTTCTGTCGCCAACGCAGAAGAAGAAGGAAACTGTCGTAGTTACACAGATCTGAATAATCCCTGAGGAGGCTCCTGCAGTTCGAGTCTGACCCAATAATCTCCTACTGCGTTCTTCATATTCTAAAGGCAAACTCTGCTTCTCCTTCTCAGAGTCGAGGCCTGGACGGTTTCGACGTGTGGTCGACCATCAGTGAGGGGACGGAGTCGCCTCGTCAGGAGATCCTTCACAACATCGACCCGCTGCACAGAGCGCCGGCTCAAACCATGAAGTGGGACGACGACACCGACGGAGACTCAGGTGACTGACACGGTTCCAGAAGGAAAGAACAATAGAAAGGACCCATAGAAAGAAGGGATGAATGGAAGATGAAGTTAGTGTTCCTTGTAGAAAATAAAGCAATTTCTCTTTGTCTCATTTGTGTTTTCTCTGATTCGTCAGGACGCTCATCGAAAACTCAGACATTCAAGAAGCCCAAGAAGAAGAAGAAGAAGATTCTGAAGATGAAACAGAAGCAGAAGTCAGCGTTTAAGGTCAAGAGAACAAAGAAACCAAAGTCCAAACTCAAAGTTAAACCGCTCCCAAAAAAGAAGCCCAAACCCAAACCTCCGACCAAGGACTACGCTCAGCTTCAGTCCGATCACAGGTTCAAGTCCCGCTCCGCCCGTCTTCCACCCGCGTCGGGAACATCTGACCCCAAGTCTCAGCCTCGGGTCCGGTCAACTTTAACCCCCAAGTCCAGACGGACCACATCCCAGAAGCAGAACTCGGGTTCCATTCAGCCAAAATCCAAGACTCAGCTCAAATTACACTTAAAGTCCAAGTCCAGGAGGACGGTGTCCCAGCACCTGAACCAGTCCCAGACTGGGACGTCCCCCCCCACAGTCCAGTTCACCCCTGAGCCCTGGCAGACGGTTTGGGACTCGTCGGTCCAGGCTGCCATCCGGGTCGGGGACTGGAAGCTGCTGACGGGAGACCCAGGTCACGGAGACTGGGTCCCGCCTCAGGTATCTGACAGGTTTAGAATCAGGAGGTTGTCTTTTCATCTGTGTTACTGTTTTAGTTTTGTTAAGCAGCGGGATTACGCTAAAACTAGTCAACAGATTTACATTTCTGATAAAGAGACAGATCCAGGAGATTTGATAACTTTCTTTAACGTGGCGTTAGGACAGGATTCTTTTATTCGTCCGTTTCAACCCGTTTCTCATCCTCAGGTTCTCTCCACCCTCCCTGGTCGCTGGTGGAACCTCGAACGCACCTTCCCGTCCCTCCACAAATCCTCCGCCCACAAAAACATCTGGCTGTTCAACATCAGCGGCGACCCGTACGAGCGGCAGGACGTGGCGGACCAGAGGCCAGATGTGGTCCAACAGCTGCTGGCCCGGCTGGCCTACTACAACCAGACGGCCGTGCCGGTTTACTTCCCGCCCGACGACCCTCGAGCAAACCCCGGTCAGCACGGCGGCGCCTGGGTGCCCTGGGTGGACGAGGACGAGGAAGAGGAGGGGAAGTATCAGGGGGTTTACAAGAAAGGGAAGAGCAGCAAGAAGAAGAGGAAGAAGACGAGGTGCCGGCTGTGCAAGCTGAAGTCCTTCTTCCTGAAGCTGAACACCGGGATGATGTCCAACCGGATCTGAGGCTTCTCCTCACGCCAGGAACCTGACTTCAGCACTTTGAACTTTTTGTCTCGTTAACTCTAAGAAAGTGGTAACCGTGGTAACCAGGTGAGTGAATTCCACTGCATTCAGTTGACGTCTTTCAAGAACTTTATCAAACTTGTCCGTTCACTGGCGTCAATCTGTCACTTGTTCCTTCTTTTAAATTCTCTAAATTACATCATTTTAATTGTAGGAAAATCATTGACTATTAACAAAGATGGCTGATCCGCTGGTTCTCACTGCGTAAAAGTGAAGCCAAGACTCGCTGCATCACTGCCACCTGGTGGACTGAAGTGGAACAACTTGTTGTAGCTATCAGTTGTACGACCTTTACCGCAGCCGGCCACCAGGAGGCGATCCAGATGATTTGGCTTCACTTTGAGGAGCCGTCATGTAGAATCTATGAGACAAATCCAGATGTTGTCGTTGAATATGTCATCTGAGATTTTTTTTTACATTTCAATTTTATCGTTTATAAACTGACGGAGTTCTTGAAACAAGAACCGACTTTGTGCGATTGTAAAATGTTAATTTACACTGTAAACGACTAAAATGTGTGAAACAGAAAGAATCATTAAAGTGATATTGTGATTTGAGGTTTACTGTAAGTTCCATAGATCTACAAATCCAGATGTTCACAGTGACAGTGCATGATCCTGATGATGTTAAATCACTATGGTTGTTTTTCTTTGGTCATAAACAAGAAAAGAACACAGAGGAGTTTATATATTTTTCACGTTTTCACTTTATTTCCAGTGGCTTCAGATGTTTTTCTACTTTTTATTTTCAGTTATTATAAAGTGATGGTTTTCTATGTGTGACACAGGCCTTCAGATCATGTGATTGTTTGAATGTGTCGTTGTTGATGAGCCTTTTTCTGACTTTGACTTCAACACATCCCACTGTGAACAGCAGAAACTGCCATTTTAAAGTATATATTACATTTTCATATTTCATATTTAGATTTTGAAATTCAAACAGTTTTAGGGGTCAAGTTGAGTGACTGGGGTTTTTATTTGTTTGAAGGGATTATCAGAAGATGTCTGAACCCAGTGAAATAAACCAACAGGTAAATAAAACTGTGACTGCTCTGTTTTTACTTTTCCTTGAGACATTAAATAATCTATTCAGCCCAGTGAAAACACACTAAACCAGAATGCAAATCAGTGGAGCTAGATCTATGAATTTTAAAAATGAAATAAACAGCTCCATCATGCAATGTTGCAGAAAGTAAATGTTTTTTCCTGGGTCTGCACCAACATTTTAATGACTTAGTTTCAATAAAAGAGGTTTTGTAGTTTTCAAGTTATTCTGCGGACAAACAAGTGCAATGAACCACAGATGTAAAGACTTTTATGATTTTTATTTTTCCAATCAAACCTCCCACATTCCAGAAACAGGTTCAAAAGAGGTTGAAGCTTCCTGAGCCACATCTTTGAAGTTGGAAGTTTTTTCGTCTCGCCTCTAAATATTTGGCTGTGTTTGCTCCACATTAACAAACCACACTCGTGGCTGTTCTGCAACAGAACGCGTCAGTGTGAGCGCCGAGTTCCAGAGAAACACTGGACACGTTCCTCCGCCCTGAGCAAATAAAGGTCAAATTAGATCAACAGCGACCGGGTCTCTTCAGTTCACGTCCACCGGCCTCAGCTGGGATTGTAGAGGAACGTGTTTGTAAGTGTTTTACATGTGTGAGATGTTCTCTCTGCACAAAGGCCTCCTCACTGAACCTGAGTGCAGCTCAATGAAAGACTCCACTGTCAGCTTCAGGTCAAAGGTCAAAGCTCGAAATTTAGGCTTGAATGTTGTTTGACCTAAATCTGGAGTCTGTAAGTCTGATCTCAGACTAGTTATTCATTGTGTAGATTAAATAAAGAAATAAAGCTTCTAAACATATAAGTATTATTCAGATTGTCTGTATATTTAAACAGTGCTCATTTATAAATACATGGAGATGGTTTAACTGTTATTTCCAAATCCGTCCAAATGCTCTTAATTTGAGTCCTTTTTCAAAATAAAACTACTTCAAATGTAAACTTCTTCACATGCTGCACATGAGAAACACAGTTTGGCCACTAGGTGGAACCAGATATTAATAAATCCCTGCAGTTTGTCTCCAGAGCATCTTGAACAGAACAAACCTGAGAGTCTCATCCTCAGCCTCAGGAAGCTGCTGGTTCTGCTGGTTCTGCTGGTTCTGCTGGTTCTGCTGGTGAGACGTCAAAGTGTCTCTGAGCACGTCACTCACGTCACGTGTCTTTGTAACTGATCCTCAGGGAAATGGAGGAGGAAACGTTCTCTCTGGTTTCCAGGAACCGTCAAGGTCGTTTAACTCAAGCTGCTGGTTTCAGGTTGAACATCAGGATCCTGAACTTTCCTGCACTGATCACTGAGGTTTTATAATCATCATCACTAACTTTATTACTACATAGTTACTGTGTCAGACCTGATTTATAGACTGTGTGTGTTTGTATCCAACAGAGAAATATGATAATCACTTAAAAGTAAAAGCATTTCCAGCTCTAACACACACACACACACTATTCATGTCTCTGACCTCAAATGAACAGTTTGAATTAAAAACCTCTCTTCTCATCTTCTCATCAATATCCACACAAGTGGAGCACGTGGGCGGCTGTGAAATCAGGATTCTCTCAACATGGCAGCGCTGCTTTCTGGGAGATTTCTGCCAACACCATCAAAAACCTCATAATTGAGTTTTGTTCTGGTCGCAGTGACACAAGAACACCAGCACCGAAGGAAAGGTGCAGAATGTTCCTGGTGTCACTCACTGGACCAGGAGGCTTTCAGATGGTCTCATGTGGAGAAAGGAAACTTCACAGCAGGACACAAGGAGCAGGTGTAAGGTCCAAGTCAGGTCAGGCTGACATGAGACAGATGGAAAACTGGAAGAGCACACATCTCATGCTGAGGAAGAGGAGTCAGACAGGTAGAAGATGAAGGTGAAGATGTTAACTTGGAAAGGCGATAAGATTCAAGAGCTTTTAGAGTTGTGATGTAAATAAAAATCGTTGTTTCTGCAGCAGGATTTGAACATCGTGTCCTGACTCCTGCTGCTCTACAAACTCCACCAGAGACCTGAGAGTTCTCGACTCTGACCTGAATAATCTACAGCAGAGTTCTTCATGTGTGAAAGATGATCTCCGGAAAAATGTCCAGAACATTTGAACCACAACAAAGAGAAAAATCTAAGAGCAAACTTAGATTTTCTCTGTAAAAAACACTAATTTTTAAGTGTTAAATAAGTGTAAACACAGATAGGACTCAGGTTATCATATTGAAGAATTAGTTTCTTAATTTTTCAGACCCTGAGTGAAACATTACTGGAGAAACAATGGAGACTCCACTTTCACACCGGAGAACAAAGTGAGACGCTCCAGACTGAGTGGGCTCAGAAACCAGACAACCTTGGTCGTCCCAGTTGGCCTCCTGACTCATCGGCCTTTAATGAGTGTTTATAGGCTGCTCAGCACGGCGCCCCCTGGTACCTGGAGGCAGCGACTGCAGACGATGGTACAAAAAGGTGAGTGGGAGATAGTCAGAGTCTGATTGGATTCTGCAGAAATTAACTTTGCCCAAAGCATCAGACGCAGCAGCTCACACAGCGAGAGGCAGGAACACGGTGGAATCATCGATAGACTGATTCTAATCACATTGCTCTGGTTTCTGGTTCCACACCAAAGTTTAAAAAGCTTCTTTCCCGACTCACACCAAGTCTGGACAACAAGTTCTCTGGTAATCTGGTATATCTGTCGTCATGGTTTCCACAGCGGACGAGGTGATCTGAGACTCATGTCAGCAATGGGTAAAATGTGACTCATTTGTTTATTATCAAACTGTAATGAGTCATAAAAGAGCTACATACAGCTGTGAGGCATTCTTTTCTATAGTCAACTTCTTTTTGAGCATTTTTAGAGATTCAATAATGAAATTTGGTTTCTGTTGGTTCTGTAGAGTCAAATTTACCGGACTCATCCACACTGAATGTTCCTATTCTCACCAATAAGTTATGAATCCTTTAAAAATGATTCTGCAGACGACAAACTGAACACACAAACAAAAGCTGTGGCAGAGTTAATTTCCCACCACAGACATGCCTGTACCTTCACCTTATAGGTTGTAGGCTCAGAACATTACTCACACAAACACAGACACACACAAACCTCGATGATACACTGAAGGACAAAGACGACAATAAATGAGACGTGAAGATCCAAACACATAATGCCCTGGATTTTTATTTCATTTTGTGACAATTCAAGAGGATTCTTAGTCTTTCCCATGATAGAGAGAGAGAGAGTGTGTGTGTGTGTGTGTTTGGTGGAAGAGACCATAAAAATAAAACTCATGAATCAGCTGGGCCAGTGGAGTGGGCACTGGGATCTGTGGCACCGACAAAGACAAACTACAAGAAGCCTTGTTCAGTACCAGACTCTTCACAGAAGAGAGATTTATCTTTTTGTTTTGAGGTTTTTTCTTTATTTCCCAAATGAAGGCACCCGATAACTTGTAGTTCATGGCTTCTTCAGCCTTCTGGAGTTTTTTAAAAAGTAGAGAAAACGTTTATTTTTTTCATTTTTTTTTCAATTAATACATTGTCGTCTTCCTTATTATGTAGAAGCTGGAATGATATAAATGTCAGTTACTGCATCTTTTAAACTCCCTTATTGTTTTTTGTTTTTTTTAGATCAACAAGTAACAAAAGAATGAAGTTTTTCTGTGATAGGAACAATTTAAATTAAAAAAAATGGGTGGTACAAAAATATTCTAAAAAATAAGGGGAGGAGGTGGTGAAGGGGGGGGGTGTTATCTTTGTGAGAAAAACAAAAAAGGGAAATAAATTCACCTGATTCCAATCGGACGATCAAATCATACAAAAGCAGCATCGAAATCAATTCCTAAAAATCATATAGTGCTGAGATGAGTCAGAAGCAGCAAAGGCTTCTGGGACAGATTCTCCATCCCCATGGTTTTGTTACTTGTCTCAGGAATAATAAACGTGTGGAAGAGCTCTGTGGAAACTGATCAACACAACAACTGACAAACTGATGCCGACAACAAACAACGTCACACCCGCCACTGTCCCGCGCCACTGAGAGCGCCCCCTGGAGTCAACGGGGGTCATTGGACCATCGTTGGGGGGAGGGGGACAGAGACGGGCGAACTCGTGGCCGTGTTCACGACATCCAACAAACAAAAATAAAACAAAAGACAAGAGTTGTGTAAATCGAGCTAAACACTGATGACAGCACAGGGAACCGGTGGTGGAAGAGGGGGGGTTTGGGGTTGGGGGGGGGTACAGTGTATTAAAAAAATAAAGGTTTGGAGGAAAGAAAAATCAAAAAACCCTTTTTGTAAACACGGCACAATAAATAGATCGGACAGCAGGTTTCCGTGACGACGCATCGTTTCTGTCGCACAACCTTCACACTCGCACCAGTTTGTCGTTTTCTCTCTTTTTTTAATTTAGATTTTTCTTTTTTTCTTTTTTATATCTCGAGTGCAAAACATCACAAATGAACAATTTCTGTATTCAAGTAATGTTATATACAAGAACAGGGAGGATGGGTGGGTAGGGGGGGTGTGTGTGTGTGTAGGAAGGGGGGGGGGTATTACAAATATGCAGTACTGTACATATAATTGCCATATTAAGAATTTACAGACGATCTCTTATTAACAGTAACAAATAAGGAAATTGGGGGGTTGGGGGTGGGGGGGGGCAGGGAGAAAGAAATGATTTTTTTTTGTACGAGATGAGCATTGCAATTAAGTCCCAAAATCGTTGCCGTGGAAACCCAGCCTTGCTCATTGCGCCAACACCACTTGCATTCATGACTTACAAATGATGCATAGCACCAAAAAAAAACAACTAAAAAAAATGAAAGGATAACAGAAAGGAGAAAGGAGTGGTGGCTCTTCCTCTTCCTCTTCCTCTGGTGCAGCGAGCGAGAGGCTACGTCACCTCCATGGCCACTGTGTTCTCTGAGAGACTGTTCAGTGCTGGCTTGTCCTGCTCGTGGTTCTCCCTGAGGACGACAAAGACACACAAAGACACACAAGAGGACAGTGAGACGCAGACACACAGGGTGGCATTCAAATCAGATTCAGAAATATACAAAATAAAATACACCTTTATTTATAGTTTATGGTTTAAACTCAAGGTTTCTCTTCTGGTGGAATTTTTCTGATACGAGTAAATGGCATACTGTTGCTGCCATTATTACTATATACCGCTATTATATTGGTATAATTACTATCATATATAAATATATATTATGTTATATTATATACTATATATACTGTACTATTTTTATATACTGTCTAACAATAACATTACCATCATATGATCAGTACTATTACCATCATCTTGCCACTGCACCTTATCTACCTATTTATCTTGTGTTTCTGTTTTTTATTCTTTCTACCTCAATATTTTGAATTTTATTGTATTGTATTTTATTGTATTCAAATATACCGGCTGCTATGACGACTTAATTTCCCTTCGGGGATGAATAAAGTAATCTATCTATCTATCCATCTATCCATCTATCCATCTATCTATCCATCTATCCATCTATCTATCTATAGTATCATCGTCTTTAGTCTTGTGACATTGGCTGATGGAGCCTCACTTGAGTTATTAAATGCAGTTATGTTATTAATTCCAAGCAGCTTGGCATATTTGAATATTTGCACTACTGCACTATTGTTGTTTTATTTCTCTCTTCATCTGTAAAGATATATATTGAGTTATATATATTTTATTTTCTATTTTAAATTTTTGATATTCTATTTTATACTATTTCTATTTTTATTTTATTTTTTGGTTGTAATAACTTGAGCATTGCCAGCGACTGCTTCATGTTGTCTGTGCATTGGACAATAAAAATAAAAATCTTGAATCTCGTCACAATCTGATATATGAGCCGTTTCTAACAGGAAATGTGACTGATTCCACTGACATGTTCCCCCCCCCAGCTGTTGTGTTGTTGTTGTTCTCACCTGGGCACTATGTCCAGCGGCGAGGTCGTGGTGACCTTGGGTTTCTGACAGTTGCCGGTAGCGTGGGTGAACTTTAAGGCGGATGTGGACATGGTGGAGCTCAGCGTCCGCACGGCGTGGACACGCTTCCCGCTGGGAGCACCCAGACGGAGGCTGTTGTTTCCCAGCAGGACCTGAGTGGTGGTGGTGGCGGCAGAGTTGGCGGTGGCGGCGGGGGGGTGGGCGGTGCCGTTGTTGTTACTGGTGGCGGAGGTGGAGCTGGTGGTGGTGGTGCAAGGGTGGAGCAGGGCAGGTGTAGAGGAAGTGGTGGGAGGAGCCGGGGCGGCGGGGGATGGGGACACGGTGCTGGAGAGGTGCAAGCCCTTGTAGACACCTGAGGGTCGAGAGAGGGGGAGGAGGAGGTGGGGGAGGACAGGGGATTAGAATTTTGCAACTCTGAATTATGAATTATTATTTATATTGAAACTCATAACAGAATCTTCTCTGTGATGTAAAAACTTTTTTAAAAACATTTCTGACATGAAAAATGTTTAGTTGGCAATGGATTCTAAAAAAAAAATAATCAAAATAGACAGAAACCCCCCCCACACACACACAGACACACACCTTCAGTGGCTTCCATCGCAAAGTTTTACTCCACAAAACAAAATCTCATTACTGATTCATGAAGCGTTTTGAATTCTCAGTTTCCCTCTTCATTTGTCTTTCCTACACAAAACCTTAACAACTCTCAGGTGTTTATTAACAGTACAAAATTCGTTAACTGTTCTGATTAAAACCAAACCTCAGAGATTCTTGGCGTGAAATGGTAATTTTTGCAGTTGTAAACACTGTAAATGACTCAGACCCAGAAAGATCTTTTCACTGTTGTGTTGGAATTAACACTGTAGATCCTGATGAGGAATAACTGGAGCTTAAACTGTGATGTAAAAACTGTTCAAATATATAATAATCCATTCAAGTAAACAGAAAGTTGCCCAGCAGCTTGATTCCTTATCCTTCACACCAACAGATAAATCCTGTCATAACAACTCTACACTCGTCTGTAAAACCTTGTTTCATATTTCTGCTGCGAGGTCAAGAGGTCACTAATTAGATTTATTCCTCCGCATCAATAAAGATTTACCCGCTGTTGATTATCTGACTTTTTGGTTTTCGCTCCTTTTATCTGTGAAGGACGGATCGTCGCTGAAGGATCTCAAATTAGATTCTGTTTCCTCACTTCTCTTGATTGTCTGCAGCCTGACACGCTGTCGCCCGAGCCGGGGGAGAGCGCCGCGGGTTTTGTTCCGTTATCTGCTCCTTTGCCGTGACTCCATTGTGGGTTTTAGACGGTAATTACTTCACCCTCATTGTTTGCTTTGTCTGTTTATCGTCCCAGTTTGGCTCTTGCACTTTAAATCTGGACGGCTTTTAGTTTTCATAACCCTGAAGTTTTAATCCTTAAGAATAAACATTTACTTACAGGTAACAGTTAAGAATAAGGATCTTTCAGTGGATAATGATCTACTGGAGGATGTTTGGGGGTGTATGTGG
Organism: Limanda limanda; assembly: GCF_963576545.1. Taxonomy (NCBI): domain Eukaryota; kingdom Metazoa; phylum Chordata; class Actinopteri; order Pleuronectiformes; family Pleuronectidae; genus Limanda; species Limanda limanda. The sequence goes on along the minus strand of NC_083648.1, from coordinate 3,863,767 downwards.
TACCTGAGGGGGAGAGGACGCCGTTGACTCCGCCTCCCGGGCCCAGCTCCTCCTTGGTTTTCAGGGCCAGCACCTGGTCGGCGGTGACGAGGGCCGAGGCGGCGAACTGAGCGCCGGCCTGGTCCAACGTGTTGGCTGAGCCCTGAGAGGAGAGAGGAGGAGAAGATGGAGGTTAGAGAGGAAACGACAGAGAGAGACGTGACCACGACCGCTCGACCACAGGAGATACTGACCAGTGTGCTGTTGGCAGTGTTGGTGCTGTTGGCTTTCTGCTGCAGCTGGATCTGCTCCAGCTGCTGCTTCTGCATCAGGGCCAGCTGCTCCTGATGCTGCTGGTACTGTTCGGCTGTGAGAGCTGAGAGGGACAAAGGGTTCGTTACAAATCTGGAGACGCACATCATCATTCAACAGGGTTTTGTCTGTCTGTGGAAATGACAGGTTTACTCCAGGAAGATTCACACAGACGCTTCAGATCTATTAAATACTGATCTCACGGAAAAGAAGACGCAGGAGATCATTCTTTAAAACACATATCTGACATGAAAAATGTTTTGTTGGCAACGGATTCTAAAATCCCACACACACATTCAGTGGCTTCAATTGCAAACTTTTAATCCATAAAAAAAAATCTCATCACTGATTCATGAAGCCGTTTGAATTCTCAGTTTCACTCTTCATTTGTCTTTCCTACACAAAACTTCAACAACACTAAGGTGCTTTTTAACATTACAAAATATGTACACATTTTTGTTTAGTCAACTGTTCCAATTCCCAAATGGCAAATGGTAATTCTTGCAGTTAACCATCACGATATTGTAACACACTGTGAATGACTGACCCATAAAGGTCTTTTCACTCATGAGTAGGAGTTAATACTGTCTATCCTGATGATGGATAACTGGAACTTAACACTGAAGAACTCATTCTTACTGGTAAAAGTACAACTTAAGCTCTAGACGACCTACTGTGACCCAACCTGAGGATGAAAATTGTTCCAGTCAACAGTTTCTATTAAAAGGTTATACAACAATGCTAGAGACTAGAGATGTTCTAAGACCATTTTGCCTTCTTGAAATGATGCCTGGACTTTTTGTCCAGAGAACTGATCTGATACCATCACATAAACTAACAATTTCACAGTTGTATGTTACTAACGCTGGATAGAAGTTAGGATTGTTGTCATTGTTGTATTGCTGGTGCTGTAATTGGCAACATTAGTGTTGTTAACGAGACATTTTAGCTCGAGCCAACGCTACACTACTGGAAATCACTTCTTCACCGCTCAGGAAAACTTTTACTACAGTACTACTACTACTACCAACATTTAAAATATGTGGCATCAGATCAAGATATCAATATCCAATGCAGTGTTTTCATCAGAATCAGAGGCCTTTATGATGCTGTGTCATAACATGAGACTGAATCTGTGTTTGGTTTACCAGAAAGACGCCTGGTGTTTGACCAAACTTCCCAACAACAGCACTATGACCTACTATTTAAAACAAGTTAGCTTCCTTCAGTTGGCTTTTGTCGTACACTTGATATTCCAGCCCTGGTTTACAGATTCGTATGAAAGAAATCTGATACTCCAATAAACACGAGCTCCAATTATCTGGTCCAACCTGATTTCTCTCCTACACTTCCTTCTCTGCATTTTGAAAAGCTTCCACGTGGTCCCGAACAATTGAACCTGTAAATATTATCCCAAGTCTTTCTTCACTGGCTTTCTAATGATTAAAAAGTCCAACTCCCACATTGCAAAGTATTACGTGGCTGTACGCCTCAATGCAATATTGATTTACTTATTCCCCCTGTGAGCCACTCAGCTCCACACTTCACAGGAAACAGGATTCATCACTGTCTGCATCTCAAAGTCACAACTCCTCCTCTGGAACCGCTTCCACTGAGACTTCATGCTTATTTTATTTAATCAAAATACTTCTTCAAACCTTCTTTAACCACTTCTCTCTGTAGATTCAACCACTGACTGTAGTTACTCAGCTCAGATAGTAACTACTCTTGCTCATTCTATCCTCCAGCGCATTCCAAGAAGAAATCAATGCAGTGGGTTTTTCATACCAATCAAAACATGCACAACTCTAGTAAGCTGCTTGTAGCGACATCAGGACACCCCCCCGCCCGACTGCCCTCGCTGGAACGCCACCGGGGACGTGTGGCCTTTAGTTTGCATTCAACTCTCCACACCTGTGTCCACACACCCCGACAAATCCTGTGCATCTCATGAATTCATCAAACCCAGTTTTAATTGACACCTTGTGGACTGGGTGTGGGGGGGCAGGGGGGGGGGTGATGCAGTATGAATGCAAAGTGAAGCCAAACATCAACTCTCTCAACGCAGCTGCAGGAAGGAGCAGACAACTGGGACTAAACACTACCAACACACAAATGGAAATAAAGACAAAACTAGTTCGTATATATGACCACATGTCTTTTTCATAAATTCCAAAATACCTTCTCTCATAAAGTTCAGATACTGTCAACGATAAGTAAAAGTAGCAGTGGCAAACTTTCGCCTCCTGTTCACTTCCAATCTGTGCTGACAAGAGGCCAATAAAGCATTTGCAAATCCACAGCTCGACCTCCTGTGAAGTTCTACTTTGGTGAGTTTTGATCTTCGACATTTGAGTGTGTAACCGTGCCCTTAAAGTTAAAAAATATATATATTCTGGATCTTCCCCCTTAATCTAATCCAATCTAATAAAAGTTGTTGTTCTTTGGTCCATATCTCACCCTTCCACCAAGTTTCAAGAAAAATGTATTCAAGTTTTCAGCAGCCTTAATAATTTCATGAATTACAAGATGTTTCTCAGCACAAATTTTTATTTCACCGTCATTGTAAGGGAGGAGCTGGTGTGTGAATATATAAATATACTGCTTCCGATGAAATATATTTTCATAATTAAGTCACTGGATATCACGGCAGAGATCGTGGGTCTCAAGCTGCCGTGAGAGCAGGACAGGGAAACACCAATGTGAAGGCAGTCTGAAGGCAGCCAAGCCTCTTACCAGCAATGGGTGAGGGAGCCGGGACAACCCTCGCCAGGCGCTGGGAGCCAAAGGGCTGCCCCCCCGCTGCGGAGGCGGAGCCCGGGCGCTTCAAGCCTCGACTCAACCTCCTGAACAGGGGGTGGGCGTTGTCCAGCTCGTGTAGTGGTAGTGTCCGTGGTCTAAAGTGCCTCCATCGGCACGTCTTTATATTCAACAGTATCTGACTGAGGTCCGTGGAAGAGGGGCAGGACGAGGAAAGAGAGGAAGAGGAGGAGTTGATGGAGGAGGAGGAGGAGCTTCTGTCTGAGGTATTTGTTTCTGAGGTACTGGCGAACTTGTCGGTGGCTGACGAGCGTGACGTAGCTGTGGGGGGAGGAGGGGGGGACGGGGGGAGAGGCAGGTCGAGCGTTTCTGGATCCAGGCCGTGGAAAACGTTGTCGTGGCCCGTGTGCGCCCGGTCCAGCAGCACCCTGAGGAGAGGAGAGGCGGGTCAGATACTCTGCTGTGACACTGATCTCTACTAAGATTAACAGAGCGAAATCAATATATCGAAGTATCAGATACATCAATAACTTCTGATATCAAGTAATCTAGGAGAAAAGGACAATATGATGCAAGAGTTTACATGTTTAGCCAGTAAATGATGTGGTCTGATATTGAACGTTTCACTGAAAGAGCGGTATAGAATCCTATCTGCTGGATGGAGGTGAACTGACCTGCCGCCTCGTCCCTGGCGCCGGCGAGCCACGCCCAGGCAGCGCCGCGGCACGGTGAGCGTAGTGAGACTGTAGCGGAAGCGAGCTTCGGCCAAACCGCCGTCCCAGCGGTCGCACCACGGCCAGCTGCCCACACGCTCCTGACGAGCCTGGAGAGAGAGAGAGAGAGAACGCACGGATCAATGCCTCAGACATTTGCAGCAGACATCTTTGCTTTCAAGTGTTTGTGGTGTTTTTATTAAAACACAAGAATTTTTTTGGCAATGGATTCTAAAAAAATAAAATCACAATACAGACAGGACCCCCAGCGATTCCAACAATACAAAATATGTCTGATTCCCACAAAACCTTCGAAGATCTTGGTGGCAAATGGTAATTCTTTACTCAGTGAAGTGTTGTAAAACAATAAGTTACTCAGACCCAGAAAGGTATTTTCACTGTTGTGTTGGAGTTAATACTGTAGATCCTGAATAACTGGAGGATTATCACTGAATAACTTGTTCTTACTGGTAAAAGTACAACTCAAGTTCTAGACGACCTACTGTGACCTCAATGAGAAATTGTCATGGTCAAGAGTTTTTATTAAAAGGTTATTCAACAATGCCATCAAAGATTAAGTCCGACAATGAGACTAGAGATGTTCTGAAACCATTTTTCCCTTCCTGAAATGATGCCTGGACTTTTTGGCTGATACCAAGAACCTATCTGATACCAGTGCATAAAAAAATATAACATTTTAACAGTTGTGTGTTACTAACGCTGGATAGAAGTTAGGATTGTTGTCATTGTTGTATTGCTGGTGCTGTAATTGGCACAAGAATAATACAAAAATCTTTAAAATGTGCACGTCTGTCCTCTACTAGAAAAATAACTGAGAAATGCTTTTCTATAACTGCTGAAAACTTTATTTCAGCCACTCTGCATTTAAACGTGTTAATTATCTATTAGGTTCACGTTTAACAGGGCAGTAAATCATATCAACTCAACAAGGTTAATTGTTCTCGTTTCCACCAGAATGAAAAGATCATTAAATTTACCCTGTGACCTTGAACTAACAGCAGCGAACTCGTTTGGCGGAGCAGTGTTTTACGTTGTGGACATTCACATCGACCTCAAGGATCAATGTTTCATTATCCCACCGGTCTGGAGATGATTTACTTCATTAACTACAACACATGAACCTCCGAGGAGCTTCTCATTTTACACTCTGGAGATGTAGAGATGATGTAACTTACAGCGTGGTACTGGCAGCCGGCCTTCCTGCGAAAGGCGTAGCCTCCGTCTGGGTCGTTCTCCTCCTCCGCTTCCGATGAGCCCGAGTGCAGCTGTGGACACAGAGGTCAGGCAGAGGTCACAAGCAGAACACCATTAATTAAAGCTGAAGCAAGAGATCCTGGTTTGACTAAGTTTCCCACACTATCATGGTTTTATTAGAAGACAAAGTGCAGAAAAGACACAGAAAGTTAAACAGCTCCCACAAACTTTCTCTGACTGGCTGTGATTTGATTTGTTTGTTTTGAAGCATGTGTACCTGGGAGAAGGTCTCGTCGTCTGAACTGGGGAAGTCATACTGGTTGAGGTCCTTGGCGTTGAAGACGGCAGGACCAGGGTGGTGGGGGGCGCCCGACGACAGAGGCAGAGCCTTCTGCTTCTTCTCATATTTCCTCTTCTGCCGGGGAGCTTCCATCTTCTCGGGCTAGAGGGGAAACAAGAGATGAGTCATGAGACTTTAGTCACTGCTGCCCAGGGGCAAACACACACAAAGTACCCTCTTCTTCTCCCAGCTTCCATGAAGGATCCAGACTCATGAATGGAACAGTGGGCCTCACCTTGGACTTGTAGTCCTTGAGGTCCATGTGGTCCTGGTGTCTGTACTGGTTGGTGAGAGGGACCAGAGGAATGATCTGCGGCCTCACCAGCGCCCGTTCAGCCAGAACTTCTGCCATCACCTCACCACTGTAGTCCGACATGACGTTTCTGGAGAGGACAGGGAACAAAGGGTTAGCCAATCAGAGTCTTAGACAGATCAAACCACTTGATATAGCACAGTGGTTAGTCTGGTCCCCTTTACGTCAATGAAACTTTATTTCTGTATTAAAGCATTAATGCAGGAGCCTCACCTCTTCTCGAAGATCTCCAGCGTGAGGTGCAGCAGCTCCCTCTTGCTCTTCTCCCTCCTCTTGATCATCTCCAGGATGGTGACGGCTCGACTTAGATCCCTGCGCAACTTCAGCATCTTCTCGTACGACGCCTCGTCATTCTTACGATTCTGAAGGATAGAGAGAAGAAAACGTTCAAATTACTTGGGCTGTAGACTAAAACACAATTTAAGCTTCAAAAGCGAATTGGTCAAGGAAATTAATCAGTTTTATAAACATTAGTTACAACTTCAACAGGTCGAGTTAGGTTTAGAAAAATGTAAAGATTAAATCCATAACTACTATGACAAAGGCAAGCAAGTTATCAAGATAATTAAAAATTCTTGAAATGTCCACTTGGTGGCGTACATCATTTACAAGATTGTTGAGAGGAAAGTGTCAAATAACAAAATTAAGAAAGGGGGCAGAGGTGAAGGTAAAATCTGTTTTAATCTAATGAGGTTCTGAATTCTTTTATCAATAAAAAGTTTATACAGTGACGGGCCTCGAGTCTCGTAGCTTCTTTCCATATTAAAACTTGCCTATGCCACAAACACCATTACACAAAGTAGCTCGGCTTTTTATCAAACAAACAGATCAATTAAAACGCAGAGTGCATCTCACAACCTGGCATTTATATTTACTTTTGGAGCAGAATCAGAAAATACATTTTCATTTATGGTAAACAGCAGCCTCATTGGAAAACAAGGACTTAGGTTGTCATCAGAAATGGAACCGACGAGCAGAGTCATGGATCACATATAATCTCTCTTCAGAATAAAACCTAAAGTTTGTGTGACAGCAATTACATGGAAATTGAATTCTACCTGAGAATTATCAAATAAGCAAAAGAACCAATTAAGTCTTTATGTCCTCAATGTACATTTCAGTTTAACAGTGCAAGATTACTCAGATGTTTCAACAAAGACTATCACAAGGGACGGATCTAGAAATCTTTCAATCACAGAATCATATTAAGTGAAATAAAGCTTTGGGTCAACCGACCTTCCTAGTTTGCATCTTCTCCGTGCGCCGGCGGAAGGCCACGTAGGGGTCGCTGGTGCTGGAGCCGTCTCGCCTCTCCTGCCTGACGTAGTGGATGAGCGAGTTGGCCTTGCTGTTTTTCCTCTTCCGGCTCCAGTAGTCGAAGACCTCCTTGATGAGCTCGTCGTCCTCCTTCAGCAGCAGTTTGGCCTCGGGAAGACTCACTGCCTAAAAGATAAGAAATTAGGGGTTTAATAGTTGATCTACCATAGCGGACATACCAGAAAGACCAGGGCAGACTCATCGTGCACTGGTCTGCAGGTATTTTATAGAGCCTTCTTTCCAGCCAGATGTTTTTGGGTGAAGATGGAAACTCAAACAGTTGCCAACCTGCTGTCCGCTGCCTTTCTCCAGCCGGTCAATCATCTCCTCAAACTGCAGGAAGCTGATCTCCATCTTCTTCTTCAGCTTGATGAGGAACGCCTCATCGTCCGAGTCCAGGTCATAGTCCGGCTGCTCTGTGTCCAAGCTGAAAGCTGCCGGGAGAGAGAGAGGAAACACACTTTAGATACGAGTCCATGGAACGATAAACTGCAGGTTTGTGATTGATGGAAGAAAAATGTCAGTATTGGGGAAACTTCACAATTTTCAACTTCAGCAAATGCGACGCAACTGAGCTTTCAGAAAATTCAGAGTTTGTAGATATAAGAAGGGCGGTGTTCATAAGAGGGCAGAATAATAATCAGTAACCTAATCATGTGTAATAGATGGTTGAGCCGATTGGTGAAATTATATATCACATCTTTTTCATATTTTCAAAGCAATTCAACGCAAGAGAGCAGAACGGAAAATCACAAGCAGCTGCCAAAAATAACTCTTCAGCGATGTGGAAATGGTTCAGCTCTGCAGAGTCAGAAAATTTCAAAGCAAACTTATCCTGGTAACGATCAACAACTCTGGAAGTAACAACAAAACTCAACCACTTTAACAGAAAGTAGCCAAAGGAAGGAAGGTTGTTACAACCTCACTCGTCTGTATTTCACAAAGTCCTGAAACAAGGACAACAACTGATACTAACGGACAGGAAATGCAACATTACCGAACTTACGTCATCAAGTAATTTTACAGCCAAGTTCTCAAAACTGGCTCTGAAATAAATGATTTTCTATGAACCCTGACGACATTATGTTATTGTTTGAGATGCAGCAAAGAAAACTAAAACTCACTCAAATCATTCAAAGTAATAGTCCAGGCAAAGTAGCGTTTTCCGACCAACTAATTGTAAAAGATTTTTTTTCAGCACAGATCATTTCTATGAGGTGTCCAGAACAACATACTAAAAGTCCTAAGAAATCCTAGTTGAGGAAATATGTTTAATTCTCATCAATGTTAGCCAATAAGGCCCGGCAACAAAACACCCCAAAAGGGCTATTTTTTTCGTTTACTCCTATCAAAATAAAACTTTACACAATGAAAGTAACCATGAAACCTAACATTTTTTGTATTACAAGTTTCTTTGAACGAAAAAAATAGCCCTTTTGGGGTGTATTGTTACCTGGCCTTATTGGCACACATTGATGAGAAGTAAACATATTTCCTCAACTAGGATTTCTTAGGACTTTTAGTATGTTGTTCTGGACACCTCATAGAAATAATCTATGATGAAAAAAATTCTTTTACAATTACTTCTATTTTTGTCTCCAAAATGGGCTACTTTGCCTGGACTATAATGCAGAAAGCTTCAGTTTATAAAGGAGAGAAGAGTTCCATCAGTTGGGCAGCAGGTCTCATAATTATCCAAAATAACCAGTTTTCCAGCCAGAAGCATAAAAAAAACTAGAATTAAGTGCCTGGTTTAAAATGACCAACATTTAATATGTTTCTGGTATCAATCAGGGCAATATTGTCATATATCCATTGTACAAATACACATATACTTCAACATGAAAGCAAGGTTGCTACCTCCACAGAAGTCACTTAGAATCCATTATTTAATGAGCAAGAGTTTAGATGACAAGGTTTTCAGAATCTCAAAAAGATCAAAAGAGCCACATTTACAAAACTTAAACTCACTGCAACATATCAATAAGTTCAAGCATAAAATAAAAGTTTACTCCCACAACCGTTGCAAATGCTAACCCGTAGGTCTGTCACTTCTTATTTGTAATTCAAATTACAGGGAGAAGTGGACTGTGATGACCTGTTTAAATGCAAAATATATAAAGTCTAACACTTCCGAGCAAGCTGCCCTGAGTGATTCGTGCATCCGAGTCAACGTGTGGAAGCAACGAACAAAGGTACGACACAACTGTTGTACTCCTCACAACAGCAAACACACAGAGTTAGCCCCCCCCCCCCTTTTCAGACACATGGAACAGGACTGTCAAATAGACAGTTAAGATTATCTGTCTGTTATTTAGTGTAAATACATTAAATCTCACCCGACCAAGTAACTCACAGATTGACCCAACATTACCAACAGTTTAATGGAGTCGGCATTAATGCATATATTAAAACTAAAATTAAAAAAAAGGGACAGACTGAATATTTGTAAAAGGTCAGAGGTGCATTACTATAATTTTAGTTGAGGGATAAAATGTGACTCTGCCCTTTTCCTAATGTCTGATGTGAGCATATTTTACGACTTGAGAGACAGAGAAATATAAAAGTGAATCATTTAATACAGCAGAGCTTTTCCTCAGTGAACATTGAGTCCCGTCAAACCTCAGACTAATTCAGATCAATCCACATCCGAGTCTCACAACTCGCATCAGCTGTTTGAATTTGTGTTAATTCAGCGGTGGTTTGTCTCACTGCAAGAACACAAATCTGCTCAAATCAAATTGAACTGTCTTCTGTCGAGTCTGCACCGTCACCACACTGACAAATGTAGAGCAAACAATACGCAGGCCGGATAATCTGCTGTTTCAGCTCTAAAATGATAACCACAGTCAAAACTTAATTAGAGCAAATGATTTTCATCTTCAGCAGCAATCGTTGCAACGGAGTATGACGGATGAGATGCACGGTTATTGACGAGGTTCGTTTGTGAAGTAGATCTGCAGACGAGTACGTTTCTCACATGAATGGAGCAGGAGACAACCGGTACGTGGAGCTTGAGATGTTTTTGTACAAAATATTAAACTTTCATGGCCTGAAAATAACCTCAACAGGATTTTCTTCACATTTCAGAGAGCTGAAATTTGTTCGACAGCCGCTTGACAGACCAAAACATTTTATCATTTCAGCGTTCGACTGATAGCGGCGTCTCGGTTTAGGGTAACGGCAAATTGCCTTTGAGGAGCAATCGTGGCAGCCACTTGTGACACAGACAGGCTGACTGAGCCGAGCAATCAGGCAAACTCATTTTGTTTGACGTGCAATTTGACAACTCATTAAAAACGTTTATAAAACAAATGCCTGAGGCCATTTAAATGATTGTCAGAAAGAACGGACCTAGTGCCTCGGCCTGGGAGTCATTAGCAGAACATATCTGGAAAAGTCAGCGAGTGATGGGGTGAGTTGATAACGTTTCCAACACGCACTGGATACAAATATCTCAGGATGAAAAAGACGTGCCATATACGTAGAAGACGCAGACGTTGTGCTGTAAACAAAACCATCGCACTTTCCACCGCAGAATTTAGACAGTCTTCATACGTGAGAGACACATTCCAGGAAATGTCCAAACCCAAGTTTCCAGACATTTTCCAGAGATCATGCCCGAGAGCCTTCATTGAAAGGAACCAACATTTTACCAGCCATTCTGCAGCTCAAGCTCTGCAGCCAGCAAACCTCTTCACTGACAATTTCCCTTTTTTTTAACGCTATGGGTTTAGAAGTCACCTTTTCATTGGGTTAAAACTGTTCCGGGAAAACTCTCTATAAGCCTCTTTATAGTCCAAAAGTCAATTCAATGAAACAACACAGGTCTCAAGTGATGATTTACGAGTGAAAAACCCTCCTTAGATTACACTAATGGGGACTATTCTGCTCATTAATTTGATCTGCAGTCCCCAAGTGTCACTTAACACGTCACACATAATAGAGGAAAACACAATTATCACCAAATGAAACAACCGAGGCGCCTAAACTGCAACAACAAACCCCGTCGGCACTGCATTCTGCATCACACATTTTGCCATTAGAGAAGCCCACTCACGCTGTATGTGAATTAGCTGCTTTGGCATCTTGTACTCTCCCGGGTAGAGGGAGTCGTAGTAGGTGATGTCGCTCTCCGCCTCGGGGACCGGGATGACCATGCTGTCCCGTTTCTCGCCATAAACCTGGTGTGCGGAGATGGCCCGCTGGAGATGGTGTTCCTACAGAGAGACAGATAGAGGTGAGACACAGGATCACAGAGACATTCCAATACAGAAATACCAGGTGACATAGATAGATATATTACTTTATTCATCCCCAAAGGGAAATTAAGTTGTCATAGCAGCCGGTATATTTGAATACAATAAAATACAATAAAAAATATTGAGGTAGAAAGAATAAAAAACAGAAACACAATATAAATAGGTAGATAATGTGCAGTGGCAAGATGATGGTAATAGTACTGATGATATGATGGTAATGTTATTGTTAGACAGTATATAAAAATAGTACAGTATATATAGTATATAATATATATTTATATATGATAGTAATTATACCAATATAATAGCAGTATATAGTAATAATGGCAGCAACAGTATATATAATAATAGTAATAATATAATAATTATAACATGTTCACATGTATAAATATGTGTATATAGACTTATATATACAAAGAATATACAGAGAGTATGATATAATATATGATATATAGTAGAGGTATAAATATAAGTATTTGACTATACAATAGATAATATAATATACTATGAGTGTAAGAATATGTAGACAGAGTGTGCAAAAGACAATATTATTGTATAAAATGATATATAATATCAGTATGGTTTATATTAACACATATCACATATGATAAGTGAGTATGACTAGTAAGTGTTCCAGTACCGTATATGGAGCGGAGTGTTGTACATGGAATCTAGATAACAGTTTTGCCCAGTTATGTTTCACGTCCGGAATATTATGCATTTTGGTCCCAATGAGAAATATATATACATTTTAAAAAAGAAGCAAACCAATTGAACGAAAGAATCAATCAAGATTGGTCGTTTATAACCAGCAAAACGTATCATTCAGCAAATCAGTATCAGATTTTCCTGTAATATTGACGCTTTAAAATAACTGCCTAAATAAATATGACTTCACTTTCAAAATAACAGCTGTATTCACAGATCTAAAACTGTGCTGTAGAAACTAGAGATTCCCCAAATGAAAAAAACATCTTTCATTCTTTCTTTGAGGTAAACACACTGACTCATGCAGATACCGGCTGAGAGTGCATCCGCTAAGAAGGAAACTAACGATTATCCAGTTTCACAATTGAGAAACCTTTGGCATCCAGACCTTATGATAATCTCCGTTCAGGGAACAAATAGAACTGCCAGGAGACACGGAAACATTAAAACATCTGGTGCTAAGTCTGCACTCAAACCGTCAGTCAAGCATTTAAGTCTTCATATGTGGAGGGAAATTCCTGATTGGGCCAAGAGGAGAAGGACAAACCTAAACCTGCCCTCCATCCAATCGCTCTCAAGACAAACACAGACAGAAACTTGAAACCGTTTTTTGTCTCCAACTCTCAGTGAGTTGTCCTTATCTACCCGCCGCCAGTGTGAGGAGAGCCTGCTGCTGCCAAGCCCGCTGAGGGCGATGGGCCGGAAGGAAGGCAGACAGGCCTGGTGGCTGATGAACTGGTTTGCTGGCGGCCTGCTTGTCTGAGGAGTCACCAAGTCAGTCGTAGTAGTAGAAGAAGAGCTTTTGGCCCAGAGCCGGGCACAGAGCCAGGGGCCAGGCGGTCTGTCAACAAGGAAGCGTACCTCGTACAACCTCTCTCTGGGGACAAGGTGTGTGTTTATTGTTTGCCCTGCGGCTGGCGAGGGGGGGGTGGAGTGTGTGTGTGTGTGTGTTCTAGGAAGATGACAGATTGAATGAATGGGTCACATTAAGTGAGTGTGCGTGCAGAGCTGAATGTGAAAGTGTGCTACTGTAAATGCAAATGGCCCGTTACGGTTGGATGGTTCCATGGAAGGCTAATGACAAAGCAGCCCCATCACATCAGCTGCTGGAGAATACATCTGCCAGCGTTAAGTAAAGGAAATACTGCATTAGAGTGTATGACACAGACTCATACAAACTCCATCTATGCAGTCAACTTTCCTAAAGAGATGAATTGTATGAATTTTAAATCGTCAACCTTATGCTGCTCCGATTAACTCAAAGTCCCTGCTTCTTCAGCTGCTTTCAGACATGTACTTTAAAAATAAACTATAAAAACTGGGATTTAATATCATGATAAAGTATGTTTACATTGAGAAATGTCAGATCTTCAGTGTTTCTGGCATCTACCGAGGGGCTTATACAACAAAAACATTCTACACTTTGGTATAAAACATTTCTATTTACCCACTCATCTGCGAAACTACTCACATGCTACAACTGCACCGTCTTGTTTTTTAGTCCCCAACTGTTTTTTTTGCTATGCAGCATTAAGAAAGAGGGTAATGATCCGGCAACGACCTATTATACATCAACGACTCCTCTACATTTATTCCAAATGTAACATAAAGGCCCAACAGCAGCACTGTTATAATTAGCATCATTAAACTGAACTGATGGAGGACAGGTAGATCCTCAGATGACCCAACCTGGTATTTTCACCATCAGTATGTGAGCCGGTCTTTATGGGCTCGTATCATCTGGATATTGTTCTAAACTAAGTCTGCCTCTGGCAACGCATGAAAGCCAGAAGAAAAGGGCTTAAGGAGGAGAAACACAGGGAGGCTAAACTGTTTTCACTGGGTTAAATCAGGCTACGTGTGCTGCTGCTGCTCAGAAACACCTCCAGGGAAACAGAAGACGATAAAAAAACACTGCAAGGCTCGGATCAATGAGTCTTTTTATAAAAAAAGGACCAAAAGGTGAGCAAGTCAGAGCTTCCCCATATTTAAACAGATGGTTCTCAAAGTGGAAACACTGCATCGGTCTAAGCGTACAGAGAGCTCGTCGTTTTTTAGACTCATTGACGCTCCGAGCAGAGAACTGGATGAATGGTCTTTGAGGCAATAAAAACAAATGGTCCTCGACGCTTCCACCAACACCTTGAGGACACAACGTGCTGTTCTACTGTGTTCAGTACAGGATGTGCTATTCCATTTCATCTTTAAAAATATAGTTTGATGAAATTTAAGATCTATGTCAAATATGGCAGACACGATACTATCAGGGTCTGAGAATTACTCGTAGTATCCTAGTTGAAAATTACCCTGAGAACATAACATTATCTTTCAAACGACAGAGCTGTCCATCGTCAATCTAAAAGGCCAGGACAACAAAAGATGAATTAACACGACAAATGATCTATAGCAAGTTGAACATTAAGGTAATGCCCATAACATACAAATTACATCATCAAATATACCGGCTTCTTGTAAAAAAATAACCCGTATTTCATGGTTAAAACTAAAAGAGGATATTTGGAAAGTTAACTTTCTGGTGTGACCTTGAGTCCCATCATGTCGTTTCAGTTTCTGATTTAGTACTGCAGTAAAATCTGATTTACTGCCTCCTGGAGCCCGGTGTTCATCAACACCATTTGGACTTTCGGAACGAGCAATATTCTACAGTCTGTTATACCCGAGGCGAGTGATCGTACTTTATATTTATGGCGCCATGTGCTCCGACGATCTGTTCCGAGGACGTAGCTTGCATAACCTTCATGTTCCCACCTGATCCCTACATTCCCCTGGCAAACACCTAAACCTCCGGATCAACTTCCTCTGGCATCTCCACTATGAGAAAAAAACTCATAAATCAAACGGCCGTGGGCAGAATCACGTCAGCTGCCAAAACTAATCAAGCAACGTGTTTGTTTACGTTCCCAGACCTGGCTTTTTGCCGGAGAGTAAATGGACTCAGATTGAGGTGAAGAGTCACAAATACAGAGCGTTGGCTGGTGCTCTCACACATACAACTTTTTCCTCTTGATCTGGCGTTTTCTCTCACACACACACAGACTGGAGTCCAGAAATAGCCTTTCTAAAATGACCAGATCGATCACTGTCAAGTCTGCTGAGGCAGCCAGAGCCGCCTCCAGCTTCTCCGGTCTCCCCTGTGACAGTTACTGTCCCAGACACTGTAAATGCCTCTTAACGTGATGGACAGCCACGGGGAACGGTCGAGTGGAGCTGTCGAGGGACGCACGGCTACAGTACAAAGTGCAGGTTATGCACTGCGTGGGAGAGGATGGTTTTTAACATCCAGTCTGAGCCGGGAGGGAAATTAATGGCGGCCATCAGACTGCGTTTTTTGGCAGCGAAGCAATTTGCAAAATAACAGAAACTTTCCATTCCCTCAAAAATCGGTGGCTACGAAAAGACCGAGGCCGAGCCAACAAGATATGTTTATCCGATTTAACCATGATTCCACTACTGTATAATAATTAGGGTTGCAAAGGGGCGGAACGTTTCCGGTAAATTTCCGGAAACTTTCCATGGGAAGTTTAGCTCGGGAATTTTGAAAAAAAAAAACTACGCAAATTAAACGCTGAGCAATAAAAACATCATTCAAAACTCTATTTTAAAGATGTATGGAATGCAGCACACGCTACTGAGGCCTGCTGAAGTGTGCAGGACTAGTCAGGTAAGTTTCAATGATATTACTGGGAAAATATATTAGCATGCTGATTGAGGATTGTTCATCTGTTCATCTAGCCTATTTCCATTCATTTATCCATCAATTGTAAAATATGTTTACAGACAATTGCAATTGTTTGGCTAACTATTTATATCTCTGGCATTGCATTAGTGTGTTTTTACAAACTTTTTTCTCATCTCATTCTACAGAACAATGCCACGTGCACTCTCTCATGTGTGGAGACATTTCACCCCATCCAATGTAGAAGGAAAGGCTGTGTACATTTGCAAATACTGTGCAAAGACCTATGTTAAGAATGACACAACGATGCAGAAGCATATAGTCAAGTTCCCAAAGTTTCCTCAGGGCTCAAATCAGCCTATGACAAAACAAAATGTTTATATTTATGTCTGTATATGACAAGGTAAATACAGTTAGTATAAATTACCCACAACATTTCCAGTTTATTCCTGTTAATTCCCGTTAATTCCCATGGAAAGTTTCCAACTTTGAATATTCCCGGAATTTTGCAACCCTAATAATAATAAAGTGAAAGCAATTATTACAAACAGGCAGTGGACACAGAGTACTCTTTCATTCATGGATCAGCGACTGGAGAATTCCTGAATTCACAGGTCAGTCTCAGGACAGGTTCCAGCTGAGCTTTTCCAATCTGGCAAACTGTCTGTGGAGTTTGATTCAAGAACCTGGCCTGAGGCTGCTGTGAGTTTCCCACGCTGCCCACGTGCACGTCAACACACAACTGTCAACAGTGAGAGCAAGAGGAACAGCTGACACCAGCAACTTTCACTTTCACAGCAGGAAGGAGGCAAAGACTTTGGACAGGTGACATGCTCCAAATTCCAAAACAACAAGGTCAGACAGTGACAAAGTGGTGGCATGCCAGGATCGGATTGTGTGTGTGTGTGTGTTTCTGAGAAAGTGCGAGTACAAGCACTGTTCTGGCAGAGAGGCTCACACACAGCAGATGCCTGTGGGTTCCCACCACGGCCGCGGATATTGACCTCACTTTCACCCAAACGTAAACACAGGACAAAGTGCCTGGCCCAAAACAAACAGGCCGCACGTGCTGAGGGAATCTCAGCGATGACAGCTCTTCACATCCAACCGCTCTGCCGGAGAATTACCGAAACCACAAATACCAGGCGGAGATACGACTTTCAAAGAGCGTGCAGAGAGAGAGTAAGCCTGTAGCGTTGTGTTCAGTTAGATGTTTGAAACGAGCAGGGCCGAGTAAAGAAAGGCTCGGATCTATAGACTCACTATTAAAAGCTTTCAAGTAGCTGAGTCAGGAAGTGTAGGGACACCGCAGTCACCCTGTGGACCACAGGAGAGAGAGAGAGGGGAGACAGTGCGGTGGAGGTGGTGGAGAGAGACACGTGCAAAACTGATGCTTTCTTAGAAACACGTGCAGGAAATTTAAGATCTTTGCTGCTTGATATCAAACACAGAAATGCTGGACACTGAAATCTGATGAGCGACTGGTTAAAAAGGTCATAGATCTAAAACTCTGACATAGAAACTCACAGCAGATTGCTCCGAACGCTGAGCGGCCTGGTTCTACCTCTTATGATAATATCACTGTTACATAAGCAAACTCTCCAGCTGAGCAGAGTGCAGACTCTAAAGTGACAGCAGCACCCCCCCTCTTCCCTCCTGCTGCCCTGACCTCCTCCTGGGCGCCACATGCCGCTGGTGTGCCGGCCCGCTGTGCCATCTGACACACTGAACCCCCGACACCGAACCCTCCAGGGGAGCAGGGGGGCCGGGCGGCTGCAGCAGCTTCACACTGAGCAGCAGTGAGATTCCCCTCATGTATTTGCCCTTTACATTTAAACATGAGTCAAACCTGCTGGGCTGCACCATCGGAGAAGTCTATACACAGCGTGTGGAGACAACGTTGTACGACAAATGGCAGCAACACAACATCAATAAACAGTGAAGCTCCTAAGAGATGCATAGATAACAATAAGATAACAACAACACCCCTGGGCTGTGCTACACAACCCAGAGAGAAGCAGAGTGTGTTTGTTTACCTGCTTCAGTGGTCGGAGCTTCTCTGAACCTTCACTCATGTTCACTTTTCTTCTTCAATCTACTCTGATGGAATATGAATATCGGTCAAAATGAGCTAAATAAGATGTGTTTATCCTGCAAATCCAATGTAAACACTGAGAAACGGATGTGGCTAACGGCTACAACAGCTGATAGCAAAGCGAGAGACCAAGAGAAAGGTGTGTTCAATAACACAACCGTCCTGGAGCTGCACAAACACACACACACACACCGGTCAAACAACTGCTGCAGATGTTGCAATAATAATAATGACAACAGCTGCATTATAGTGTCACCGCCGGAAGAGCTGAGACACAACACAGACACACACACACAACAAGCTACATGCTAATGTGTTCGGGTATAACAACAACCAGGTGGAACGTGTGTCCACAGATGTTCGGTAAACATCTGCAGCGTGTTGACATCTGCCTGACAGGGAGGCTCTGGGGCCGCGGGCTCCCCCTGGCTGCGGCCCAGCGCCACTGCACCCGCCCGCTCACTGACAGGCGAGACAAAATGTCGGAATAGCAGAAGTCACATGACTCCTTTGTGCTCAGAAACTCGCCTCACGCACAAATAAACCGACCAAACCCGCAGATTCTCCCCGGTTAACACCCCCCCGGTTCCCCGCCTGCCCCGCACGGTGCTCCGGACCCCGCACACCGGAGCTCCGCGGCCGCAATACGTCAAGTTTCTTCTCGGAAAAAAAACCCCGGCGGCCATTTTGTGAAAGCTTGCGCAGAGAGAAGAAGAAGAAGAAAAAAAGATGGACGCCTGTGATGGTGGAAGGAGAATAAATAAAATAATAAAAACCCTCCAGTGTATTATCTCCACATTTATCGTGAATCCTACCGATTCCTCCTCCTTCTCCATGCCCGTGGGCATCTGCGGCACCGCCCGGTTGATGGACGCGTATTCGTGCAGGTCGGGCAGGTCCACGCAGCGGAACACGGGCAGCGGCTTGGCGGCGTCCAGCGCCCGCGCCCGGAACGACAGTTTGCTCATCTCTTCCCCGGTGGAGTCGCAGCGGAGCCGGGTTCGATCTGCGTGAAGAGGCCCTGGAGCCGGAGCCTCTCATGGAGCTCTCATGGAGCTGCTGGGGCGGGCGGCGGCGCGGCGCTTAGCGGGCGGAGGGGTGGTGCTCGCTGGGTGATTTTTTTTCAGGGCGTCGCCACACACGGAGGAGGGGGGGAAGGAGGCCCGGGTCTCGGTCGCTCTCTGTCGGACTGCTCTCCTCCGACGCTCCGCTCCCTACCGGTGCTTCAGTAAGTCCATGGACAACATGGCGGACATTTAAAAGTGTTTTGCGCTGTTTGGCTCGCAGCGGTCCAACCCCCACGCCGACAGGCGACCATTCCCGCAGCGGCCCCGGCGCTTGCGCGGTGCGGGGTGTGGGGGGGAAGGGGCTCGGTTCGTTAACTCATACATGATTGAGATAAACATTAGGCGCCGCAGACATGTGCATTAATAAGTAAAATATGATTTATTAATGACTTTTATTAATTAAAAAGGGAATTAAACGTTACATTGGAAAAGGTTCAACTAACTTATATATTCAATTATTGGAAGTCACCAAATTGATATATCAATTAAAATTATAAATCGAGAAAAATATATAAACACGTTTGTACAGTAAAGACATTTTATATTATTTGCAGAAATGATAAAAGATATTGCTAACGTTATAATATTATAATTGCAGAAGTTATACAAATTTTGATATCATAAAATGGTATTATTTTGAAAAGTGATAATATATTCTTGATTTAAAAAAAATGCTATATCATTTGCAGAAGTGATCCGATATTCTTAATGTCATAAAATATGATATAATTTGCAGAAGTAAAAATATATATGTCATAAAATGTTATGAAATTCACAAAGTCACAATGTTGTATATCATTTGCAGTGTTTATGTACAATGACCGCCAAAAGTTTTTTATATTTTGCAATAGTGATAAAAGGCTTTGTTGCGAATTTATTACCGTGCAGTCATTAAATATTTAGTAGATAATATATCCAATTTTGTTTTTACAAGAACTCTCAAATCATCTCAACGCTCAACTAAGCTTATTCTTTTTTTATAACTTCCATTTAATGATGCATTGATATTATATATTATGCTTAATTGATTATCAATGTTATATCGGAGTCTTGCCTGGTTTAATTACAACGGCTACCCTCAAACTGTGTACATGCCATAAAATACTCGAAATATTTGTAAAAATGCCTCAGATACTTCACTCGTATCTGGATATATATATAAATATAGATAAGTATGTGTGTGTATATAGATATGTACACACACATACTTTTATTAATCAGGGTTGCAAGTTGTATTAAATCAAATACTAAACTCTGAAGAAGTCTTATCTGGTTCTTTGTTTTATGCGTTAGTTCAAAACCAGAGGACTAAAATATTTACAAGCCAACACCTCGAACCTTCCAGAACAATAAGCTCCTGCAATCTGACCTGAGAGAACGACTCCCATCCACTGAACCTTATCAAGCTGCATCGATCCCAGAACAGCTACTGATTAAAGAATTGTTTGTTCCAGGTGAAGTGCTTCATGGCAGCACGTTCCCCTGGTGAACACTGTCGCCCTCGTCTGGTCTCACAGGCAAAGGACCTGGACTTTCAGGTCAGGACACCATCATGTGATTCCACTCCAGTACAAACACACATTCTGTGAATATTTTAAATCCAAAGCCCTGAAGAGAGGTGTGTTTACTTAGTCTGCCACACAACCAGAGCCAAAGGCAGCCACACAAGGAGTATTTCAGAATAAAATACCTTACCTGTTGATGACATTGTGTCTATCCAGGGTCCACCCAGGTGAAGAGAGGTGGTCCTATCCTCATTAAATCCACTGACGCCATCGTAAGGACCTGAGAGACAAGAGCAATGTGGGACATTAGTTAAAACTCTGACAACACAAAAAAACACACATGACAAATCAGCTACAGGAAAGAAATAAAACCTCCAGGTGAGATAAAAATGTAAAGCTAACCAATGCCTTTTATTTGTTGATGAAACATTCGTCCACCACCTGATCACGATTGTCTAGCAACCACACCTGGCAGAGTTCACAGGTTGAGCCAATTTATACTGAATTCCTCTCAAAAGGATGAATTAATTTACTGAATTTGTATATAAAGCAAACTAACCACTGTTATAGGTGTGAAAAGCATTTCACCTTCCTCCCGCTGTTATGTTGAAAAACATCTACAGATATTCATGCTCCTCAGCAGATGAATCCTCATGACTTCAGTGGTCACCTGACCTTTTCCATAGCGCCACCATGAGGTTAAAATGTTGCGTGTGAAATATTTCAACTACTTTTGAATAGACTGCCATGATTACTGGGACAAATATGTGTAAGTTCTCCATAAGATAATTTGGAGTTTAGCCATTCTTCCATTAGCAAGCATAATGAGTAAGTACATTTTATTATCCAGCAACATATCTCCACATCTACTAGAGATAAACCTTCTCATATAGTGAGAATTAAATCTAAACAAATTCATAGTTTAACCTAGAACAAGATCTGTTATGCAAAGCAGAATTGAGATAAAAAGCTCACATGAAACCACAGGTTACACATTTCTATTTAGTTATACTTGTGAAGCATGATCACCACAGGGTCAGAAGAGTTGTGATGCACAGCTAACTGACATTACTGCTGTTTGATATATTAAAATAATGAAGAATTGGAGGCACTACATAGATATAAATATTAAAAAATGACATTCATATTTCAGAAGTATAGTTTCTCTTCAGCTGCAATAATATTAGTTGGCATCACTGAATCACCAGCCTATGTATTTTACTATAAAATGCAAGTAGAGTCCGGGCCTGTGGTTCCTGTGATTGTGCCTAAATGATAAAACTTTTGCTCGTTCTGCTTTTCTCCACTTTCATGTTTCCGACCCAGAGTATCTTCACGACACATACTTTATCACCCAACACCCACACGTCTGTTTTTAGTGAATTAAACCTCATTTCACTTGATATAGAACCGACCAGCTGCAGTAAACAGGCTTTAATAACGAATTATTAACTATTAATGCTGCTGCTGGTCATTATGAGGCAGATCTAATCCAGGCTGGGTGCAGGTCTACTGCTGACCCCCCCTGTTTGAGTCCTTGTATGGTCGAGGGGGGTGTAGGGGGGGTAACGTGAGGGATCCAGACCCATGCAGACCCATGCAGACCAGGGCCAAGCAGTTCCCTGTCCGACCACAGCAGCTGAATGGCGCTGTTCAGCCTCACACCTTTTACATCCAGAGATTATTACATTTCAAATGATAAGATGGTGGAAAGATAAATAAATTACCATAAACCTTCAGATGTGGAATTACGTGAAAACTGTCATCGACTGAGATGTTTCCTCTAGCGGGGGATACGGATCAGGTTTCTGACTCCTCGATAATGTCACAACTACACAACTACACAACTACACAACTCGACGGTTCTTGGGTCTGAAATGAGAACCTCTTCCCCCGGGTCTCAGGGCTCCACACCCCGGGCCCTCGGAGGACCAGGTGCCCCGGGGGAACCGGTGCCTCCAGCGGCTGGATCTCCTCCAGCTGACCGGCCAGGAATCTGATTGCGTGGATGAAATCATCTGACGCCAGGAAACACTTTCCTCCCCCGGGCCTGGTTCGGGTCTGGTTCGGGTCTAAACGGATCCATCGAACCGGAGGAGGAGAGCTACTCACCGGGAAGATCCTCCGGGATTCAGAGGACATTTCTGGAAGTTTAAAAAAAAAACCCGGAGCTCCATCAACACGACGCAGCTTCAGCCCGGGAGGAGCCCGACGACCGGCGGCCACTTCCCCGCTTGTCTCCCCTCGGTGGCCCGGTGCTCCCGGTGCTCGGACCCGCGTTCCGGTTCGCATCCTGCCCGCTAAAGACTCGTTTCTTTCCGGGGAAAGTCGGTGTTTTGCTGCCGATGTGAAACTGGAATCGCTGGAAACCAAAGTGCCACTGTTGGGGGTTAACAACTTTACTGTGAAACACGGCCTGTGATTGGCCAGCGGCGGGGACCAATCACCTGTGGAGAGCCCCCACCCCTTCTCCCAGGACATGTGACGGCTCTGTCCGCCCCTGTGATTGGCTGAGGGGTTTCTACGTCCTAACCATGTCCTAACGAGGCTCTACTTTTTTATAAATCAATTTAATTTAAACGCCAAATCATACTATGCATTATCTTCAAGCCAATCATATCAATATAAACATATATTAAAGGTTGAGTGTGTAGGATCTAGTGACATCTAGTGGTGAAGGTGCATGTTGCAGCCTTCAGTTGTCATAAAAACTCCAAAGATCTTTATTGTGATATTATGTATCAGAGTTTCCTTCATGTGATCTCAGACTGATTCCATGTGAACATCAGGGTCAGAAGTTTACTTCTACATGACTGGACGTCAAGCTGCAAAATAAATAAGCATTGTGGTTTTTATTCTTCTGGTAAATATTGGGTCTGGATGAGAAAACAATATAAACATCGCAGGTGATTTTCATCAATAGAAATCCATTCATCAGTCGAACAAAAGTCCAATTTATACTTATGTATTGTCACCAAGTATTTAAAGTTGGGTAAAACGTAAGACTTGTGACATTTCATCTGCTCGACTCATTTCAACAAGCTCAGTCTGTCAGGATTATTGTTGATAAGGTATCGTTCTCTGACCACTTCCTCCTCTGTCTTGTGTTGTGTTTTGGGACCACAGCAGATATTAAGCTTGTTTCTCCATTATATTCCTGCACATCATAGACCTGGCGGCTGTGGCTGAGCGGTAGAAGGTCGGTGGTTCGAATCCCAGCTCATGTGGAAGTGCCCTTGGGCAAGATGCAGAACCCAGTGGCCCCTCAAAGATGTTGAAAGCACGGATTGGAAGTTGCTTTGAATCACATGTACTGTAATGTCACATCAATAACAGGCCTATAAGCACAACAACACACAAAACAGTAACTGCACAATAACAACTTAATGTCGGGACAAATTGTTTTGAATGTTTATTCAATAAATAATTTTCAGAAATACAGAGTTGCAAATGTGAATGTGTGGTAGAAACTAAAAAAAGGCACTTTAAAAACAACGGTGACTGGTGCAACCTTTTTTTTTTATCTTTACAAAAACAAAGATCGGGGGATCATCCTCTCATCTGTGATCTTTAACACTACGTGACTTTTTTTTTTATCCATTCGCATTTCTGTTCAATAAAAAATTGTTTGATCGAGGCACCGACAAATGGCCGAGTGGAACTACTCACATGTTTAAAAAAAAAGAGAAACTGGGGCCATTACCCAGTTTATTCTCTACAAATAAAAACAAGGCAATTCAATATAAGCTAAGTAAAGTTAGCAAATAATAAGGCAGGTTTGCGTATTTGGCATTGCTGTGAAGAATTCAGGACCTGAGTTGGCTTTTAACTTGAGTAAATAAAAACCTGGAGCCAAACAGAAACACGACTGTACACCGACGTCCTTTCAGCCAGAAAGGCAACGCGAGAAAATATCTTTTGTAGATAAAGACACGATTCAATTGATTGTTCAGATGGAATAAGTCACTAACGCCTCCAACCCTGGTTCTGTGAATACATATATGGCTTTACACAGAACCCAAACACATACTGTACACAATTCATTGCTGCCACACATCCGCCCGACTGGCGCTACATTTGAAGAGTTCAATCCAAAGAGACGGTTAATAAAGAAAGTGTGATATCTACTCGGTTGTTAAAATGATTAGAGACACAATAAAACCTTTGCTCGACTGATCGCCGCCAACTCGACACGCATGCATGATAATTTGGAAAGGAACACTTCATTTGTTGCCCATCATCAACGTCCAATTAGACCCTCAACGAAACACTGATGGCTTGACGGTTCTCTAAAAAAAAGGCACAGTTGGGCGTTTCGTTACCTTGCCAGTCCCGTGGCAGAGAAGGAAATCTGTTCACAACACTTTCTCTCGAGTTCTGCAGGAGGCACAACATCAAATATAAAAACCCCACATTTACACAGACTGTACACATGTCATACGATGCATAGAAAATAAACCAAGTTAGTAAAAACACACTGAAATAGTGGCAGACTGCATTGCTATCATTGTGGCGACTACAACATACAAAACAAACAAAAACAGACAAACAGTGAGAGCGTTATAAAACCCCCCCCTCCCTCCCTCCCTCCACCCGGACCCATGCTTCTTCTCCATACAGTGTTGACACAGCCACGGCAAAGCTCCATCACTTGCCCTCGTACTTTGGATTGACGACAGTTGTTACGGCACTTTTGTAGATCGGGTTCTCGCCCTGAGGAAGAGAGAAACACAAGTGAGGGAGTTAGAAACCGTTTTGAGGAATCAGAGAAACAAACCACAGCACTCGTCAAACCTTAGTGTCTCAGGAGCCTGAGCTAAGAAGCAGGAGTTAATGAGGCAACTCAATCAGGGTAAATCACCATGGTAACGCTTCATCCACACGAATATAGCAGCAGATTGTCTTCTCTACATCTGGTTGCTTAGTTACAGAAAATACAATGATAAATAACAGTTTGAATGGAATAATAGTTCCAGATGAAGATTAAAAACCTATCACCAGCCTAACCACTGACCAATCAGATTACTGGAAACCAGAGTCAGTGTTCTACAGGATCCTGACGAGGACAAAACTGTTTAAACTGAAGAGACAAATAACACATAGCAACAGATATTTTTGTAGATTAGTTGGATCTGTTTGCTTTTCCACTTTTCATGTGACTTCAGTTTATCAACCCTAAATACATATACATGCTTTTACTCTTTTGTTCCGTCTTCACACCTCAGAACAACATAAATAATAACAGAATAACAGAAATAGAAACTCTCTGAATGCTCAGTGAAGCCAGATAATGAGAAGATATGTCTGGTATGTTGAACCTGTACAGTAGCACCGGCCTCAGGTTGGTGGCGTCACCAAAGAAGAATTTCAAAGCAGATAAGCTTGAGCAGTTTCACAGTTTAACTTTCTCACTATTGGCTTGAAGCAACAATTTTGTCATTGAGACATGTTAGATGTGCTTAATGTACAATTAATAAAACAAATTCCTTGTGAAGAAAATGTCAAGAAAAATAAGGCAAACAACGCCACCTCTGGTTAAATGTGCTAGTTTCACAACATGCTGTCGTCACGTCAACCAAAAGGTTCAAAACCACACGGAGGAAGTTCATGCATCTGACAGGTGATACAAACTTTGACTTAAAGAGCAGCTGATTTATTCCCATAGCTGGGATTCTGGAACTGGTTAATAGGACTCTTGTAAATGGGGTTTCCTTGCTAATGTGGAGAAATAAAGAAAGAGGGAAAGAAAGAGGGAAGGTGAAAGGAAAAACAGATGAATTTGACATGAGCAGTGGAAAGGACAGGAGTAAAAGCCTGAGGAGAAATGCTCAGAACAGCAGGAAAGATTGAAAAGAAATTCTGTTAAAGTCCTTATTTACCTGTGTAATTTCTACAACATGCCAATAATGACATGTTCTGTTGTAAATATTGTGTTGTTCTGTATTTCCTGTGAACTGAATCTTTACGTTTCATTTTCATTTATAAAACAAAATCATTTCCATAATCGTCCTATAAAAAATAGAACTACATGTATGACAACTAAAAAGATCCATTCCATTTGATCTAGGCTTTTGATTTGATTGATTGGAATTTAATTTATTTGTATTTGTATAATTATGTCTTTATTTACTTCCATTTATTCTTATATTTTTTTATATATGTATTTTTATTTTATTTAATCTTATTTAAGTTATTTAATTTCTGCCTCTTTTTCTTTACCCTGAGTGTTTGATTGTGGGTTGGGGGTGTTCATAAACATTTGTGTGTTTATAAATGTTTGAATGTATGTTTCTTATATGTAAAACTCAATAAATATATTGTTAAAAAAAAGAAAGATCCATTCCATCATAAACCATATGTCTGTGTTTATGTAGATAAACAAGAGATAAACGTGGGGAAGTAGCTGCTAATATCGATTTAAATAGTAAAGTCTATAAGTACTTCCAACTAACGCTACCTGCTTCCTAAAATCAACCTTAACCTCGGCTCCTGTGACTGAAACAGCAGCAGTGCAGCTTCCTCCAGTCGTCCCCCAGCGGCACTGCTCTGTCTCGGCTTCATTGCCTTTTATGGTTGTGTAGTTGTGTTGTGTGGACAGCGAGAGGCAGCACAGTCGGCCGAGGGAAGGCCGCTCCTCCCTCAGCGAGACGAGACTAAACACAGCAGCAAGGAGCTCAGGTTGGTCGAGGACAGAGAGCTGGAGACTCTGTCTGTTCGGTTTCCACAACTTTCTAGATGATTTACTTTTAACCGGCGATAAAAACCAACACTGTGGAGCTCAGTGAAGAACTGGAAAGTCTAAAAATAATTCTAATTCAATCCTTTTAAACCCAGAGAAGAGCCAAAGTATAATTTCCAGCGGCCGAAATAACACCAGTGAAGAAGAAAAGATTCAAACACTGAAAAAGAGTGAATCCTGCACAGGAAGGAGAGGAACTTCGGGTGCGACTGACTCACCGTGTCCCACTTGGCGTTCATCTTCTCCTTCTCAAACTTGGCGAACTCCCGGCGGTCGTGGATGATCATGAGCAGCTTCCAGATGAGCAGCAGGGCGAGGCCGATCAGCACGATGCCCGCGACCACGCCGGCCACGATGGGGATGATGTCAGGTCCCGATGGGCACTCTGAAAAACGAGATGAAAATTAAATGTTAAAAACAGAAGCTCAGATAACAAATCGACAAGATAAACGTTATTTCCTGAGACATGAACAAAAAATCCTGATCATACCCAAGTTCTCCACCACGAAGACCTCCTTGGTGTCGTTCCTGATGGCGTAGGTGTAGTAGAACCAGCAGTCGTTGGCATCTCGCTCTTTGCAGTGAGTCAGAGGGTAGCTCTGGTCGGTGGGCTGGGGCAGCTTGTCGCGGTCCTTCACCTTCAGCAGCTGGAAGTAGCTGCAGTCCCGCTCACACGTGTCCTTCTTCTCACCGGCCTTAAAGGCTTTGCACTGCACACAGTCTCTGGAGAATCGTGCACAGAGGATGGATTAACTCTCTGAACTGGCAGAACCGTACCAGAGATTTTCAAAACAACTTAAGTCTTAATACCAAAGATATCAAACGCTTTGACATTTCCCAATCTTAATTTTCCACGTGTGAAGCTGCCTGACTCACTTGTGCTCGGCGCAGACCCCGGGGCAGGTGGGACAGATCTCGCAGGTCGGACCCTGGAACTTGGGATTGGTGCATTTGCAGATTCCACATTCACAGGTGCCGCGGCCGTTACAGATCTGCCCGTTCTTGGCCAGGCAGGTGGAGGTCTCCAGGGAGCAGTCGCAGGCACTGCCCGTGTAGTTGGCGTCGCAGATGCACTTCCTGCACTCACAGCGTCCATGTCCTGGTAGAGCACGGGAAGAGGTTACCACCACAGAGCTTCAATTAGGGCTGCAACTAACGACTATTCTGATAGTCGATTAGTCACCGATTATTGAAACGATTAATCGACTAATCGGATTATGAATGACACAAATTCTCAATTGCTATTATTTAGCAAGCAGCTTTTAAATTTAGCTTGAGGTTGTTCAAGGCATGTGATGACTGAAAATAAAGACAATAAAGATTGATACTTTGCTGCATATAAGGGTACTGTTGACACAAAAGCAAAAGAAAAATCAAGTTTTTGTCCATTTAAAACCAAGGACAGGCAATGACAGTGCTAATAAAAAATATTAATTTAAATTTAAGTTTCCCTTTTTACTGTGAACCAAAAACAGGCCAAGTGCTGGTACTAAAAATAAATTAAAATTCAAGTATCCATTTTTCGTGTTAACAAAAAAGGACAGGGAAAATAACATTAATAAAAACATCAATAAACGAAACTACAGTCTTCTTCGGACTAAATCATTTTGATTAAAACAAGACGTTTGTCAGGCAATAGGATAATATTTCGCTTTTAAACTCGTTAAAAAAAAGTTTAAACCATATTTTTGTAATGGATGCTAGAATCCTGCACGCAGGTATAAACGTGTATATGTAACATCTGACAGAGGCGAGTCCGCATCGTCTCCGTTACGAAGTCACACGTGACCTCAAATGTGCGTGTCCTGCCGCCCTGGAGAGCAGGTCCTCTGTACAGATACTGCAGGTCGTTTTTTTCGGGCTGTTAAGAGTGAAGTTCTCCCGAACTTTTTACTTCCTGGTGTGCGACTGCGCGCGGCAGCGGACGCCGACATCGGTCCGTGTTTTGACGCTATTGCACATGCGCGACTTTCAGAGATAGGAAGGGAGCGAGATGGCTCACTCCTCAGGTACTTCCATCAGCACCTCCGGTAAAAAGCAGTTTAGTTCCGCTGCGCGGCACGAGAAACACGCGCTATGATGTCACCAACGATTCATCGACTAGTAAATTCGTCGGCGACTATTTTGGTCATCGATTTTTACAGAGCTTCAATACAACCGGTGTCAGATGGTACAAGTTAAACAACCCTCACCTCCACAGAGCTTGTTGTTGGAGCGATCGCAGTTGAAGTTGTCGCACTCGCAGTATTTCCCGCTGTAAACCTCGGCTGGGTTTTCCCGCGTCTTGCACTCGCAGGTTCCGCAGACACAGTCGCCGTTGTTGCTGCAGATGTCGGTGCCGTTGTCTTTGCGGCAGTTGGCGTCCAGGTCCTCTGTCCGCACTTCGTCTTTGCTGCACTCACACTCACGCCCGATACGTCCATCGATACACCTGAGACAGAGGACAGAAGTTTTCAGTCCATAACGTGCAACACCGACCACGAGCAATATGAGAAGAGAATAAATTAATAGGAAAAAAATATTTAATGTCTGGGTAACAACAACTTCAAGGTAATAACGCTGGTCTGTAACAAAACAGAATGTCATTTCCTTTCCTAAATCATATACTCAAAAAACATTCAAAGCATCACTTCAGATTTTAAAAGATGTTCAGTTGTGGCTGGAAACTCAAATCTCCGTCATACCAGTTCCTGCCTCCAGACTTACTTGCAGGCTCCACACTCGAAGGTCCCGTTGCCCTCGTGGCACTTGTCACTTTTCGGTTCTCCTTTCGCGGCGCACTCGCAGTCGCAGATGAAGTTCAGAACCACCTCCACCTCCTCGGTGAAGCCCTGCGGTTTGATTTTGATGACCTCACGACGGCTCGTCAGCGGACACTTCTGGGATTCGATGGAAATCTTGAAAGACACCTGGAAACCAGAGGAGAGTTTATGGGTTCGTTAAAGCTGACGAAGAGGATTGCTTTGAAGTTTACTGTTCTGTTTTCCAGACATGAATCAACTTATTAGCTTGTAAAGTGTTTCTCATTCCTTCAACTTTTTTAAATCGGTGTTTTCGCCCCGTTTGCTCTCAAATTGAAACAGTAGGTTCTAGGGCCTGACTGATAATATCCAAGTCGAAGGTTCCGTTTGCTGATATGAAAACTTTTTTTTACAGAATAAAGAATGCAGAAAAGATGTAAATTCAGGATTGGATTTTTGATTAAAAAAATATTCAATATCTATGTAACTCTGTAAAGTCCCAAGCCTCCACATCCTCGGAACCTCTCAAGCTTTGATTTCATAAGCCGATTTATTGGTATCATAATATTTCCCTGCACTGAAACACCATAATGGTTGAGCTCTATAAGTTTCCCTCAACCAGTGGGAGAAACCAATAAGCCTCCCCTGTGCTACCTGGGTTCCACTTGACCCGAGATCCTTCAGAAGTCTTATTTCACTTTTTGCCATTTGTATAATTTTCACGCGTGTACACAAACTGCAGCCAAAAACGATATTGTATGCATTTACCTCGTCTCCGATGGATATGTTCGAGCACTTCCTGCCGTTCTCTCCCGTCCCCTCCACGCCGTTCTTACAGATGGACTTGTAGGTGATGGACACTCCCTCTGGCAGCCGGCCGTTCTCCAGAATGACCTCAGATGACAGAGCCTGTCCCGAAGACAAGAGAGACAAAGATCCAGTGGTGAATGTGCATGAATTACAAACATAGGGAAGCAAAAAATTCAGATTGAAACCACAAGTCATGTCTGAAAAGGTCGTGACTCACATTGTAAGCATCAATAATGAGTTTGATCACGTTGCTGGAGTTGGAGGACAGCGTTCCGACGGCTGATTTGGGAATCAGGTTTTTCAACTCCTGTAGGTGTCAAAGGTGAAATCACAATGAACAAATAATCACTTATTATAACATAAATCAAAAAGAAGGTTTTTCAGTCCAGTGTAGATTCAAACAAAGTTTACCTTGTAAACAGGCTGGAATTCGTTGGTGACGGCAAAGATGGTCTGAATGTTGTGGTCGCTCAGTTTCTGGACCAAATGTGCGATGGAGGGGTAGTCCTGAAAAACACACAAACAGACACACACAGACCAGACACATTAGACCAGGCAGTTCTTCTTTTATTCATATTTTTGCCCCTGGCAAGAGTCAAATCCTAACATCAATAATAAAGTGGGACCATTAGTACGAGGATGAAACATTATGCGTGTTGAATAAATGATAAACTACATACGTAGTAGTGGCTCATGGTGTACATGTTGTTCTCCAGGTGACACTTCCCGTCGTTGGGGAGGACGATGCCGCCCAGTTTGCCGTCTCCAGCGAAGTGGAAACCAGCGTCGGTGGAAAACACCAGCAGACGAGTCACGTTCCTCCAGCCGATGTGCGCCTGGTAACATGAAGACAAGAGTCGCATTAGTTTTACTCATTCACGTTACTATATACTGATTGCTGAGCCTTGATGCAAGCGCTAGAACACCCATCAGGCCTCGCCACGACTTACCCCACAGACCGCCACCTGCATGATGGCGTCGAAGCCTCCCTCGGGAGAGTCCAGGTTCCCTGAGATCTGCTGCTGACCGACCAGCCGGTTGAACTCGTCTCCGTCGCTCGTCAGGCTCAGGACGTTCTTGTAGCTGAAGGGGCTGGTGCAGTTCTGGTTCCCTGTGCAGGGGTTGATGAGCCGGGCTGGCGTGGTGCTGATGTAAGGCATGACCGTCTTCTCCACAAAGGAGCCGAAACCTAAAAAGGGAGGAGAATTTCTCTCAGCTACTTTTCTCTTTGTTTATTATCCCTCAAGTGAGTCGAGCTTTTAATCACCAATCTTGAAGTCTGTGGTGATCTCCTTCATTTCCCTCATCAGGTCGGTGCCGAGGTTCTTGACGTTTTCCAAATCGTCTTTCATGGAGAATGAAAGGTCCATAAGGTAGTACAGGTCGATGGGGTAGTCCTCTGCACGCTTGAACTTCAGGTCAAAGGTCTGAGGCTCACCTTGAGAAAACAGAAGATGGTAATTCATTTGGAGGGGACACATATGAGAATGCAAATATCTGAGTGAGTTCTTGTTGAACATTTACCGGATCTGAGTGTCAGTGTGAGCTTCTGTGGCTGGATCTGGGTGATCTGCTCAGGCGTCAGTTTCACGGCCGAGTCCTTGCGGTTGGTGACCGGCCTGTCGGTGTTGATGTCGATGCTTCCGCGTGGGTTCTCGATTGTGGCCACGTTGCAACTTCTCTTCTTCAGCGAGTCCAGGTCATCGCAGCGGGCCGACTTGGATTCGCCCTGAGTGAGGAAGCTCTGCAGAAGAGTAAAAGATGTCATTGTGAGGATTGTTTCAAGTAAAATTTATACTAAAACTAATTTAATACATATATATTTCTCAAGCTTTGTTAAGGAGAGCATTTTCACAATCGTCTTCAACAACTGATCAAAATCTCACAAGCACAAACATATATAATAATTAGTCATTTCCACGTGTGACGCATGTTCAGAAACATCTGGATCGTTTCTGTGGAATTTGTCTTGGTTGGGCGGACATGAAGAAACTTGTTGACGGGTTGCACAGTAACTGAGAACATGTGAAAAGGAAGAACACAACTTTCCATAAAACAATAATTTGTTCTTTTACAGACTCACTAAATCAAGACTTTGAAGTAAAACAAAAGATCTTGATGCTCTTCTTTTGTGAAAGTTAATCGTTTCCACAGATTCATCGTTTCCACAGATACAAGTTGACAGGATCTTTAACATGACTGAGGATCTTTTTCAACAAGGCCCCTGCAAACCGATCAATTTGACATATTCTGTTCTGAACAGTCTGTTCTTTAGGCCGTTGTTTGTAAGCCGGGGAGATAAGGAGGAACAGATGACTGCCAGGCCTGAATAAGAATATAGATTAGATGCACATGATATCCCACAAGGCAAAGTGGAGGAGAACTAGAGACAATGAACTCAGTCAAAACTAGAACGATTCTTTGACCCAGTTCTTTCAAAACCACATGATTCACAAGGCTGTTTTTGATCAACCCTACAAACT
Organism: Limanda limanda; assembly: GCF_963576545.1. NCBI lineage: Eukaryota > Metazoa > Chordata > Actinopteri > Pleuronectiformes > Pleuronectidae > Limanda > Limanda limanda. Next base: position 3,830,711 of record NC_083648.1, on the reverse strand, counting down.
GACAGAAAACATCAGCTCAGATTTATATAAAACTTTGAAAGCCAGAAACCAGAAAGAGAAGAGTCATTGTTCTGAGGAACACAGAGTTCACAGGGGGAGTTAATAATGTAGATAACATTAGGGGACATACAGACAGATGAGTCAGATTAGTGCGACTGTTCCAAGGTCTTGTTTACACTCTTGCAGACGTTTTCTTTCTCCTTTTAAATAATTTGGGGTCTGAAGAATGTCCACACACAATATTCTGGACATTTTCGGGAGGAAACAGTTTGAGATCATGTTCAGGACAAACACCCAAAATAACAACAAGCCATGGCTGACACCTGCACAGAGGTTAAACAATCATATTATCTTTGGATTAATTGTTTAAAATCAATCAAACTGTGACTATTCTGTCGTATTTTAAAAACCAGATGAAACGTATAAGTGTTATTTATTGAACTTTGTTTGCCTTAAGCACCAGCTGTGCATGTGACACTGCTTCCAAACAAACCACAGAGGAAACCGACAGTGCAACATTCATTGTTTAAGATCTGAAAGATAATTTGTCATTCATGAGATAAAATAGTTGAGAGGCAGCTTCAGGGATTGAACTCACTTCATCCGAGCACCATCCACACATCTCGGCCACCTGGATGCATTCCCCACATGACTGGGCGTTTGCTTTGATGCATATGCTTCCCTCTGCAAGAGACGGCACAAGATGACAAAACAGAGAAGTTCCATTAGTTCACCGAACAAAACCAGCCACGGGTTTTTTGGCAACTAAACACAAACTCTTTCCAGCGAAGAGTCGTGCTGAGAAAAGCTCGAGGCAGCTCACCAGCAGATGACTTCACCTCGTAAAAAATAAATAAATAAAAAGGACTCCCACCATTAACCCACTGGGGCCACAGTCTTAAAACCATGAATAAAGAAATGTAACATTTGAAGAATACAAAATAAGAAGAAAGCAAGTTTCAGTTTTTATCACTGTTTTGCATTTTATTCTTAAAACCACAGACAAGTGTCAAATATCTAAAGAATAAAACTTCACCTCGTAAAAAATAAATAAATAAAAATAACTCCCACCATTAACCCATTGGTCCCACAGTCTTAAAACCATGAATAAAGAAATGTAACATTTAAAGAATACAAAATAAGAAGAAAGCAAGTTTCAGTTTTTATCACTGTTTTGCATTTTATTCTTAAAACCACAGACAAGTGTCAAATATCTAAAGAATAAAACCAAGGCATGCTGAATCAGCACAGTTTAACAAATAATAGTACAGTTAGTGTATTGCACTCAGAGTTGAAAGATGCTACTGTATGGATTTGCTTACATCTAATATTTAAGAATAATAACAATAATAATAACAAATTAATGTGTGTGTTCTTCTTACCTTGCTGTGCCCAGCTGCTGCAGAGGAGGGCCGATAAAGACGCTATTAACAGTAACCGCAAATCCATCTGTAATGAGAAAAACATAAAGATATAAAGCTTGACACGTTTTCAAAAAGGCACATGTGTGTTTAGAAAAATGTCTGCAAAGATAATGTGGTACAGATTGTGTAACAATCACAGGCATTTTGTTGTTGTTGCAGGATAATGTGGTCACACAACCAACGTGTGTGCAAACAGAGAAGAGAAGGTTTGTTTATGCTCTTCACCTAATTTAGAGCAACACTTTGTAACTTGTTTAAAGCAGCAGCTTGATTAAAATGAGTTTGATGGTTGAGCGAGTGTGAATCATAGACTGTATATATAAGGTGTGAATACCGAGAATGTTTCCTCTTTCATTCCTTGAACGAGTAGGTTGAGGTTCAATCTCCTGTGAGAAGAACTGAGTCACAGCTTCGACTGTCAGAATCAGGTGCAGCAATTTGAAGAGTGAAGCTGAACTTTAGATCAGTTAAAAAGACTGAGAAGTTATTAAAAACCAGTGTTTATCTCTAATATTCAGCAGGAAAATTGTAAAATATGAGGAATTCTAAACAGAGTTTGGTGGATTTGTTACAGCAGCAGCTCTTCTGGTTCAGGAAGCAGAGGATGATGGGTAATATCCACTGATCGCCTTGGTTTTCTCTCAACATGAAAACCACTTAATCGCTCAGACACTGAGCCTAACAGAATAATAACCACACGAGGCTGCAGAGGGCGCTGTTGCTAAGTAAAAGTTACAGAGTTGTTTTAAAACCATCTTTTCAAACTAGGTTTCGATCCAGTACTTAAATGTTTCTTGGGAATAGAAATATGCCCTTTAGGTTGGTCACACTAAGTTAGTTTGTGAGGCTGTGTTTTCAAAGTATACAATTAACACAACCATTCCCTCTTAAAAAGTTCTCACGGTTTGGAATGTCTCAAAAAAACGATTTCTCACGGAGCTGAAATGACCCAGTTACCACAGCAGTGTGGTGGAGATGTATTCCACATGTGGTGGAATTATTTGCATCATCCGGCCGTTCATCAACACCTCTACCAACAACTACACTAACTCCATACTTGCTTTCTCACCATTGTTTCCTGCAGGCTGATGTAGAATGTTGCTCATTATCTCAACAAGGCTTATCAGTGAATAATCGATAAGAAGGGAAGGGAACAGAGACTGGAGAATAAAAATGTTGCGCAATGAAGACCACAGTCAATTTACCCTTGAGGTGTTTAGTCTGAACCAGCATTACTCATAATGAGTCTAACAGCAAACATGTAATGATTTTAACAGAGCAGCAGGAGCAGCTTTGATTTAATGGTATGGAATTTAATAACCAGGGAGGAATAACTGTGGTTCACTGAGCAGTCAGTCGATACCTCTTCACCACACTGAGCTGAGCTGCTGAGGATTAACAACCCAGACGTAACATAAGACAACAGAGCTTCAAAAATCACAAACCAAAAGAGCAGATTGTTGGTGTGTGACAACAGCTTGGAAAGACTTTTCAAACGGTTTGCGTGCAGTGAAAACCTGGAGCCGAGGCCACAGCTCCATGGGCAGAGGAGAGGTAAAGTAGGTGTGTTTCCTGTGAATGTGTGTGTTCCCATATTTGGTCAGGCTGCCTCCAGTCTCCTCCTGAAACGCTGCCATTCCCCTGAGCTCCAGTGACACACTTCCTTGTCTGTCTGCCCAGACCTCAACCGTGGAGACTCAAGAGCAACTCTCTCAGTATTTGCCCCAGTAAGATGCAAAGAGGAAACCAGGCAGTGTTGACAGCAGCTAAGTCAAAGAAACCGTCTATTCCTGCAGGATATTTAAATATGAACACAAGAGAGGGATATTTTGAGGGTTAATTATCTGTCGCAGAAGTGAAACCAGTGGGTTTTCAGTAGATGTTTGTGGTGAGAAGGTGCAAGATGTTTGCTGCAGTGCAGTGTGGGTCGGAGAGCACAGGCATCAAACACCCACTTCCTGTGAGATGAGGCCCAATGACCCACTTAGCTTCCTAGAAGTGGTTTAGCGATAGTTATCATATATCTGTGTGGAAACCTCAGAGACAAACACTTTGATCAACACTATATATGCCAGACTGGACGATCCAGAGAGTAGTGGGGGGGGCAGAAGAAATACACCTAACACAGAAACAGCACATTGTTTATGTTTGGCCAGGGACATTAAATTTAATTCACTTTTAAATCACCATGTCTGTTGATGAATAGACACAGCCCCACATATAAAAATACTTCCTAATTTAAAAAAACGGAAACAGACAAGAACTTGTGGCGACAACACACAACATACCGAGCAAGACGGTTAATAAAACTCAAACCAAAACCGACTGGAAAGACTTTTCTACCCAACGAAGGCTCCCCCCCCCCCACATTCCTGGAGTCCAGCATTGTTTACTGCTGCCGGGCTCGTCCTGCACCGAGCTGCAAACTGCAGCTAGCTGACAGATGGACGGGTGTTAGGAGTCTCCATAATGACATTAGGCGGAGGCCCTGGCATTTCTGGTAGAGATCCTAGTGCACGATAACTTTGAAAAGACGTTTACTTGTTGTGCTTGCTCACAAAGTGACTGTCTTAAGATTTAATCCATTGTATTTAGATATCTACATCTCCTCCTTTGTTGATGGCACAAATTTAAGAAGAACTTGAAAGACACAAAGAGAGCGTCTACCCCGGAGGAAACCACATTTGAAACCATGAAGTGTTTTAACAAGAGCTCGACTGATTTATCTGTTGGTCGACATGAGACTTTCACAGACATGCTGGTATCTGCTTGCTGATATGAATATTCTTATTTTACTGTATAAACATTGCAGAAAGGATTGTTTTCATTGTATGTCAAATAAACTTTATTGTCTTAATTCAACTTCTATATATTCAGTTATTTGTATGTCTTCTTTATATTTATATATAATAATATGGATAAACTACAATATGAAACCTCTACTACATTTCTTTGTCACAAGGGTTCAATAATGATATCTTAGGAGCTTTTATTTTTTTCAAATACACAGCAGCCGATATAACAGTCCCAATAAATCCATATCTGTCAGGCTCTAATACTAACTGCATTCATATCATCTGTACATCTCATGACGAGTCAAACTGAAATTGTCGCTGCCTCAACAGCAACTCAGAGCTATAAACGAGAGTCTGACTGTTGGAGAAGGCGTCACTGTGTCAACGGAAATGGTCCCAGCTGATAAGAGCTGAGCAGTGAGACACTGAATCATAATGCACTGTGGTAGTACCGCTCCTTATGAATGTGACACAGGATACAGTAAGGTCTAACGTGTGTGTGTGTGTGGGGAATTCAGAGAAAGTTTGACCCAGTTAAAAAGCGTAGTTAACTATGTTTAACACAAACTCAAGTGTTTCTAATCAACTGGATAGAAAATTCCTGAAGGAACTCTCCGGAGCAAATGGCTCGGACCCTTTTCAGAAATAGGTCCAGACTCCTCCTGTACATGTCTGAAAGCAGCGCAAGTAGCAGATGATACTGGACCACTAAGTGTAGGTGAGAAGATGTGTTAACAAACTCCACTCATCCACATTTTCAACCCCCCTATTATATCGTCAAGCAGAAACTATGGACTGTGAGTCTTTGCCATGACAAACCCGAGAGCTTAATATTTAGATTACCGGGAGTAAACTATCGATTCATGACTTTGTATGGTCAGACAGTAGAAGACGGAGCCAGCACATGCTTTGTGCTCCTGGTGATGGATATTAACGCCACGGTTTTTCATTCACAGTCCAACCTCTGTTGACAGTAACCAGAGCAGCTCGTTCCGATGCAAGTACAGTAACCGAGACGTTTCCAGGCGTTTCTCGAGCATGGAAGTGTGATTATATAGGAACACAGAGCAAAGTCCTGGTGGATGAGACTGTGTTTCCTCTGGAGACTTCCAGACTCGTCCAATCAGTCCTTGTGGCGTGGTTTGGAAATCTGAATTTGACGTACAGGAATGAGCTTGGCCGGCAAAGTTATTGGAGTTAGCGGTTAGAGGGATTCGTACAAATGATTTAAAATGAGTTTGGGCTGGAATCAGTCCCGTCGGCTGGGTCGTCTACTTGATGTTTTATACTGCATGTGTCTGTAATCATGGAAAACATTGCGTCTGGTGCAGACACAAAAAACACAAATGCATGTTGGGTTCGGGTCGGGCTCGGTTAGCTTCAACCTCCAACAGAAAACTGCTGCCTGATTGAATAAAGTTCAGCTCTTAAGGAAGGAGCCACCATATTGGACTGTGTTATCCAGCCCATGCAGATTGGGCAAAGGGTAAAAACAGAGGACAAATTCAAAATCTTCTTTGTCTTTACCAAAATGAACATGATGCCAACTTTAGCTAATCATTCCCTCGTTGAATAGTGATCATCTGTCAGGTCTTTTGCTGTTAATTTTGCATTTAAGATGGTTTGTATGTGTCTGCAAACCAAGCTATATATACACACTGATACAACAGCCAAGTTTTCCACATAGGCAGTGGGAGTTATGCTCAGTCCCTGATGAGTGTTTTCTAAAGAATCTCTTCCAACAGCTGCTGTGGAGAAGCCGAGTGTAACTCAGCTCCGCTCAGCGCTGCCTTCAGACTCAGACAGGTCAGGTCAGAGGGACTTTGATTCAATCTGCAGCCTGAGCACTCGCCTCAGGGGCCACAGTCACGCTGTGTTATGTAAATGCACAGACAGCATTCTTCAGCTCTGTCCTACAGAGAATCTACACCGTGCACGAGAGCTCTGCAGACGCCACACTGGAAACACTGTGGTGAACGAGAGACACATGACAAACATAACTTCTGATAAAAAATACGATGTTGTCAGGGTATTAGCATCCACATCACAGGTAGATTTACACATAACAATGTGTATAAAGGAGAATTTTTGAGTAAGAGTTCAGCGATATAACTACTTACTATAGAGACATAAATATATATACATACATAGATACATACATACATACATGAAAATAGACTGGGGTTCCTTTAAAGACATATGCTCTTTAGCCTTAGGTCCTTTGTGTGATCTGCTGCGTACAAAGTCATGTTTATTCTTTCTGGCTTTTTCCCAAGTCACAGAATCAGCTTGAGTCAAACTGAACAACAGGAAGTGAGCATGAGGGGTTTGAGTCAGACCCTTCATCAGTGTGTAACCACTGCTTCCTTGTTTACCTCCTCCTCTGTTCACTAATGGTGTTACAGTGCCTTATCGGCCGATATCTACCAGGGAAACTGTCTGTGCAAAGTCTGGCTCAGGAGACTTCCTTTTGGTTGGGGCCAGCATTCAGCATTGTGTTATCAGCTCAATAAGGTCTATAGGGTTTTTATGTCAGTTAGATTTATTCTACCACAGAACTGCTATCAACTGGGAGTGGCAAAGAAACTAGCTGTCATTAACTGGTGGTCTGTGGGTGTAGATGCAGTTAATGTCACTCAAGAGAAATATTTTGAAATATCTGAATAAGAGTCAAATATGTTTATAAGCTCTGCAGAGTTTTTCCTCTGTGGCGTGTTGCTGTAAATCAGAGGTTTTAAAAAGTTTTGTCTAAAGGTGGAGCGGAGCACATCTGTGAATGTTTAGTTGATCAAAGTCCACGTTTAGATTGTGGACGATATGAGTTTATGGTTTATGTGTAGATGTCATAAAAACATGTAGGTTTGGTTCTAAAAGGTCAGATGTCTTTAAAGAATTGACATTTTAAACATTGTTTTGACAAAGCACAGAGGTATTGATCTATAAAATCTTGTGATTATTGAATTTGAGACTTTTTAAACCTGTGTAGAAACCCTGTTCAAACTATATAATGACTCAAATCACAATGCAAACCTCAGAAGTGCAATATCTTATTCTAATGATCTAACAGCGAGATGAGCTCAAGACATTTCGTCAAATTTATGTTCTATGTCTGTCACTTTCAAATTATAAATGTTGCACAACTTTGTCAAGTCTAGAATGTTTGTGAGAAACGTGAAGAAGTGAAAGGTGGAGAGCAACACAAGTCAGCATTGTTCATGCTGGGGTGGGTCATCCGTTAGTCCAAAGTGAGGTGCCCATCCCCCCCTCACACCCAGCTCTGTTTGCCCACCCGGTCGACCAGCCGGCCCCCCCACCTGCTGCTGGAAGTCACAGTCGGCTCTCAGTCCATTAAGTGCCCAAACAACTCAGCACGACTCCGCAGCCATTTTGTTGATTAGACCCCACCCAGGCATCACTTGTCTCCCCCAGCTGAAGGATCAGGAGGAAGATCTCACTTGTCCTACAGCAAGCAGAGCATGACAACTGGAAACACAACGTACAAACAGGAACACTTCATTCATCCAGACCAACATCTGCCAGGCGGCTTTATTCTGAAGGCCTGTCGAGCTAGAGGAGTTTTAACAGGTGAAGTCTTTGGGGTTTTGAGACAAAGGAATGTGTTCAATCTGGTTGACAGTTTGAGCGTCTGGCATTAATAAAGCACCTTTAGGAAACCAAAACTGCAATGTACTTCAACCAAAACAATAGAATTTATAATAAAACAAAGTTAAGATGACTCCTAGCAGGGGGTTCCACAGCTGAGAAGGAAGAGTTAAATCCAGTCTGATGTATTTGTTGAATGAACGGAGAGACCTGTTTGGAGTTTGAGGATCACATGGAGGAGATCCTGATCCTCCAGGCCTCCTCGGAGAGATGAGATCATGCATTCCAGCTTCACTAGCTCCGTAAGATGTCGTGGAAAAACGACGTCAGCGAAATATTTGGTGCTTTTCTTCCACTTCTCTGACTTGAACTTGAGTTTACAAGGTCAGTTTGATGTAAACTAAAAAAAGCCACTGTTCAGCATCTGCTCAGCATCAGAGAGAAGAAAGTAGCTGTAGCTTTTAGCAGCTCAACAGATGAATCTTTACCTCAGGAGATGGTTATGAAACATCAGTTAGTCAATGAATAACTCCCTGAGATATTGGTCTAAAAACACCATATCTCACAATGTTAAATAAGAGGTTTAAGTTCTTTCTTGGGCCATGTCCTGACTTGGGCAATAACACAACCTCCTAGCTGGAGGCAATAATAATAATAAGTTTGCAGGTTTAAATCTATGTTGTGAATTATCCTCTCAGGCAGTTTCAAACTTCCTAAGTCTCTTCCGTGACTTCTCAACATTTTGCCGTGACATGGGACACCACTGACTCAGACCTCCAAACAAGGAATATGGTGACAATTATTTTAAAAGTATGATCACATACCCTGCAAACATGCTCCACTCCCACAAGCTCCATCCGACTATCCCTGGAGGAGTCGTCAGCCCTGACTCATTTCTGGCGAGCGGGGGGGTAAAGGCCTGGTGTTGAGTAACGCAGAATGACCCTTCAAGCTGCCCTAGACACTCCTTGCTCCTGGACAAGCACGACTCGCTGTGTTTAAACACAACAATGAAACTAAGGGAAGTGACTCAGTGAACTACAGGGAGCTGCTCTAGCCTACAGACACGTCGGTTCTAAAGTAAACTCCCAGGCCTGGTGTATATTGTCTGTATCTATGTTATGTGTGCATGCTGTGTAAGATCAGAAACACATGGTTTTAACACCTTGACACCGGGCTGTTGCTATGTCATTACGCTGCTGTCTGAAAACCAGGCCCATAATTACCCCCAAAACATGTTTTATTCCCATGTCACTAAATAAGGTCTTGCAGCAAGAAGTCGGAAGGCAAAGATTACAAGTTAAACTCCGTCCCGAGTCTCACCAGGGAGGAGAGAGAGAAAACTACCCCCCCAGGCTACAATTCCTCTACAGGAAGTCAACGAGGCAGGCGAGACCAATCTTGTCCGACTGCCGCGGAGTCAACAGTCGTGGATGAGAGCTGCGGGCGGGCGAGGCTGAACAAGAGGCTTTCGACTCTGGTTAACCGAGCCGGGCGGCTTAAAGACGCCTTAGTGCGTCTGTGTCTCCAGCCGCAGTTTACACAGTCCACAATGTATCTGACCAGACTGGGGTCCAAGCTGTGGTCTGTCCCAGGATGTCCGTTACATGTCTGACTGCACTCGAGTGTTTACGGCTGAGGTTTTCTTTCCCTTGTGTATAATCTGTCCAGGAGGTAGGAGTCTTCACAAGTTATACTTAGTCCAACTTTCAGATGTAAAGTCTAGGCTGGAAGAGTCGTCTTTGGCAAATGGACCCAAAAGTTTTCTCAAGCGCGTCCAGACAAGTCAAACAATTCGTGATTAATGGTTTTGAAATCATTCGTCACACTTTTGGACAATGAGGCAAGAACCCCAAGAGGTAACTTTAAGTATAAATAAAGTTACCAACATAATAAAAAACACCTTAAAATCATTAACAGAATCAAAGGATGGAACTTGGGATTATTTCCGTTATCGACAAGTCAACCAAATTGTTTCTCCTTCCACTGTTTTTACAGATTCAACTTCTCCAAGTCGTTTTTTTTATTTGAATTCTCATCATCTCAACGTGAAGTTTTCACTTAATTCTCACGCGTGACAAAGAAAAGCATCATTTTTTTTCCTCCAAGAAAAAGTTCCTTTGAATCAAAGCCAGTCTGAAAAGTATCATCAAGTTTGGTTTTAGCTGCATTCATAGTTTAGTTTTAACTTCAGACGTGTGAAAGTTAGGGTTAGGGTTATAGATTAGTTTATAGTTAACGAGTTGAACTAGTGATAAATCACATGTTATATCCCTCATGGTACGAATCTTCACAAGTTATACTTAGTCCAACTTTCAGATGTAAAACCTAGGCTGAAAGAGTTGTCTTTGACAAATGGACCCAAAAGTTTCTCAAGCTCGTCCAGACAAGTCAAAAAATCTGTGATTACTGGTTTTGAAATCATTCGTCATACTTTTGGACAATAAGCCAACAACCCCAAGAACTACCTTTAAGTATAAATAAGGACAACAACACAATAGAAAACACCTTAAGATCCTTGACAGAATATCAGGATGGGACTTTTATTTCCGTTATCGACAAGTCAACCAAACACTTTCTCCTTCCACTGTTTTTAAAGATTCAATGTTTTTTTTATCGAATTCTCAGAATCTCAACGTGATTTGAAGATTTTTCACTCAATTCTAACGCGTGACAAAGAAAAGCATCATTTTTTTTCCTCCCTCAAGAAAAGTTCCTTTGAATCAAAGCCAGTCTGAAAAAAGTCTCACCAAGTTTTTGATTTAGCTGCATTCAAAGTTTAGTCCTAACCCTAACGTGTGAAGTTTATGGTTATAGATTAGGGTTATGTTATAGATTAGGGTTATAGTTTAGTATATAGTTAACGAGTTGAACTAGTGATAAATCACATGTTATATCCTCTCATGGCCTCTCCGGTCTTACAAAGCGACCACCGGGGCCTAGTTCCTCCTCAGAAGCCCTAAACCCGACCCACCGGACGAGGACTAGTTTGATTATAAACCAACATTTAACTTTATATGTTGTTAAAAACCGACCCATGTGACGTCACGGGAAGAGCCTAAGCTAGCTGTTAGCCCGTTAGCTAGTCCTGGTTAACCCACACCCAAAGTTTAGCCCCCGAGGAGGTGGCACGGCAGCTTCTCCCCCCCCCTCTTTTACATCGACTTAACTCGGGTAAAACATGTTAGCCCGGGTTAGAACACCGTCACCCACCTTGTGTAGACGTTTTAACGTGGTTTCCTCGACGGTTCAGAGCAACATTAGCCCCAGAAAAGTGTCTTCTTCAGCGGGGAGGAGAGCCGAGGACTAGCGGGGAGAGGGTCCGCTTTGTTTCCGCTAGAGACCGCCCCGCCGCGAGGAGCCGGCCGGTGGACACACGGGTGGGCTGGGAGTTAACCCGGGTACAAGTGGGCTATGCTCAAAGTGAGATAAGGGCCAGACAGTCTCGGTCCTTGTCGGCTCCTTTCGCTGGGTTCCTTCTCCCGTTAGAAGCCCCGCTTCAGCAAACCCCTGTTCTCCGGTTAACCCCGCCCCTGCAGGAGGAGCCGCGGCGCGCAGGGGGCGAAGGAACCAGCACACCGCCGAGAGGTGACCTCACTGTTACCTCGGATGTGGCGACAAGCCACAGATCAAACAACGACACACAAAGAGAAGGTTCAACACAACTACACACACCTGTCTACACAAATAAACTCTGTGACACATTCACCAGGCAGCTTTAATACAGTTGTTAGTTTTGGTGCCTGCAGGAAATGAACTTGAGCTTAACATTTACTTATATTTAACAGAAGTTTTCAGGTACTTTAATTGAATATTTGAGATGTAAGTGTTTATTAGAAACATTATATAATCACTACACATATCTTCAGGATTTAGGATTTTGTCTAATACAGTTGTTAGTTTTGGTGCCTGCAGGAAATGAACTTAAGCTTAAAATGTACTCATATTGAAGAAAAGTTTTCAGTTACTTTAATTGAATATTTGAGATTTAACTGTTTATCACTACACATATCTTCGGGATTTAGGATTTTGAAATCATTCGTCATACTTTTAGACAATAAGGCAACCACCCCAAGAGTTAACTTTAAGTATAAAGAACACACAAAGTATAGAAGGTTCAATATATACAGTCTATGGGTTCAACACATATACACACACGTGTTTACACAAATAAACTGTGTCACATTCACCAGGCAGCTTTAATATAGTTTTAGTTTTAAATTAACTTAAGCTTAACAATAACTTATGTTTAAGAGAAGTTTTCAGGTGCTTTAAATGAGTATTTGAGATTTAAGTGTTTATTGGAAACATATAATCACTACACATATCTTCTGGATTTAGGATTTTGAAATCATTGATCATACTTTTAGACAATTAGGCAACCACCCAAAAGAGTTAGCTTTAAGTATAAAGAACACACAAAGTAGAGAAGGTTCCACACATATACACACACACGTGTTACACAAATAAACTCTGACACATTCACCAGGCAGCTTTACTATAGTTGTAGTTAGTTTTAGTTTTAAATTAACCTGAGCTTAACATTTACTCGTATTTAAGAGAAGTTTTCAGGTACTTTAATTGAGTATTTCAGATTTAAGTGTTTAGTAGAAACATATAATCACTACACATATAATGTCACTCAGACGGCATATGGATGTGGGCCACTTCCGATGATGATGCAGCATTTCTGGCCTTTTTGTGGCCCGGACGAAATGCACCAGAGCCTGAAGTGGCCCAGTTGTGTTTTCATCAAGATCCATGATGATTTGTTTGAAAAGATGGTGAAAATGTGCAGGATCTTCCCTGACCTGCACCATATCCCTCCATCAGGTTTCGTTGAAATCCGTTTTGTGGGATCTGTCACAAAAACAAACAAACGGACAAGGAGGAAACACAGATAGAAATAAAAACAGAGAAGTTACTGCAGGAGACAAACATCTTATTCAAACCCAGAAAGGATAATACCAGATATAAACTCTCCCTGGGCCCGTTACAGCTCAGACTCAGCTTTCGCTTCCCAAAAAGCGTCTGATGACATTTACCACTTCTGTTTTGGTTCCATTTGTTGATACTCTGGAGTCTAGTCATATTTCCTGGTGGTGAACCACTGGTTTCCCACTAACATTTACCACTTCCTGTCATATCCCAGCCCTATGGGTCAGTAATAACCTAACACATCAGATAAAGCACATCTGAATTGATCCTCATGTGTTGCTGCAGAGGGCGCTGTTGCTCAGTAACAGTTACATAGTGTTGCTTTAAATTTAACATTATGACAATATAACCTGAGAAAAACAAGCGTTTAAGCAAAATAATTCTTAAATCAAATGTTCCTTCAACAGTTTGGTGGAAATAAATAAATATAGAAGGAGAAACATTAACCAAAACGTTATCATACATGTTGAAAAAGCCTCTTCCCTGTTTCAGAGTGAGGGAACAAAGATGAGCTTCCACCAGTTAGTCTCAGTAATCTGTGTGTAATGTGTGATGAGAACGCAGCAGCTGGTCAAACAAAACGCATGAAGTCACCGTCTCCATTACACATCTACACATCACCACACACTCATCCCAGCAGCACAGGCCTCACATCATTAGTCGGCTGAGTTTCAGCTCAACACACATTCATCACCGAGACAACACAACTTAAATCTACTGTGATCACCACTGCTTTAACATATTCAGCAGAATTAATACAAGTACAAGTGTATTAGATACTTTATACTGTCTTCACCTACAGGGACATGTTGTACTTTGTGTGTTAGCCGTGCAAAAGGAAAGTAACTTATTACAGTTATAAAAACCCATGCCTATGATTTAATCAGATATGTTGCATGTTTGTATGTTAAAATAACATATTAATATTTGCATGCAAATTAATGAACACACTGCAGACATGTATGTGGATCAACAACAATAATAATCCTATTATAAAATATGGGTTTATCATACATATTGACATTGTGGCACCATCTTGAGCAGGAAACATCATTGTGCATGTGATCGTCACTGAGCTGAGGAGAAAGTTGTGAGTTAATGTGGGTCATGAAACTTAAAACTGTTTTATAACAAAGACAAACTCTTCAGTGTGTGAATCTGAATGTTTCTATAGGCAATACTGCCCCCCTGTGGTGGAAGCACGACATGGCAACCAGGCCAGGAACATTATTACTGGTTCATCAAGACAGAATATTTGAACCACACTTCAGCAGTGAGTCAGGCTATATAGACAACTTTATTTGTATCGCACATTTGAACCACAACTCAAAGTGCTCGACTAGGTTGCACGTGTTTTCTTTAATGTGCATTGAATCCTCTTGAGTTGTGAGTGAGCTGTTGATGTACATTATTGATCCTCCTCCTGTTGATGTTCACCATCGATCCACAGTCCTGTACACAGAGGAAATAAAGGAGCAGTGAAAAGCAATAAAACAAACAGTGTGTGTGTGTGTGTGTGTTTGTGTAGGACACCTAAAACAATATTAAATGGTATTAAATCTTTAAAAAAGCATTTTTCTTTCCCTCAATGAAGCTTAAGTGTCATTTCCTGTAAATATATAAAGTTTCTTGTTTCTTGTAAACTAACATAAAAAACAATAGTAAACTGGTAACAAATAGAATATCTCAAACAAATATTTCCCTCTCAATACGTTGGTATTAGGGCTGTTGTGATTATGTTATAAATAACAAACATTTATTAATATTGTGTAAATCACCCACTAGCTGATAATCTGCAGATTGTGAAGATGTCATTGTTTATTGTCCGGATTAATTTGTTTGAATTTTTGAATACTGGGAGATGCGTCGTCCATTTTTATTAACAGTCTATGATCTTTATAAACAGTCTGTTAAGTTTATAATTTGAGCAGTTTGACCCTTTAAAACAAACCATTCTCTTTGGAGCTGGAAAGAAACAGTCGAGCATCTTTTATTTAAAACATTTATTTGATCCAATTCTTTGGAATGTAATAGTCCATGATGAGAGTCTGAGACGACAGGGACGGACGAGTGTGGGTGCTGACCAGAAAGTCAAAGTACAAACAATACTTTTAGTCACTTAAGGCCTCACTTTTTCCCCATAATTATCTTTTTTAAAACTTTCTTATTTCCTTTCTTGTTTTTTTTTCTGGATCTGAGACAGCAAAAATTACAGAAGCAGTATTGAAAATAAAACTTTTTTTTCTTGTCATACAAGGGGGAAAAAAATAAAATGAAAATAAAGAAACAATGGCACGTACATCAGTGACGGTACAAAAGGACAAAGTGATATTATACCAAGTAAATAAAGTTGTTACGTTTCAAAGAGACGATATAAGCTTTTTCCAGAATGAAAAACATCTCTGTAAATTGTACATTTCAGAATCATAACACTGTCCTCTGAAACTGTTAGAAAGAAGCAACAATAACACTCTTCTACTTTCCTTCTCTCTTTTTAAATCAACATCATAAACACATAGATTTTTTTTTAAATATATCAGTGCAACATTTGTTTTCACGTCGAGTGCTGCAGAATCCTTTCTTGCTCAGGAGGAAGAGTTTTATCAACACGTGACCGACTCACACACTCACACACAAGTTCCCGTCAGACTCGAAAACACAAAAGAAAACGACTGAATCAGGAAACTCTCAACATCCAGAGCAGCTTCGTTTGATGTGACGAGTTCATTAACTGAAACCAGACGAGGATCTGATTCAAATCCATCAACTGAGGAAGTCTCATTTACGGCAAAACAGAAAAACCTAAAAATGGGCCCGAGAATCGATTCACAACGAACCGCTGAGCCACCGTCTCGCTTCACATTTTGAGTCGTGTTGTTTGAAAACAGGTTTGTGTGCAGAAATAAGTCACAACTTTTTAAACTTGTGACTGTGCAGAGAACACATGAAAGGTTTGATGGAAGCTAAAACAGAACAAAGCAGGAATATTAAATCAAAGGTTATTGTTTTTAGTTTTTTAAAACCAACGTTCACTGAACAATTTAAAGTAAGAACAAGTCAGTTTAATTCGATTTTATGCCTTTTGCCATTTTCACCGTTAACTTAATACTAGACGCTGATTATGGAGCAAAGAAACCTGCATGTAACGTTTATAAAATCCAATTTTCAAGATGACACGGTGAATAAAACCCTTTTGCACCATTCTGAAATGTTGACAGTTATACCAACATGCTCCTGGATTTAAAATGCAGATTAAATTCAAATTAGTGGAGTTTATGAAGCAGATTCCTTCAGGTAAAAAGCAAAGAAACAAATCAGTGTTTTAACGGCAAATTACATTTTTACAACCTGATGTAAATGATGAAAAGAAACAGAATTTATAGAAGAACACTGGTCAGGGTCGTTCACTGTGAATAACACAAACAGGAGAGAATCAAACCACAGCATTTTAACTGCAAATCCAACTTTCACCTGTTTTAAATAGTGAAAAGAAATATAAATTTGTATTTTGACATAATAAAAAGTATTGAATTGAATGGTTGACTGGGTTTTCCTGTTGGATCTCTGCTCTGATGAACTCATCTTGGTTCTTAAAGACTTGATTCTGTTTCCAGGACGTGATGATGGTTGTTGCTGCTTTTCGTCGCCTGGTGACTCTGATAAAAGTTCATGTATACATCCTTCCTCTGATAGTCAGCACTGGAGACACACAGACACACACAGCATTGTCACAGCAAACGTTGATCCCGGGTCAGAGCCTTCCACTTCCTGTCGGAGAAGAGAGGCGCTCTCTGGGGAAGTCTTTCTGACGCCGGACACGTTTCAGCTCAAACGCTCAACAGTCGTTTTGTTTGTCGGGAGAAACGTTCGCTCCAACGATCCGTCTCCCAGTTCGTCCGTTTTACCCTGTACACAAACCCTCACTTCCCACGAGGCATTCCTCAACAATCATAAATCCACGTTTCCTCATTGTTAAAAAACGTCGTGTTCCCAGGACACAGCAACACAACTCACGACTTGATCATATTTTCAAAACAAACACAAACAACAGGATTCTGTCTCTGTCCGTTCAAATCAAATCAAGACTTTTGTACATTTTCTTAATTTTTTGAAGATGAAGTTGAGTTTGATTTCAACGTGGAAAGGATACTGCGGCACTCGTGTCTTTTTCTATATATATTTATATATAAAAAAAAGAAGGGGCGCTCAAATATATTAAAACCTTTGTACAATATGTTGGATGTGTCGTGTGCCATGACAACGAGGCGTTCAGGGCTCCTGCACATCGTCGGAAAACGTGACTGTTGGACTTGGATTTGAACATTTTGAGTCTGTAGCCGTCGAGAGGATCTGCAGATCGAGTCCAACACGAGAGACGACCCTGAAGACACTGAAGTGTGATGATCACAATCTGGACAAAGTTCAAGATTCATTCTCTGGACTTTCTCCCGCTCATGTTTGTGTGGGAACCCCGGACAGAACCAGCTGATGAGAAAACAAGGCAACGGAAAAACTGGAAGAAATAAAAGGCACTGTCGGAACCAGACACAGGTCAACGGGTCAGGATGGAACCCGCCGTGCACACACACGCACACACACACACACACACACACACACACGCACACACACACACACGCATGTTCTCACACACACAGACACACACACGGATAGAGAGAAATATATGTTCATGGATATGGATAAACCTTTGTGTAATGACCACACACACAATTGCATGCACACTCTCACACGCACGCATGTTCTCACACACACACACGCACACACACAATTCTTACACACACAGACCCTCACACACACTCACACTGATAGAGAGAAATATATGTTCATGGATATGGATAAACCTTTGTGTAATGACCACACACACAATTGCATGCACACACTCACATGCACGCATATTCTCACACACACACAAGCACACACACACACACACACACACACACACACACACACACAGAGGGAGAGAGAGAAATATGTGTTCATGACTTAAGAGTAAAACATGAGTGTAAGGACCACACACACACACACACACACACACACATTCTGCCCTGTTCAAACGATGACGTCTGAAATCAAAACCAATAAACAAACAGATCTTTTCTTTCCATAAAAGTACACAAACGACTCTTCCGTCTGCGTCGGTCTCGACACCAGCGAGTGATGACGACAAATCAACAAAGCACGTCGAGAAAAAAACAAATAGAATCCTTAGTTGTCTTCTTTTTCATCTTCTTTTTTTTGCTGTACAGATTCTTTATACACAGTGCCCCCTACAGGTCGGTCCCTTCCACCGCCGCTCCTGAGAAATAAAATTACATCGGCTCCCGCTCAGCCCACCCTGCTGTCCCGTCGGAGGCCGCGGACCCCCAGGCTCCTCTCGCTTGATTGGCTGCATCATGTGTCCACGCGGAGCGTCCTCGGCTCCGTCTCTCGGCCCCGCCCTCACGCCTCTGAGTAGTTAGTCTGTCCGTTCATCTTGTCCTTCTTTAGCTTCACGCCGTCCACCAGCTCAAAGTTATAGTTCTCCAGGGCGGATAAGTTCCTGTCCGTCATGCTGCCCTGCGAGCAGGCGCAGTAGAGCACCACGCCGCAGATGGCGCCCAGGAAGACGCCCAGTGCCGACATGGCGATGATGGTGATGAGGATGGGGTCCAGGGTCTTCAGCATGTTGCCCGGGCCGCCGAGCTCGCTGTTGTCCTGTGAGAGAGAGTCGATCGCTGCAAGAGAGAGAGAGAGAGAGAGAAATATAGTTTTGTTCCATTCAAATAAAAAACAAAACCTGTCATTACTTGTGTCAACGAGCCGACCGGTGGTTTTACAAGTTCTGCACCATAAACCTAAAATGACAGGTTCAGCTTCTCCCTGTCACGACTTCCATGTTTGTCTGGTTTTATTTCAGCCCGGTTCTCGAGCTCGTGAAAGTTGACTCTTAAATCTCGGACGTCAGATTGTCTGTGAACGCACCACAGCAGAACTGGTGCCAGCACAAAGTGAAGGAGGAAGTTGAACTGGTTCATGATGGTTTATCTCACATCGCTACTTTATCTGCTCTTCTTTGTTTTTAACCAAGCAGTATATGAATGAAATATATTATTATTATTATTGTAATAAATATAACAGGCAGCAGCGGAAAGTAACTAAGTATATTTATTCAAGAAATGTGCTTAAATACAATATTTCTGCTTCTCTATACTTCTACATTTCAGAGGCAAATATTGCACTTTTATTAACTTCATAGTAATACATTTATAGTAATAAATATGAAGTACAAGAATAATTCTACTGATCTGAACAACCAGGACAAAGAGTTCTGACTGAGCTGAAGAGAAAACGCTGCCAAAATGAAAACACAGACACGTCAACTTACGTAGGATGAAGATGTCAGTCGGTGGAGACGTAGGAACTTCTGGATCTGGAAGAAAGAAAAGTAATAAATATTATAATTCAATACTTTTATCTACCAGCACATGACTGGAGGAAGTAGGTTTTATAAGTCTGGTCTGTGTTAAACGCACCCTTGCAGTCCTCAGCATTGAGTCCATCCAGGATCTGGATGTTGTCCACAGCGGTGTGACCTGAGCTGTGTCGGTCTGCAACTCCCTCCACCACCACCTGGGGGAACCACAAAGAAAACCAGTTAGTCACAATCAACCAGGAGCTGAAGATATAAATCAGATTATCTTCAGCTAAATATAAATCTTAACTTTAACTGTATTTATAAATGTGTCACATGTTAAAATCCAGCAAAATAACAATAAATTAGTTATTTTTTCATTTACTTTCTTCCCAAATGCCTTGTTGTTAGCGTGTTCAGGTGAAACTAAACTTGCATCAGACATGATCAGATAAAAGAGGATAATTTTTTGCCCAATTTGATTCTGTTTGCTAAAATCCCATGTGAAATAAATCTAAATTGATTATTATATATTTCCTTCCCAAATGCCTTTTTATATCCTGGTGTTCCGGTGAAACTGAACTAAAAAGACGAGAATCTTCTGCCCAACTTAAATCGGTTTGGGGTACAACACAAACAAACAAAACACAAACAAAACACAACACAAACACAAAACTGTTAGATTCTACTTCTTTGTTTCCGTACCTGATACTGGACGCT
This sequence comes from Limanda limanda, assembly GCF_963576545.1. Taxonomy (NCBI): domain Eukaryota; kingdom Metazoa; phylum Chordata; class Actinopteri; order Pleuronectiformes; family Pleuronectidae; genus Limanda; species Limanda limanda. The sequence goes on along the minus strand of NC_083648.1, from coordinate 3,810,822 downwards.
GGAGTGCGGCAGCAGGACCCGTCCCTCCCTCCAGCGTTTGTCCTGATGTCCCCCGAGCGTCCACAGCATCTGCTCGCCCTCGGCCTCCTTCCTCTGCCTGATGTGCAGCGCCCCCACGTGGTCGCCGGACATGTGATACCAGAAGGACATGCAGAGGTCAGCGTCCGGCGCCGTGATGGGCAGGCTCGCCAACCTCGCCCCCTTCTCCGCCTCGTCCTCGCCCGTCTTGCTGTACGCCTCTGTGTCCATCAGCTGCATGTAGATGAAGTTCCCTGGTCTGCCTGCAGGGGGCAGCACAAGACAAGGTAAGAAACAGACTCCCGGCGGCTTTTGAAACACACAACTGCAAATTATTAAACACTTTAAATCATCATTTTGACCATAAATTAAATATAACACCATTTAGGAATGTAACGGAGACTCTGATGCTGATTTATTCGGATTATATACGAACACAAGGTTTCAAAAACTCCCAGAGTTCATTACACATTCACTTTATTCCAATCGCTTGTTTGCATAATGTATAACTCTCTGTCTTTAACGGAATAAAAGTCTGTGTAACTGTTCATATTTCCTCCTGGAGGCACGAAACAGATTCAAGGTTTCTGTGTTTTCTGACAACACTCGACTCAATAAGCGTCGCTGCAGGAAAACATCGGACTCCACATCACAGAGGACTCGTCTTCTCTGCTTGAGTCAAGAAATCAAGGTGAAATCGTTCATTCCAGAGCCGCCGCAGCATAAAGAAGAAAGAAATCCATCAGAGGTGCGTTGGATGGAGAGAAGGACGCGGAGCTGAGGCGTGTTGATGAATCTCTGAGCTGCAGATCTCCAGCGTTTCACGGCCGTTCGTTCATTTTCAATTATTTTAGGCCTCAGAGCGTCTTGGAGTTCTTGGGCTTCCATCAGAGTTCTAACTCTGAAACGCTGCTGATGTTTCCAGGGGGTTGTGTTTCAGTTGTTGATTTATTTAACAGAGTCAGTGCACTTTAATAATCATTACTTTAATGCCCTTTTTACTTTGTTTCTACAGTTAAATCTCTATTTGATGTTGTATTCATGATTTGGGAACTGATCTTCTGTGTTATTCTGATTTAGAGGCACGTTTTGTGATATATTACATCTGTAATTCATTATTGACTTCTAGAGAAAGAGAGTCAGACAAGCCTTTCTACACCGACTTCTCCCAGAGCATCAGGCGCTCGGCTCGTACCTATGTGGTCGTGTGTCGGTCCTCGGTGGATGGCGGGAGCGCCGGTCGTCTGGATGAGCCACTCGGCGCCGTTTCCTGTTTCTCTGGACCAGCCGCAGAACGACGAGAACTCAAAGTTACAGGCGAACCACACGTACGCTGCAAGAAAGAGGAAAACAATGTTTGTTAAGAGCAGGAAACGACAAACTGAGTGACATTTAGAATTTTATACTACACTAATTTTGAGTTTTCTGTCAATGATGACCCATTGTATTTCCTGTTGGGACAGAACAATATCTGTCATTTACTATTATTTTCTATTGTTTATTTTGCTGTGCAGCCGACTCTTTTTAATTTCTTCAAATTTGGTACATACGTTCAGTTGGACTCACAAACCAACTGATTCCAATTCAGTGGTCAAAGGTCACAATGACCTCATAAAAAGACGTTTGTAAAATAAACCAACACTTGTGGACGGTTATATACGACCACAGGGCGATCATTTTAGATTTGACATTTGTGTGACACTGTGTGTAACTCCACAGACGTGAGAGATGGGGCAGAAAGAAGAGGTGGTGGTGGTGGTGGATGAGGGAAAGTTGTGTAACTCATGTATTTAAGTTCTGTTGGACTTGTTATAGATGGAAAACTCTAATAAATAACATCTTTACATTCTTTACATCCAACATGCTGATTATAAAAACCTCCAGAGAACCACATCAAGCTTCCAAGCTGCACAAAGCAAAGTCAGACACTAGGATCCTGTAAGATTCAGACTTAGCTGGAGGAGGAGGGTGAGACGGCTCTAAGAAATAAAAGCGATTCCTTGTAACATCGATATTACAAAGCTGTTCCTGCTGTATCGTACACTCGGTGTAAATTGTGGGAAAACATATTGCACGAAACAAAAAGGCTTGTAGCGACGGAATGAGAAAGACGCCGGGTTGGGTTTGTGCATTTTCCTGAAACACAGGAACCGAGACGTGACCGCTGATCGAAAACAGGGACAACACCAACATATGTTTGGGATCAGGACATCAAGAGAGGGAGAGAGAGAGAGGGAGAGGAGGGAGAGAGGGAGAGGAACAGAGAGGGGTGTGGTGCCACCAATATGCGGATGTGGCCCCTGCCGAAAAAAAAAACCCAAACATAAAAAAGAAAACTGCATCTCCCTCCCTGTTTCTCAGCCTGTGCCAGCGGTGGACCAGCGGCTGTGGTTCACCACGGCTCCCGGTCGAATGCACCAGTCTCTCACACACTGGACATGTTGTTTCTGAGCAGCCAATCGGATGCAGGGACTAGCTGCAGCCCCCCCCCACCCCGAGCTGTCTTCACGCCGGGCTTCGGCTCTAATTGAGCCCCGAGAGGCCTTTATTCTCTCGCTACACCTCCGTCCAGTTCCTCTCTTTTTACCTCTACCTCCTCTCACCCGGCTCATCTCTATTCATTCCTCCTGCAGGCACTTCCTCTCTCTTTGCTTTCTTTGCTTCTCTCTGTCACTGCGACCGCTTATTTCCACCGTTCTGTCTCTTCATCCCTCTCTCTCTCTCTCCCTCGCTCTCTCTTTCTCTCTGTCTGGCAGTTTACTGTCTTTACTGGGATGATACTAAGACTTAAATGCAGAAAAACAAATCGATATAAACTCCTAAAGCTCTGGAATCTCCTCGTCCTCTACGTGTACTCGTCTTCTCCTCTTCTTCATCCTGAGATATTTGTGTTTCTTCCAGTTTCACGTCTGAAAACAGGTTTTGTGCACGAGCACCTAAACCCGAATTATCTAAAAGGACATCCCGAACTACCTGAACTGACATCGATCTTTGAGAAATATGTATATGACTTTTTAGTTTGGTCCATGTCCTTATAAACTGACTTTCTTTGCTTCTCTCTGTCACTGTGACCGTTTATTCCACCGTTCTGTCTATTCATCCCTCTCTCTCTCTCGCTCTCTCTCTTTCTCTCTGTCTGGCAGTTTAGTGTCTTTACTGGGAGAATAAACTGAAATGATACTAAGACGTTAATGCAGAGAAACAAACCGATATAAACTCCTAAAGCTCTGGAATCTCCTCGTCCTCTACGTGTACTCGTCTTCTCCTCTTCTTCATCCTGAGATATTTGTGTTCTTCCAGTTTCACGTCTGAAAACAAGTTATGTGCACGAGCACCTAAACCCGAACTACCTGAACTGACATCGATCTTTGAGAAATATGTATATGACTTTTTAGTTTGGTCCATGTCCTAATAAACTGACTTTCTTTGCTTCTCTCTGTCACTGTGACCGCTTATATCCAGCTTTCTGTCTCTTCATCCCTCTCTCTCTCTCTGTCTGGCAGTTTAGTGTCTTTAAAGGGAGAATGAACTGAAATGATGCTAAGACGTTAATGCAGAAAAACAAACCGATATAAACTCCTAAAGCTCTGGAATCTCCTCGTCTTCTCCTCTTCTTCATCCTGAGATATTTGTGTTTCTTCCAGTTTCACGTCTGAAAACAGGTTATATGTATGAGCACCTAAACCTGAACTACCTTAAATGAAATCGATCTTTGAGAAATATGCATTTTATTTTTTAGTTTGGTCCATGTCCTTTTTGTTAACATGGAGGAGGCAGGATTTTTGACTGCAGCCAGCCACCAGGGGGCGATCAAAGGATGTCGTCCATGTTTATTTACAGTGTGTGGACAGTAACACAAATAAACTGACCCACTAATCTTCTGCATTAATACGTTTGTCTACTTTGACTTTAGCGTTTCTCTACAGTTTCGATAACAGAAGAGAAGATGAAAGAAAGACAAAGAGAGAAAATGAGAAAGGAAAGAAGGGCGAGCAGAGAAGAGAGGGATGAATTAAAGATGAGAGGAGTAAACACGGAAGCAGATGGCGCTGGACATCCTCACCTGGCATGAAGTCCACCATCGGGTCGGACACTGCGGCGCCTCCTGCTACAGACAGATGGGACAGTGGAAGTGAGGTCAGAGGTCAAAGGGGGCGTGTCCCACCCACACAGATACCGACACTCGATCATCTCACTTGAGGAGAAATCAATTTGATCTGCTTTATAGTCAAAAGACGATTGAAAACTTATGAAGTTTCCAAATCCTTATAAATAATTCGAATCCAAACATTTATATATTTTCAAATATTTATTATTTACATTCAGATCTTTTTACCTTTTCCCAATTGGGTTTTAAAAAGCAGTTTTTGGTGATTTACCTGTCGCCAAGTCGTAGTCGTCGGGCGCCTCCGTCTCGCCGCCGCAGTCCGCTTGCCCCCCCTCACATAGAGGGCCGTGGGTGGTGCTCAGCGGGGGGGCCGGCCCCCTGGTGGTGGCATCGAACGTGGTCGTGAGAAGCGTTGAGGCTACGGGCGTGGTAGGGGGCGCTGTCGTGGTGATTTCTGAAAGGAGAAGAGACGTGTCAGAGGGAGTGTGTGTGTGTGTGTGTCTGTGAGTGTGTGTGTGTGTGTGCGTGTGTGTGTGTGTACATCTGTTAGTCCTTTACAGTGAACACATTGGGTACATCTGAGTGTGTACATACAGTCTGTGTCATGTCACGTGTGTGTGTGTGTCGTCTTTGTTCTTTCCTTTTGAAGTCAAACTATTAATCTTGGACAGACACACACACACACACACACACAGACACACACACCACATACCACCATACTCCTCTTTTCTCTTCTTTACCCCCCCTCCTCCTCTTCCTCCTCTATATGCAGACACACACTCCTAATCTCTCTCTGTTTGTGAGACTTTCCGTCAGACTTTTAATCTGCTCACAAACATGTTTACAACAACACAACACAACACAACATCCTGTGCGGCCCAAATAATGACACACATTTAAAAAACACTTATCAAAGTATTATCCCTGTGTCTTTGAGAATTTCTTTTACTTCTTTTTGAGTGAGGGTGTAAAATACATATGACTGCGGAGCGATTCTGAGCATTTTGCAAAGATGTATAGGAGTTACATGCACACACACACACACACACACACACACACACACACACACACACACACACACACACACACACACACACACACACACACACACACACACACACTCTCTTACACACACACACTCTCTTACACACACACACACACACACACACACACACACACACACACACACACACACACACTCTTACACACACACACACACACACACACACACACACACACACACACACACACACACACACACACACACACAGACACACACACAGAGTTGCTATCTCCCCTTATTCTTATCAGCAGCCTCCCCCTCCTCTCTTCCTCCCCGCCTCCCTCTCTGACCACTGCAGTAGTAGAGATAAAGCTCTTCAGCTTCTCTCTCTCTCTCTCTCTCTCTCTCTCTCTCTCTCTCTCTCTCTCTCTCTCTCTCTCTCTCTCTCTCTCTCTCTCTCTCTCTCTCTCTCTCTCTCTCTCTCTCTCTCTCTCTCTCTCTCTCTCTCTCTCTCTCCCTCATTACAAAAACAAAAATACTCAGTAACAATCATTTCTTCTGCTTCTCCTCTGACATCTTGTCTCTTGTAACTCAGATGAACGGAGGAGGAGCCGCTCAGATGTTTTGAGTCGTGGAACGAGATCCACACCGACCTCATCATCTGGACGGACTCACAGAAAGACTTATGGTTTCTACAGAAATCTGAATTACAGACTCGATTTCTCTCCACAGATCTGCGGCGCCATCCAGTCGCCGGCGTCACGGGGAAATCCCTGAGGGGGAGGAGTCTAAGTGCGTGGTCGTCAGCAGTGGTGTCACATGACTGTCGGATTTCTAGCTGATGTTAATATCTGCTCCGAATTTCCCAAAATGTTAGTTACTGTGAATTTTACCCTAAAAACCAATGTAAAGAAAACAGTAACAACTATTAATAACATTAACTCTTGATTAGAGATTTATCAGTTGGCCCATAAACAATTTGCCGATATGAGGCTTTCAAAGCATTTATATTAACCAATATATTATATTTTATAGAATAAGCAATGCAGAAAAGATTAAGTTTTACATTTTACATAAAAAAGTTCAATATATTTTATAAAACAAGCAACACAGAAAATATTAAGTTTTACATTTTACATAAAAAACAAGTTAATTTTCTTGATTCAAGTTCAATATATTTGTGGTATTTGTGATTTCTTAAGTAAATGAAAATAAAGTTTGTGCTCAAAGCCTCAATTACATTTTTTGGTCGTAAGGTTTTCATGATGACAATAATTGTAATTTATTTAACACACATATCAGTCAATGTGTTGTTATCTGAATTGTGTTACTTCCTAATATCACCATCTTAACACTGTCTCGGCCCAAAGTCACATGTTTAGTCCGTCCGTTCATTTCTATGACCTCACTTCCTCCTTTGTTCCCGTCACAGTCACTTTGTCACTCGAACGTAAAGATGTTGTTTTACGGCTTCGAGTTAAAAGCTCTGACGTCGTCTCACACGTCGACTCGAGGTCAGTCGACAATAAAACATAACGACAGGGTGGTTTCTTTATGGAGGCACAGTCTCCATTGTTCAGGATGCTGTGTGTGTGTGTATGTGTGTTTGTGCTTTACACCTTCATGGCTCTCTGCTGTTTCTCTCAGTGCATTAGAATAAAACACACAGAGTCTGTTTTCCGTCCATGAACTTAAGTCCATTAAAGTGATTTTAAGAGGTGTGAAGCCTGGTTGAGATGTTAAACCAGTGTCAGACTGGGAGTGAACATAGTGACAGATTTCCCAGTTGAATTTAAAAATGGTCATTTCATTTATTAACTGTTGTATTTTTGTGTTATAAAATCTGAGGAGTTTAGATCTGGAAGAAAAGATTGTGAGTCTAAACTTGTAATTGGCAGCGGCTGACACCACAGTGGGTTTCCATCCTTTCTGTCTGTCTTCAGATAAGTATTGTTTTTCTCTCTCCTCTGAGTTGCAGCACATAAACGATATAAACTCAAACGCAGCAGCTGTAACCGCCATCTTCCCGGAGTCGTCTCCACCATCCCGGGCGAAGCGTCACTGACTGTAACCCGGCTGCTCTGCTCTGCTCCTGGTTATGGTTATCGTTTGTGAAAGCCGAGCGCCGCTCTGCACCGAGAGCAACTCGGCCGAGGCCAGAAACCACAGGAGCGTTCTGCTTGCATTTCAAACCCAGGTCTGACAAAGTGATATTAAAAACATAATGTGCTGAGACAAATCGCCTTCGGGGGGGCGACAGTCGAGTTTCCAGCCGGTAATCGGAGCCAGTTTAAACTGTTTCTACAGAAATGCAAAGTTTTACTCGTGTACAGTTTCTACTTTGGACCTTTGTATTCACTCCAACTTCCAGTTTACACCAGGATTCATCGATTTAAGTGTAAAGATAATTAGTTTATCTTTTTAACAGATGTGTATCCCAGTGTTAAGCTGATTTTAAAAGGGGACAAATTATATTTTGTGTGTTATGAAGGTTTTTTGTGAATGTAGAAGCTGATTCTACATTAATATGATATTTCTAAGAAAGGCCATCACATTATTGGTATTAATAACTCTATCATACCAAGTTTTACTCGTGTACAGTTTCTACTTTGGACCTTTGTATTCACTCCAACTTCCAGTTTACACCAGGATTCATCTATTTAAGTGTAAAGATAATTAGTTTATCTTTTTAACAGATGTGTATTCGAGTGTTAAGCAGATTTTAAAAGGAGACAAATTGTATTTTGTGTGTAATAAAGGTTTTTTGTGAATATAGAAGTTAGAAAGTTTGAAAAAGAGACAGAACAGAAAAGCTCTGATGTGGACTGACCTTCCAGTTCACAGCCCAGCAGCTCCAGGCGCAGGCCCAGGCCCTCGGTGGTCGCCCTCTCCGGGTAGATCCTGACGAAGCGGGTGAGGAACGGACCCATGGACCTCAGCTCCGGAGTGTCGTGGTTCTGGTTCCCAGTGAAGATCTGCAGGGAAACAAAGACACACAGAACTCGTCAGGGATCAGGTGAGTTTAGATGTTCTTACATGTTCGGTTGAGGTACCTGCAAAACTCATTAAAGTGGAGTTCAGAGTTTTCTTATGAAAGTTAGAACGATGAATAATGAAGGAACATGATCTGTTCGACGGATTTGGGAAAGAAATCCGACTCCTCTTCATCGTTTTCTATTTTCGTTCGAACCGAGTCTAGAAGTCATCGCTCCTGAGCCGGATGTGAATGAAACGATCAATAACTGTTCAGATCCGACTCTGCTTCTGATCAGGAGCTTTGATAAGAAGCTGAAACCGAACGAAAGGAGGAAACCAAAGCAAACGGCAGGAAATCAGAACCAGAGTTCATCCTTTCATCATCCCAACGCGGAGCAGCACAGATGAAACCGTTTACTGTCGTCGCTCCGGGAGCCGAGCGGTCGACAGCGAACACACTCACTGTCTGAGCTGGAAACTTTCCCGAGTGTGATTTACTAAAAAGCTGCAGAGCGGCAGAGGCTGTGGATAAAAATACTTTAAATTGCCCCTCAGTGGCGACGCTATCACACTTATCTTTATTATCTAACAGCAGGTATGTGACATCACAGCGTCTGGTTCCAGTTGAATGAGAAAAACATGTGTTTTGAAAAAAGAAAACTGTTTATATCATCCACTGTTTTCATCTTCCTCCCACGGTTCAAAATATAACAGAAATATAAATCTGCACAGACGTGGTCGTTTTGTGGAGCCGTGGAATCGAGCTCCAGCTAATTCTACATTAATATGATATTTCCAGTGGTGTATAAAGTACTTGAAAGCCATACTTGAGTAAAAGTACAGATATCTTACCTGAAAGTGACTTCGGTAAAAGTGGAAGTCACCCGTCAGAAAATGACTTGAGTAAAAGTCTTAGAGTTGCTCATATTAAAAGTACTTAAGTATCAAAAGTATCTGGTGTTGAAATGTACTTAAGTATCAAAAGTAAAAGTACAAGTACCAAAATTAAAAATGCAAAGTGCTTTTTATAGTAGTCCTATACAGACACAAAACAATCCAAAATGTTTCTCCTCAAGATTTATCTCAACTGACTGAAAAATTATAACAACAATATGAATATAATGTATTTAATGTATGATTTTACAAATTTTGAACCTTAGATGAGAGAGAGAGAGAGAGAGAGAGAGAGCGAGAGAGAGAGAGAGAGAGAGAGAGAGAGAGAGAGAGAGCTGCGTCAACCTTTGCCGCTCAAGTAACGAGCCAGTTTGAGAATGTAAGAAGTAGAAAGTACACATATTTTTGTTCAAATGTAACAAGTAAAAGTAAAAAGTCGTCAGGAAAATAAATACTCAAGTAAAGTACAGATGTGTGAAAAATCGACTTAAGTACAGTAACAAAGTATTTCTACTTCGTTACTTCCCACCACTGGATATTTCTAAGAAAGGCCATCACATTATTGGTATTAATAACTCTATCATACCATAGCACAATTAGACATTTGATTCCTTAAAGAGCATCCGTCTTTCTTACAACGTTAATTATATTTTCTTTAACCTTCAATTGAAATCTTGAGCTTAATCAACATCTTTCTAACAGAACCTCTTCCAGGGCTTCTACCCTGTGGATGGTCTCACTCCAAACATTGACTCATCTTTATGCATGAGCACATACATTATGTACAGTGTGTGTGTGTGTGTGTGTGTGTGTGTGTGTGTGTGTGTGTGTGTGTGTGTGTGTGTGTGTGTGTGTTAAATCCATGAGGAGCAGCCGGGGCTTCACTGATCCTTCCTTCCTTCCTCGTCTTTTGAAGAGGTTTTTATAAAAGAAAGACACAGGAAACAGAGCGTAGAGGCCGAGGAGCGACAGAGGAGCATCCACCTCTCCGTCTGCAGTAAGTCAGCAGGAGTCTCACCTCGTCCTGCGCTCGCCATCTGGACACAGAGGAGGAGGACAACCCACCAACGGCGCCCGGCAAGCAGAGGAGGAGGTGTCTTTAAAGCAGGGACATGAATCTCCTCTCGGGGACGAGAATCACTTGGACGAACGGACGAAGGGTTAGAAACTGTGAGTCAGTGTCTTTAACGTCCCCCTAGTGGTCGTCCTCAGAACTCTGATGTCACCTCACACTTCCTGTCAGCGCTGACTTCTGGTGGTGGGTGTGTCTCTTCATCTGCTGGGTCATCGTGAGTCAGACGGTTGATTCTGAACAAACCAGAACTGCTGAGCCGACACCAACACATGTCATAAATATCGTATCATCTCACTGCCGGGACCATGAACTGGTGGTTCTGAGGCTTTTTGATCATAACACATGATCATCGGGTTCTGAAGGAGGACGGAGGGTAAGGAGCCAATCACAGCTCAGCTTTGGCAAAGGGCGGGAAGTTTGCCTGTCAATCACAGGGTCGATATCTATATAGAGACAAACAACCATCCAAGCTCACATGAGGAGAACACGCAGGCGAACCGCTGTTCCACTGCGCCGCCCTGACATCCTTAAAATGACCAGGAAAAATGCAAATTCTAATAATCATAATCATTATCGACCTTGACCTTTGACCTTTGACCAATCAGCTGATTTACAGATAAACTCTCGAGGAACATTGACACCAAGTTTGGTGGGAAATCCCTTCGTGTGTTTTCTAGACTTTAATTTTGTGTTCTCATAATTTATTTTTATTCAGTTCAGGCACAGACTTGAATTCCGCTGCTGTATAAATAATGAGGTTTTGTATTAAAGGAACTTTGTTGATAAAGGAATCACAGGGGAGTCGCATGTTTTATCCCCGTCAGCAGGTTGATTTCCATAACGTCCTTGCAGCAGCAGCGGCGGAGGAGCAGAAGTTAATGACGCCACCGGAGGATCACGGGACCTCCGATCGGGTGTCGGGCGAACGAGTGAGAGAACAAATCTTTCTGCGAGTGAAGGAATAAATAAACACTTTGAACAAATCGACGCCGCGACCTGACTTCTTGATTTTCATTAAATCCCCGGCTCTGCTCTCGTGTGGAACCTCGTGGTCCTCTTCGTCTTCTGGCTTCTTATTCATTTGTTGCGTCTCGATATTATTTGCCCTGACAACAACATTAATTCCCCTTGAGCTTTATTTTTCCATATATCGTTGGTTTAGTGGAGGAACGTCAGGCAGCAGCGTTTCAGACTTCATATGAATCATATGAATATCAGTAATTTGACTAAACATTTCGTTCCAGTTGCAGTCGAGCGTTCGTATGAACGACGTCTTTCAGGAATTACAGATTACAGCCAGAGGAGCTTTTATTTATCTGGCTTTCTTGTAATTTACTTTCTGTTCGTCTGCGTTTCGCTCGCATCGACACGCCGCCGCCGCCGCCCGAACCCGGCAGAGAGCGTGGAAATTATAAGATAAAGAAAAGAGGAGGGGGAGGAAAGAACTGGATGAAGAAGTAGTAATAGCGTTTTTTCTGTGGAGCAGTTTATAGAAGAGAGAGTTCCCGATCAGAAGCCCTTCGCTCCACTCCTCTTCATCAGCAGCAGCTTCTAACCTCCGGAGGAAGTGTCACCTAATTCAAATGAGCACTTCCTGTGATGTTCTACTTCCTGTGATGTTCTACTTCCTGTGATGTTCTACTTCCTGTGATGTTCTACTTCCTGTGATGCTCTACTTCCTGCGCCAAAGTCTATTCCTTCCATTCATAATAAATTCAATTTCTTAATCTCCTTTGTTTCTCTTTAAATCCTCTGACTCCAGAAGTCCTGCCTGAAATAATCGTTGATATTTTAAGTACATTTTGCTCAAGCAGGATTTTGATATATAAGTAATGGAGTATTTTTACTTTGTGGTATTTGTACTTGGATGTGAGTGGCAGCTGATCTTTACAGGGTCCACCCCTGTCATCAGAGCCTTCTCTCAGCCCGGCTGCAACGTGGACCACATACTGCTAAACACTCATAGGTCACAAAGATGAAAAGACACGTCTCTTCAGGTTGATTATGTAACTGACGTTCTGACATTTAAACAACATTTAATAGATTCCCAGAAGGTTGTAGATGAACCAACCTTCGGCCTGGTGGTGTTTTCCTCCTTCACGTAGTTCCACTCCTCTCCGTCCACACTGACGCCCACTTTGAACCTCTTCATGAAGACGTTCCTGTCGCGGTGTTTCCCGCCCTGGAGCACCACGCCGCTCAGCATCTTGTCCTGGCCCAGATCCACCTGAAGGGGGGGGGGACGAGAGAGAAAGAAAGAAACTGACCCAACTGCTTTTTGACTGTGGATCCCATCTTGATGCTGGATCATGATCTTGCTGCTGACCATAGACTTTGATTGCAGCAGGACTGCTTGACATATAGTATTGAAGTTATCCTTCAAAATGTTGACCCTCATCGATGCTGCTAAAAACTTTAATCCTGATGATGTTTTCCTACACTTGACATCTATTTCACTTGTGTCCGTCCTGGGAGACGGATCCTCACATGTGTCTCTCTGAGGTTTCTACGTAGTTTTACCTGTTAAAAGGGTTTTTAGTAGTTTGTCCTGACTCTTGTTGAGGGTTAAGGACAGAGGATGTCTCACCATGTTAAAGCCCTATGAGACGAATTGTGATTTGTGAATATGGGCTATACAAATAAAATTTGATTGATTGATTGATTTTCCTGAAATTATCCAGAGCTATTGTCTACATCTGTGCTTCCTAACCTGAGGGCTGCAAACCTCTCTACAGCTCAGTAACTTTCCTGTCGAACACTAAACTCCTCAAACCACGACCTCTGACCCCTGAACCCACCTGCAGCCACTCGTTCCTGAAGGGCTGCTTGGTTTGCTGCCCGGTCCAGCCCGACCTGCCCGTCAGCAGGCGGGAGTTCTCTGCGACCCAGCCGCGGTCGGCGTAGGAGGAGGCGCTGATCTGGGCGTCGGAGATCTGACCCGACACCATCCCCAGCATCCCCGAGCACGGGTAGTCTGCACGGGGGGCGAGAGAGAGGAGGAGAGAGAGCGCGGGATAAGAGACTTTTTAAAAGGCGCACAGAGCGATAAGGGCGACCACTGATGTCCTTATCTCGACACTTCTGTACTCAGCGGTTTTGCTTGATACCCTCTGGTGTTTTAAACCTTTTTATATTCAGTTCAAACTCCAGAGGAGAAACACCACAGATCCATTCATCTTCTCTGGGATGGGGCTTTTTTTTTTGAAGATGAAGCCGGATGATGCAGGTCGAGATACAAACTTCAACAGAGGTTTAACGTCTCGTGGGTACGTGACACTGAGCGCCCAATCAATCTGAAACAATCTGTCCCACAACTGGATCCGTCTGCTGCCGTCGGTCAAGCATCCGGAAATAAACGGGGATAATTACTGAATAATTGAGAGAAGTCAGCTTGTGAGGTTTTTTTTGTGGTTTTCCCAGAATAAGCAAACTTAATGAAATTTCTAAAATGTTTGGACACAATGGTCTGGTCGTCCTGAGCCAAGAACAATCCATTATCCACAATAATCTAATATCCTGCCTGAACCAGTCTTTGTCTCAGTGGGATATTTGTGTTTGTCCGATGGTTCCAGAGTCGTGTCTGGATCTTAACGACAGCTACCGACGATGTTAGCTCCTACACAATGTAAACTTATAATGCTCTTTATGGAAACGCCCCACAGGACTGTCTGTGTGTGTTCGTGTGTCTCAAAGAACCAAAAACATGGGTTTAATGTGAGATTTTAAAAAGCAGATTACTAGTCATTGTCGGTCAGTTCACGTTCTAGCGCTTTGGGGGCGTAGCTTCGAGGAGAAGGTCGATTCCAGATGGTGGGATGTATCACGTCTAAAACTTTAAGGCTTTTCATTAAATAGCATGTAGAAATAACATTAATACAAGATATATTCTGCTCAAAATAATGTTAATCATTGTAATGAGTGTCCATTGCTGCAGCTCCTCTTTTCAGCCTCTGTCTCAACACTTGGTTTTATCTCCTGTCTCTTTAAGACCCACCCCCCTCCTGATAAACCACATCTGTTGTGATTGGTCAACCTCAAAGTGTTTCAGGAGCTTCAGTGTTTTCTCCTCTTATCACAGACTTTTGAACTTTGCAGAACTGTTAGATTCATAAAACCCTCTATAGCTATAACAGAAACCTTCTATATCTCCTTTAAATTTAGATTAAATAAGGATCTAGTTTAAACTTGGCTCAGGAGTGAATAGTACTAATAGTGGTTCATGTACAAATACACACCACACACACACACACACTTCCCCAGTTGTGTCATTATATCTCCTGAATCTCGTGTCTCGCTCTCTGCCGCCTGTTCTCTCATGAATAAGAGTCTAATCTCTACTTTATGAAGCTTCCTAGCGCGAGTGGCTTGTAGCACATCAAGGACCCAGGTTTATATAATGTTGGAGGATGAGTAATGAGGCGGCGCGGTTTTCTGCTGCTCCTCTGTAATGAATAACGCTGTCCTTCTGTGGGAGTCTGCACTCGCCTTGGAACGCTGGCGATTATTCTAAATCAACAGATAGCAGCAGGAGGTTCTGGTCCCGCAGCCAGAAAGATGTTCGCTTGATTCACGATGTGCAAGAGTGAGAAAATGGAAATATAAAGGGAGAGGACACGGTTTGAAAAGAGACGTCGACCTGCAGCCGAGAGCAGGTCAGACTCCTCCAGAGTAAAAGCCTTTTCAATGTGTCTTCAATAAGGTGCATTAAGCATTTATACAAATTAATAAAAGGTTTCTGTCCATTAGAGAAAATGTTTTTCTTTGTATAACTGTCTCTTATGTCTCAAAAACATGTTGAATGTGTGAAAGCACATCATAGGTTTCTACATCTATTTAAAATGGATCAGGTTAAATAAAAAGAGGTTAAAGTAAGAAGAAATAAAAAATCAAGAATTGGTACAAATTAATAACAGGCTCCTGGAAATCAGTTCATGTCTGTGTAACTGTCTCCAATGTCTAAAAACCATGTTGCATGTGTGAAAGCCCCTCATAGGTTTCTACATCTATTTAATAAATCTATTAATAAATCAGGTTAAATAAAAATAGGTCAAAGTAAGAAGAAATAATGTTAAAAAAATCAAGAATTCGTACAAATTAATATCAGGCTCCTGTAAATCCGTTCTCGTCTGTGTCTCTGTCTCCAGTGTGAAAGTGAAGGTTTAGAAAATGAGTTTAACTCTTGTAAAACTTACATTTCTATTTAAAAAGGAAAACTAATCAGTTGTTTAAACGGATGAATTTGACCCATATTAACATTTCTGGAGATAATTCAATTTTTTAGAAGATAAACAGCAGAATGTGGCTGTGAGCGGAAAATGTACATGTGTGTGTTGGACTAGATAAACTTCAGAAGACATTAAACTTTAATGATCCCTGTGGGGAAGGAGAAGGGGAATTAAGAAGAAGGAGAATCTGTGAAATGTCATTTGAATGAAAAGTGCAAAAAGAAAAATGTCCGCGGTGAATCGGCTCATGAGGAGTTCACGTGAGAGTTGGTTACCTGACGTCCTGCAGCCGTAGACCTCGAAGCGCATGCAGATGCCTTGCTCCCAGGTCATGGGGCGGACTCGGACGTATCGAGCCAGAGTCTGTTTGGGAAGAAACGCTTGAGCCTCGGCCACCGCGTTGTGGTTCCCCTGAAAGATCTGAAGACCAGAAAAACACAGGTTAGTAGTTTTTACGACTGATATTCGCTTCGGGTTAGTGTCACTGAATATGTTCAATCTATTTATACACCAGGGCTATGAGAGAAACAACTTCTCCTGTGGAAACTTCTCCTGCTGCTTCTGTTTCCTGGCGTGTCGCGGTTTGAGTGAAACCTGGTTTGACCTCTGACCTGTGACTAAATATACTTCACTTAACGTCTCAGCCTTTCTCTCTATTGGCGCTGAAACCTGAGGCACCACACGTTTCTCTCCTTGACTTCATTTAACAGTGGCTGAGATTCAAGATTCAAGATTCAAAACATTTAGATTTTTATTATCTAATGCACAACAATAACATTAAGCAGTCGCTGGCAATGAAAAGCTTGAGTCACAGGCTCTCTTCTAGCAATGCTCAATAATTACAACCAAAAAAATAAAATAGAAATAGTATAAAATAGAATAAAATAGAATATCAAAAATTTAAAATAGAAAATAAAATGTATATATCTAAATATATATATATATATACAGCTATAAACCTCTATCTTTGAACTTGTGAAGTTTTTGCTCTTGTAGCCTGTCGATCTAAATGTTGCTCAGTGAGAAACTCGTCTGTTCTTCTTCTGCGGCGTCAGTCAGAGGAACTTCCTGCTGCTGCTCCGTGGAAATTGATTCCGATAGCGATGAGCGACGTGAAGATGTAAAGCAGACGTTTGGTTTTCGGCGCGCTGCCAAACGCCGGCGGCTTCAGGAAACATTGATTCAGTCGTCCACACCCCCCCCCCATCGATTAGAACGAGTCCTTCATTACTCGTTATTAGGGCTGGGCAAGTTAACTCGTTTTACTCGAGTTAACTCAAGTGATGAGTTAACTCGATTCATTATTTTATCTCGCATTAACTCAGGTTTGATTATTTATTGTTTTATTGTGAAAGTCAGGCTTTTATTTTGTGAAAGTCTGTTGCTGACTGCTGCAGAACAGGAAAAAAGAAAATAATTGGCGGATAAACAATCGAGTTAACTCATCACTTGAGTTAACTCGATTAAAACGAGTTAACTTGCCCAGCCCTACTCGTTATACAAACAAGGGTCGTTCACATGGTGTTTCACTTGCTCACCTTCTGCTTGGAGCCCTCCTTCACCGTGACCCAGTCCTCTCCGTTGGAGCTCAGGTCCACTTTGTACGCCCGGACAAAGTAATGCTTCTTGGTCTCTTTGGAGATGGCGCCCTGCGTCCCGATGGCCGTGATGAACCGGAGGAATCCCAAGTCCACCTGGAAACACACAGAGAAGGACGAGGGTGAGGCGGTGGAAAAGCTGCAGGATCAACAGGAAGAGACCCCAGGGAGAACAGGGGGGGGGGCACTCGGAGCTGCTAGTCTATAAGAAACTAGATTTAAAAGAGAAACATCAACATGTTTGCTCAGCTGTAACAGTGATGGAGTGAGTCAGGCCGACGTGGTGGAAGTTGAAATAGTTAAAGTTATTGTTAAAATCCTAATTCAAACCTTATTCAAACTTCAATCTGCTTGACCATTTCACATTGTCAAGAACTCAACAATCTATTAAAATATTACAGTATTTCAAAATTAAAAAACATTATTTATAAGATATAAATACAACAACACTTTTATAGCCATCACATAACATTTCTGCGTAGCCAGTTAAATTATTGTATCTTCCATATATAGGTCAACAATATATATTTTCTTGTTTTGTAACGGGGACATTCAGTATGTACAGACAACACAGCTTCAAATCTTGAACAGTATATGCACATAAAATAGCTGGAATTGCTTATCTCTCTTCATTCTAGTATTATGTGAAATATTATATCGAAATTATGAATGTTTTTGTTTTAACACAGCGAAAAACAAAGTTAACGAGTGCATTGGTTGAACAGGGTAAAACATTGTGAAACCTAAAAAAAAATATGGATAAATGGTCAAAATACAAAGTTAAAAGTGCAAAATATATAGGTAGGAATAATATCATAGATAAATGGTCAAAATATGTTTTAAAAAAGTAACGAATAAATGGTTGAGAAAGATCGAAAAGTAATTATTGCAATATATTGAAAAGTAATACATTATTGTTTCAATACATATCTGAAAATGAAGGACTATGGTTTAAATAAACAGTATATATATATTAGTAATGAATATTGCTTGAAATATATATTTGAAAGTAACAGATAATGGAGGACATATATGGCTAAATGTGAATACTTGTCTAGAATATACAGACAAAGTTCTGTCAGTGACTGGAGTTCATCTGAGGCTCATGAGGGAGAAGTGGATTCGTGCTGGAACATCCAAAGGGAACGAGAAGCTTTCACCAGCTCCCTTCAAATAAAAGAAACACTTAGAGGAAACGAGAGCCCGAAGGTGCAAAACTTTTCTGACTGTGGAAGATTAATTAAACCCGAGTCTGCTGAAGCACAAGGTTTGTGTTTGTTCTGAGCGGATCTTCACATGTCAAAAAAGAAGAGGAGCCTTCTTCAGAGATTTCCTCTTTACATTACGAGCTGTAATTTGTGAGTTAAAACGTTCTACTTAGTGCCCACTAACACGTAAAGAGACAAACTGGCTCGTACCCGTGTCCCTCGGATCTCATTAATTATACCGTGATCCGTCCATAAGCAGACGGTGAAGATTCAGAGCAGGACGCAGGAGAGACAGAACCTCTGAGGAGACATTACACCGTCTCTATGCTTCACTACTAAACTGCTGACAAGTATTGGAAGTAATGAGTACTCCTCCATCATTTTACTCCTCAAATAGCCACTTACACCTGATGCAATGAGGCGCCGACAGATTTAATAGCTTTTTAAAAATCCTCTCACTCATTTTGATTGTGGAAATAGACACTAAAAAAACACAATTCCCAGTTTAATAAACCATGAATCTTGGTCTTTAACACAGTGGGTACGGAATAGATATTTCCTCTTTGGTCCCTTGTTGCTCTTTTCAACTTATTCTTTTTCTAGAAGCGGATGAAGCTGAATGTGTTTTGCGTTTAGGTTTAATTCAAACCAGTTGAGTCCTGGAGGTCCAGTGTGTGTGTGTGTGTGTGTGTGTGTGTGTGTGTGTGTGTGTGTGTGTGTGTGTGTGTGTGTGTGTGTGTGTGTGTGTGTGTGTGTGTGTGTGTGTGTGTGTGTGTGTGTGGTGGGAACCAGCTCAGGATCAATTTTACGCTTGTCCACCCACATCACTAATGACTCGTGTGTGACCTGTGGGGTCTGAGTGTGGATCTACATGTAAATATAAATATAGTCTCTAGACGTTTTTTAAATTGTGCTGTCCCACAGTCCAGAAACCAGACAAGAGCAGTTGATAAAAACACTGATACACTCGTTTAAATCACTTAATGAACTTTTACCGAGCAGCCATCAGGGTCACTTCCTGTGGTTCTGACCCTCAGGGAACACATGTGCTGACCTAACTTGTGTTTTTAACTTTAATTTGATCTCCCAAACTTACATCCTGACCAGATTCAATAGAGATATATTTCATCTTCATGTTTTCAGTTTCCTCCGGAGTGGATAAAGTGACTTCAAGTTGGGATCTAATCACTCAACTTCCATGTTGAGGATGTGGTTGTTGATAAATGAGGATTTTCAAACTGTAAAAACTCCACAGACCTTGACTGATATCTGCTGAAATATTTGATGACCTGTCACATCTTCTCAATCACCGGTTTGATTGTACGACTATAAACTGAATAAACTAATTTCCCAGAACAGCGAACAAACTCAAACCTTGTTTCCGCAGACGTCCTAAAAATGAATAAGAATTTAACCTTAAAAAAACTCCTTTTATTGGGGAAGTGATTTAATTCTGGTTTTGCTCAAAGAGCGATTGGAATAACATGTGATTTTCCTTATTTCACAGAAATCCTTCAAACAATTCTCTGAAAATGAAATCACAGCGACATCCTCTCATCTCGTGACGACACTTTCTTTCCCCAAATTATCATCTCCGAGCCAAACGACAGATAACAAGTCTTTTTTTTGAATCGACCGAGGCATTTTAATCTCCCTGCTGCCGAGCGGCGTCGGGACACAAGGCCGTTCAATGTGCTTGAAAAAAGAAGAAAGATCATAATCATCAAAGAGCAGAGCAGCGATAACACCGAGCTCTACAGTCGGGTTTCTGTTTAAATCAGTCCACAAATACTAAAGCTTATCTGAAATGAAGATGACTTCACCGAGGCTGCGGCTCTGTATATAGTTATCACATCAAAACTGAATCAAAGCACCAAGTGAAATCGATTTATTCTCATAACCGGGTATTAAACAAGGTCGTTTCCATTCCACTCCACTCAAACTAAACTAAATTGCTTGTTTGTTGAGTTTGAGAATCATCGGTTGCGACCGGAATCCACCCGAGCCTTCAGTGTGTGGGATGCTGGGTAATATACGGTGTGTAATTATGAAACTGTACATGGGAAGGAACCAGAGGCCGTGAACTTTCTACCACTGAAGCGTCTTCAGGAGGAAAGTGGAAAATAGATTCTGTGACTGACAGGGAGACCCCTGGGAAACAAGGCTTTGTGGGATTGTTCAGAACTCGTCATTCCCCCGGCTGCATCCGGATCTAAATTCCCACGAGATGTCCCCCCCCACACACACACACACCAACACCACACGTTGCTGTATGTGACAATTATAACATGCATGTGAAACAAGCTGACTTCTGTTGATCTCAGCATCGAGAGTTGAGTTACAAAGTGAAGACGTCATGTAGAAAACTGAGAGTTAGTGGTTTATAATCATTAATAATCCTTTAAAATTACACAACGTCCATGTTTCCAGTTTTGGAAACACAATAACGACAGTTTGTTTTGAGAGCTTCATCCAGATGTTTCATGTTCCTCGTTGGTTCCAGAGACATCTTCTTTCTTCTAGTGCACTATAGAGGTTTTATGTGGAGCTAAAACTTATGCCCAAAGTCTATATGATATATTATATTTGCGTATTGCGCCTATCAGCTCGTCTGACGCACCTGAACCACGTGTTTCAGACGGAGGCTGAAGAGAGGAGCTGCAGCATTGGACAGTTTGAGGAAAGTGTTTTCTAAGCATAAGGGTTTATAAACCTTTTCTGATAATAACACAACTGAACCTGACTATGAGAATATGTCTCCTTTAAGTCGCATGTGTCAGACTTTGTTTGTTTTAGTGTGAACAAGCCAAGTATGAATAATGAAGGGTCTTGTTTACGGCAACCTTAATATATAAGGGTCTTAAAATACATACATATCTTAATTTAATAACATGTTTTTTTACCATTTATTTACAAAACAGGAGAAAATAAATCAAACTAGACAGGAGAAAAACAACATTGGACAGTGGATTTAAAATCTAACTAATAAAACAGTATAAATATAATTGAGTCAAATATTTCTGAAGCGTATTTCTGAATCTTTAAAGATGATTTCTGTGTGTTCAGTAAGCTGAGAGCTGTGGGGATCGAACAGTGAACGCCTGGTCTCCCTCGTTCGCCCGCTGTGCCCGGGCTTACGAGGGGCCGAGTGGGCAAACACCAGGTCCATAACTCACAGAGGTATTTATGGAGTGAGACTGTTTACGGCCTTTAAATTTGAGCAGTAACATTTAACTAAATCTATTTCTTATATTAAATCCAGATAAATAAGGTTTAATAAATGTGCTGCTGGAGTGAAATGAGCTCACAGACGCTTCCCCTCGGTCTGAATGGAGTAAAGCTGGTGAAGACAGTCATCTATTGTCAGGACATGTTTTCTATAGCAGCCGCTCAAAGCTCCATTCTCCGGACTTCCTCCTCCCGACGACTAAAGCTAATTGCTCTTCCATCTTCTAATTGCTCAACACTTGGCAGAGCCTCCATCTCCGCCACAGAAAACAGTCTCACTTCGGGCTTTTTTTAATGAAGCGAACAAAACGCAGGAAGGAGACATAATTCAGTCTGAGTGTGTCTAAAGCAGATTGAACAAAAACACCGCTACTTCCTGCCAGAACAGGACACTGCACCAACAGTGATAGTGAAGAACGTGAAGAATGAGTCAGTTATTTCTCAGGGTTCAGTGGAGACTCAAGGAAGTGTCGTCCCCCGAGGATCCAGAGCAGAGGAAGAAAAACAGATTTTCACTGCATGCACAAGTTTCTTTAATTAGAAACACAAGAAAACTACATATGCGGAAGTATATTCTTAATTATTGCTGTGCCGAGTAGTCATTACTACATCAGTACATCAGTATTAATTTGTCAACACTACATTATAACTTGAGTACCTAATAGCTATTACTGAGTGGCCATTACTATATTTAAGTTGTACTTAGGTATTCAGCAGTTATTACTCAGTAATTACCTGATTACTATAGTTACTACTATATAGGTCAATAATACATTATTACCTGAGTCCCCATTACTGTATTAATAAAAGTATTAATAGTCATTACTACATTTTTCATTCATACATTATCACTTGAGAACTCAGCAGTCATAACTACATTATTACCTCAGTACTTAGTAGTCATTACTACATCAGTACATCAGTATTAATTTGTCAACACTACATTATAACTTGAGTACCTAATAGCTATTACTGAGTGGCCATTACTATATTTAAGTTGTACTTAGGTATTCAGCAGTTATTACTCAGTAATTACCTGATTACTATAGTTACTACTATATAAGTCAATAATACATTATTACCTGAGTCCCCATTACTGTATTAATAAAAGTATTAATAGTCATTACTACATTTGTCATTCATACATTGTCACTTGAGAACTCAGCAGTCATTACTACATTATTACCTCAGTACTTAGTAGTCATTACTACATCAGTACATTAGTATTAATTGGTCAATACTACATTATAACTTGAGTACCAAATAGTTATTACTGAGTGGCCATTACTATATTTAAGTATTACTTAGGTATTCAGCAGTTATTACTACATTCATACCTGATTACTATAGTTACTACTATATAAGTCAATAATACATTATTACCTGATTCCTCATTATTGTATTAATAAAAGTATTAATTTGTCATTACTACATTTGTCATTACTACATTATTACCTGAGTACTGAGTAGTCATTACTACAACATTACTTGAGTACTCTGTATTCATAGCGTCTGATCTGATTTAATTCCTCCTTTAATCCCTTCTGAGAAATCATATGCTGATGTTTTTATTTAGAACTTTAACGTGATTATGTTAATCTGATTACTGACGTTTACAGAATCTTAAGATGATTTGGCATTAATGAAAACAAGGAATCATTTCTGAAACTGTTCCGTTTAGCAGCCTCGAGATTTTAATCCCAAATTAGACCGAAGCTCATTAGATCTAAGTCTTTGTTTTCATGTGATAAATTAAATTACTCTTTTTTTCTCCTCCCCCTTATTGAATAAAACATTAGATTCATGATGAGCTCAGACACAGTGCAGGTTCCCCTCGGTTCATAAGATCACTGTGGCTCTTCTCCAGAGGTCTGCTCTGGATCACGAGACCCTCAGACTCCCCCTGTGGGATCCTTTGTGATGCAGTCCCCCCCCAACCCCCCCACCAACCCAAATGTGTTCTCCAGATGCTCGACAAGCTGAAGCTCTTCCTGGTGCCGTCCTGAAGACAAACAGCAGGGCGTCTATAAATACCTGAAGTCAGGAGGGAAGGAAGCGTTTCCTGGGCCGACGTCATGAGTTCAATAACAAGTCACTTTACTGCCACTGGTCAGATGCACCCGCTGACCAGGGAGGGACAATCACACATGTGGAGTATTTATCCTTTTTAAAGCTTTTTTCAAGACAGTAATCTCACACATCTGCAGTGGTGGGAAGTAACAAAGTAGAAATACTTTGTTACTGTACTTAAGTAGATTTTTTCTCATATCTGTACTTTACTTGAGTACTTCTTTTCCTGACGACTTTTTACTTTTACTCGTTACATTTGAACAAAAATATGTATACTTTCTACTTCTTACATTATCAAACTGGCTCGTTACTTGAGCAGCGGAGGTTGGCGCAGTTCTCTCTCTCTCTCTCTCTCTCTCTCTCTCTCTCTCTCTCTCTCTCTCTCTCATCTAGGGTTCAAAATAATTTGTAAAATTATACATTATATACATTATATTCATATTGTTGTCATAATTTTTCAGTCAGTTGAGATAAATCTTGAGGAGAAACATTTTGGGTTGTTTTGTGTCTGCATAGACCTACTATAAAAAGCACTTTGCATTTTTAATTTTGGTACTTGTACTTTTACTTTTGATACTTAAGTACATTTCAACACCAGATACTTTTGATACTTAAGTACTTTTAATATGAGCTACTTTAAGACTTTTACTCAAGTCATTTTCTGACGGGTGACTTCTACTTTTACCGAAGTCACTTTCAGGTCAGATATCTGTACTTTTACTCAAGTATGGCTTTCAAGTACTTTATACACCACTGCACATCTGTGCTTAAGAAGTATTTAAAACCCAACTTTAACGATCTTTAATATTGTAAATATGGATTCATCTCTAATTTCCACATTAAAAGTTAG
The DNA here is from genome assembly GCF_963576545.1 of Limanda limanda. NCBI lineage: Eukaryota > Metazoa > Chordata > Actinopteri > Pleuronectiformes > Pleuronectidae > Limanda > Limanda limanda. The sequence goes on along the minus strand of NC_083648.1, from coordinate 3,786,569 downwards.
TTCAAAGCTCATTTCCACTTTTCTTTTATGTTCCTGCTGCATAAGTAAAATTGAAATATTTTCTTCATGAGCATCGAGTCGGCTGTCAAACCTCACATCAATAAAATGTGGATGTTTGCAATGAAATGCAGGATTTCCATTTCACTGCACACACACACACACACCAGCACGCTGACGAAATGAGTCACTGCAGTGAAAAATATGATTACAGATTCATCATAAAGAAAGATAATGAGCTCACTGTCTGCCGCCATCCAAATTGCCAAGGGTAACATCACCCGACAACATTATGAATAGCGACCTGAAAATAGTATCAATAAAATATAAATGCCTTTAAATGAATAATAGAGGTGTTTGCAGAGGAGGAGGAGGCCGACATGCAAGAATTAACCAAGTCATAATTTTCTTTTCAACTGAGATGAATGGGACGCCGCGAGGCAGAGCACGCCGTGTGTGGAGCTGGCCACGCATCACACTTAATCAAATAAAGTGGGATATTCTCCTCACAAAAAAACCAGCAGTCGTAAGTCAGATGGCTCGGAGAGTCGAGGGCGAGCGGCAGCTCCGAGTCTGAGGCCGTGAATCACCGTGGCAGGAGGAGGGTCGGTGCCAGAGGAACAGAGAAACTGTCCTCACATAGAAAGCTGGGGGGGGGAGAGACTGAGAGGTCGGCGCTGCAAATCTCACGGTCGGCGAGCGGAGCGAGGAGCGGCCTCACCTCCCGCCGCAACTACAGCGAGCGGGAGGAAAACACCCGGGCAGGTCAGAGGTCAGCGGGTGGAGGCTCTGCAGATACGTGCTCAGAAAACTGCAGCAGGTGCTTTATACGATAAGCAATGAGCTTTCACTCTCACTGTAACTGTTGGGATCAAACGTGAAATAGTTGAAATAAAAACATTATGAGGAAAACGTCTGGATTCAGATTTAGCACCGAAGGGACTCGTCGAGGAGCAGGTCAATTATTCCTCATGCTGTGGTTGGTTCTGTTAACTAACAGTTCAAAAAGTCACGACTCCAGTTTTCCAGGGGTCATTAAGAACATGTTTACAGTTTCACTGTTTCATAAACTGCCCATTTATATGCTTTATATTATTAATAATAATAATAAGCTTTCTTTGTATCGGGCTTTTCTTAAAAAAACCTGAAAATCAGAACCAGGCTTCGTATGTTTGTTCCATTGTTTATATTTGATCCAGTTAGATTTGGTTGCACATTATAATCACTAAAGAATTTAGTTTCCTCATCTGCTGGTCCTGTTGTCAGTTCCTTATTGTGTTTGTTAACTTTTAAAGTAGTTTTTCCCATTTAAATCGAGACAATGAGCAAACGGGTTCATTTTGTTAATGCTGTCGCGACTCTAATATCATTATGTTATTATGTCTACCAGGAAAGTTCACGTCCTCGTGGTTCAAACATTACATCATCAGAGGTGAGGACATGTGCATTTCTTCATCTGTCTCAGGTTTTTTCTCCTGAATGCAACACTGGCTCCGCGCTGAGTCATCGTTTCTCACGTCTGGATTCCACTCGCTCCATCAGCTGCAGGAAAATCACCTCTGACCCTCAGAGAGGAGCTGAAACCTGCTGCTTTTTGCTTCCTCATGCGATATCTTCCTGACGCTGTTTAATCAAATCACCACAAAATAACTGAATTATGCGAACATGGTGTTTTAAATGAGAAATAATCAAGATACCGAGTCGACAGAGAGCTGTTTGGAATAAGAGGTTAAACTGGCCTCGTTAAAAAAGAGTAGCTTCTTGAACAATGTTATAAAATATACAATTAAAATCTTACAGAGATGGTTTTACTTCCTCCTTCCTCCTGCCCTGACCCCAGCAAACAGCATCTCGCTCTGTAGACGTCATACAACAATATAAATAAAGGTGTAAACCAAACGTGCGCCCCCTGGCTCCTCCCACCGCCGGTGCATTGTACACGTGTCCTGTCGTATAATGAAGTTTTCTGCAGGTAGAGTGCACGCTGCGGATTCGCTTCACGTGCCAGTTTGGTAACACTTTGCCCGGAGGCTGAGACACAAACCAGTGTTCCTGTGCTGGAACATTATCTATTATTAATCACATTACTGAGCACTCACTGCCGCTGAGTGAACCCGGGGCCCCAGGCGTCCCCGGTGCTTCGGGCCGGCACTCGGCCTGGTTGCTAATCAAGTCTCGTTTCGCAGGGCTACAAGCTGAAGATGTAATTGAAAGCATGAAGTCGTCTTTACCTGACGTTTGGATCCTTGTGTTACAGCTAATTCAAGGATTCTCTGTCCGTCTGTATTTGTGTATTTAGTTATTAATAATCTCCAGTGCTGTTCTACAAAATGGTGGGTGTTTTATTGGGAGATAAACGAAGTCCAGTCGTGAATTTGGTTAATTTTGGACGAGTGACAGATATGAGCGTTCATAAGATATAAAGATGGACGACATGACGGCTTCCAAAAGTGAAGCCAAGGCATCTGTACCCCCACCTGGTGTTTTAATTTGTTATTTGATGCTATTAAAACATCCAGAGTCTCTATTAATTTCTTAAATTATAAATCTTGCTATAGACAGAAGGAAGGGAGCATTGATCCCACATTTGTTTGATTCATGTAAACGACCTTCAGGTAAATCCAGGCCTTCATCCTCCTCTCACCCATTCACCTCCATTAAAACGCTGTCCTTCATATATCCTGATGTCCCACAGGACTCAGCTGCTGCCCAGTAGCTGGAAGAAGTCCCCAGACAGACAATAGAGAGGCACTCGGACTAATCCAGCGCTGAGGCCGTCTTGCTGTCTGCTTCCTGTTGCACCCCCCCTCAGGAAGGAAGCGACGGCCTGTTCTAGCTGCGAGGGGCATTGTGAGACTTCCTGTATGAGTTCCTGTCCCGGACAATGGGACGCTCCTCCTGCAGCTCCGCGGCCGCACCTTACTGTTTTCTTATTGAGGAAAACAAAGCCCAGTTCCAAGTGAACCAGGACTCCTACGGATCTGGAGTTCCAGTGACCTGTTCTCCTCCTGCCAGGTCGTAGGATTCTGGCACCGAGAGGAAATCAGAGAAATCCACAGGCTACAGAAGCTAAACCACATTTTAAAAGCAAACCCAAGATTGTAAATAAGCATAATCTTGTATGATCGTGGTTACGACAAGAGAAGAAAGTGCACAGACAACCTCATCACAGCTTGTATGTTCAGCAGTTTAACCACAATGAGGAAATAACAACCACAGTAATAATAAATGTTTTCTTTGGTTCAAGGATGAAACAGATTCCTGTCCCTGATTCGTGGATTTAAACTTGTCCTCGACCAGATAAAGGAGTAAATCCATTAAAACCCATTCGAGCACTGAGCTGCTCTGTAAGCGGTTCAGCGACTTCAGGCTCCGACGTCAGATTTCACAATGAAAATGACAGAATGTCAACTGTGCAGAAGCGGCAGACTCCACTAAATAATGCATCCCGACTTTCCTCTTTTATCCCGTTTCCATACAACATGCAGAGAAGTGGGTACAAATGAGTGAACAATATTCAGACCAGATGTGAGCAGAAGATCTCAGCGGAACAGACGAGTTCAGACTCCGGCGACGTTGTTTCTCTGTGAGTGAACCAACAAATACTCTTCATCCACTCTGAGATCAGACTCAAAACTGAGAGCTAGCGTTTGTTTTTGTCTCGATTACTTCAAGAGTTCAAGTGGAGCCGTTTCAGATGTTCTGGAGCTGGAGCATCTTCATCTCATCTCTTCGTTATATCATTGCAATGTGGTGTTATCTCAGATTCCTTGTGTGAAGATACAAAATCTGTAGGATTTCCATTTCTAGTTCAACCAATGTAAATAGAGCGAGAACAAGGCCCAACAGTAAGAATATCATGGAAATGAAAAATTTACGAAAACACAGAAAAACGCCCTTTTAAAATGAATAATTACTTCTTCTTCCCAGGACAGTAAATCAGTTCAGCATCCAAAAGCTACTGAGTTCCTTCCTGGCTGAAACTCCGCCCCTCCACCAAGTTTCAATAAACTTTGCTCTGTAGGTTTTGATGCTGACAAACAGACAGACAGATAGAAAGATAGGTAGATAGATAGATAGATAGATATATATATATATAGATAGATAGATAGATAGATAGATAGATAGATAGATAGATAGATAGATAGATAGATAGATAGATAGATAGATAGATAGATAGATAGATAGATAGATAGATAGATAGATAGATAGATAGATAGATAGATAGATAGATAGATAGATAGATAGATAGATAGATAGATAGATAGATAGATAGATAGATAGATAGATAGATAGATAGATAGATAGATAGATAGATAGATAGATAGATAGATAGATAGATAGATAGATAGATAGATAGATAGATAGATAGATAGATAGATAGATAGATAGATAGATAGATAGATAGATAGATAGATAGATAGATAGATAGATAGATAGATAGATAGATAGATAGATAGATAGATAGATAGATAGATAGATAGATAGATAGATAGATAGATAGATAGATAGATAGATAGATAGATAGACAGACAGACAGACAGACAGAAAGACAGACAGACAGACGGACGGACGGACGGACGGACGGACGGACAGACAGACAGACAGACGGATGGATGGAGGGATGGAGACACTAACTGACCTGGATCCACTCCCTGACGGTGTCGTCTGATGGCGTCCAGCCGTTCTCCTGGTAGTTGAGGCGCGAGCGCTCCGGGGACCAGTTGGGGTTGTACTGGGACGAGGCGCTGATCTGCTCCGAGGTCACCTCCCCCGACTCCATGCCCAGCGGCTCCATGCAAGCGAAATCTGCCCAAGACACAGAAAACTCATTAGAAAAGCATCATCAGGCCTGAGGGTCGTATACAAGTGTGAATAATATTATTTTATTTAAGATCATTTGAATCAATGAACATGGATTTCTCTCTGTGAGCTGATGTAATGACTGTGTTCGACCACAGGGACTTCGAGGGCCTCGGGCAAAAAGAGAACAAACGAATAAACCAGACCCATATAAATAATATAAATAAAAAGCATTGCATCATTTAGTCATTCTGGTTTTTGTAAGAAAGTACTTGTAAAATGGTTAAAGAGTTTGAAGCCGTTCTCGCAAAACATTCGTTGCCTGATGTAAACAGATGTTCTCGGGATCCAAAACCATGAAGTCATAAGTCTGTCAGTAAAAATAATACTAACAACAATAATAATAATACAACTTTATTTCTATACTTTCTCAGTCCACAGTATCAACCAATGAGGAGCTGGTTCCCTGTTTAAGAGCTGCATCATTTCACTGCACATGAACTCGACTCGTAAAGAGAAGTTTGTGTTTCTTTGTTAACACACGAACCAGTTTTCAAAGGTGACTTCACACACAGTGAACTGAAGGGACTGAGAACTGCTGCTAATGGCTGAAATAAATCATTCATCCTCTCCAGAGCCTGAAAGAAGCAGTTCAAGTTAAAGTCGTAAAAACATCGGAGGGAAAACGGCTCCTTGTTGTTTCTGATTCGAGCAGAACAACAAGCGAGCAGTGTGAAGAGAGAGAGAGAGAGAGAGAGAGAGAGAGAGAGCGGCGGCCAGACGCTGTAAAGAGTCCGTCCCTGCCCCCCCGCCGAGAGGCCGGTCCGGGGGGGGGGCGGCTGCTGTGCTGGCAGCGTCAACCACAACACAATAACACAACCTGGCACCTCTCTATGATATTTATATTCTAAAGTGAAGAGTTTTACTGGAACTAAATGAAAACTTTAGATTTCTCAAACAACCGGGATTGTTTGACACTCGTCTCTTTAAACCTTTTGAGTTTGTGTCTTTTACTTTATTTTTCTCTTGTTTAATTTCACTTTATTCACCTGAACATGCTGTATGGAATCAAAAATAATCAAAAATAATATAAAAGTCTCCAAACGGCTGAATATATGCAAATTGTCCAGAATGTTGTAAATATGGCTGCATCCAATGATTTTCTTCAATTGCTTTTTTCATTTATTCCATTAATTATTTAAACTCTAGATTATTAAAAGTCCCTCGGAGCCCAATGTGGTTTTAGGATTGATATTTTTTCTTCAAATAATTATTCAAAAAGTTGTGTATTTTAGAGATATTCTCTTTCTCTTGTTTCTAATATAATAACCTTGACCTGCAGGACAAAGTTCTCTTCTCACAGCACACGTCTGCATCTCTGAAGAGACATTTTGAAATGTCCTAAAATCCTTTGAGACAATGAGACAGTAAAAAAGCTTCTACTTTTCTGTCCTTCTTCTCGTCCTCCACCTCCACAAACTTCTCATTCACCCTTTTTCTTATTTTTCTTTACGCCCTGCCCTCCCTGTCCCCCTCACAGCAGGAGAGAGGGACGAACTTCAGCCCCGTCCGTCCGTCTCTCCGCCCAAAAGGAAAGACAGGGCGTAAACCTGCCCCCCCCCGCCGCTGGTTCAGCTGATCAAAGACCCGTCTGGACGCTGTTTCTGTGGGTGGTGGCAGGACGGAGTGAGAGAAAACCCTAAAGTCTCAGCTGGAGATCTGAAACCCGCTGTCAGAGAAGCTCCTGCCAGAATAGAAACTTCTTTCTGGAAATTCTTAAGAGGGCGAAAACACAAAACCGGTGCAGAGATCAGAATGAATAGAGGATAAACGTTGTTTACAGCTGGTTGTGTCAGATGGCGTCTCGCTGTCCAGTCAGAGCTCGAGCTTCAACTGGCAACGGTCGTGTTCCAGATGGTTTAAATTGAATAGATAGAAAAAGTTCTTTGAAAAACGATTCAAAAGCAATATTTAAGTTAATGGGGTTTACGACTTGTACTGCAGCCAGCCTCCAGGGGGCGACTGAGATCAGAGACGAGAACACGACTCAACTTTAAACATCAAACTTCTCATTTCTACTTTTAACTCGGAAGCCTGTTTGTCTCTGATAGTCGTTTCACGGCTGAATCAAAGTGGACATTCTCTAATTCAATCAAGACGTGAATTCACATTGTTCCAATTAGTCGACGGAGCTCTTTCATCTGCATTTTTTCCCTCGAACCGAACAGAAACGGCCGCAGCTCCACAGGGGGTGGAGTCTCCTCTGGTGCTGTGAATCCTGTGAATCCTGTGAATCTCTGGTTTATAGCGTCAGTCGTAAAAAAGTGGAGAAAAGACACTGTGCTTTGGTCTGAGAGGCTCTAATTCAATCTGCTGAGCTTAGCTGGGGGTCTGAAGGCAAGAGTCATTGTCTCTGTATGTGTGTGTGTGTGTGTGTGTGTGTGTGTGTGTGTGTGTGTGTGTGTGTGTGTGTGTGTGTGTGTGTCTGTTACTTAGGCTAAGATAATTGGAGCTCTGTCTAACACCGCTGCAGCTCTGCTCTCATCTCAGACGCAGCACGCAGACATGTTTGATACATGAAGGCTACATCTATATATTATCACCTTGTCAAGAACAGTCACCATCACACACACACACACACACACACACACACACACACACACACACACACACACAGACACACACACACGTGTATAAAAACCCAATGACACGTCTTCTGCCCTGAGGCAAAAACCGAACGAGAAAGGAAACAAAGTGCAGATAATGAGTCTGACCCTGTGGATGATTCTCCTGCATCCAACAAGCACGTGAGACTCACAGTGATTTATAAAGACTCGTAGTGATACAGTGGTAAAATGGTGCATTGGTTTCACTGTTATATTCAAATTATGGCACATTTTTCACGTTAAAGATTAAAAAACGATTCTTTACAACGAGCTGCAGCGACGTTTTCTTACATAAAAGCCAGAAAAAGTCCAGAAAATTGGATCTTGACATTCTCTGGAGTTTGTCTTTCACATATAAAGAAGCAGCTGGAGATTTTGACTCGTTCACAACAACAGGAACATGTTCAGAGCGTTCAGGTTGGATCTTTAATGTTCAGAGCGCTCCTGTAGTCAGCAGAGGACGTTACGTAAACTCACCTCTGTGCTCGGTCACATTCCTGCAGCAGAGGTTTACTGAGGTGGAGGTCACCGGAGTGTATGGAGGAGCCATACGGGACCAGCATAACTCAAACCTCTACAGACTCGTCAGAGGTCACAGGGTCAACCAGGGCAGACGAACGGCTTTCAAGAATGTTAAAGACCATGTGGACACGACCAGAACAAGGAGAAGAGCTAAGACTGAAGCTTTACTGGGACAGAAGCAGCTGTTTGTTTCAACAGGAGACGAGAAGGAAGTCAAACTGTCTTTATCAGATCTGGATCACGTTTTAGATTTAGAGTTTGAGCTGCAAGATAAGAAATCGGTTGATAAGATTGAATAATTTCACATTAAACATTGACTTTGAACATTTAATTCAAACTTATCAGCTACCATCTACTGATTCCAGATCTGTGTATGTATGTGTCTCATATATTCATCTTATCAGCTTCACACTTTTCTTGTGTGTCGTATAAGGCTAAAGGAAGTTTAGCGTTGAATTTGTCTCGTCTATATTTTCCGAAAATAGCTTAATTGCGTTAAAATTCTCCTATTTTCTCTAATACATTTGTTATAGATTAAGTTAATTAACGTTGGAAGCAGGTTTGAAAACATGCAACAACCACATGTTGCCACAGTCGTAAAACAAGTCGGATTTCCTTTCCCCTGAAAGGACGAATTGTCTTTCTGCTCGTCTTCCCTCCGACATGGAGGTCAGGGGTCAAAGGTCGCACATAAACCAGCTTCTTTGATGCTGGAAGGAAGTCAGCGTCTTGCTCAAGGATACTGAGGCAAATTCAATGATACCAGTCGGTCTACAACCAACAGGTGAGACTATGATCTGTATTCTTATACAACACAAACACATGAATCCAGATGCTCACCCTCGTCCTCGTGCCCCGGGGGGGGGCTCCTCTCGCGGATGGTGTAGTTGGCGGAGAATCCCTCCTTGGCGATGGCGTTGTCCGTGGTGATGGTCATGGACAGGATGCCGGTGTAGGAGATCACGCGGCCCGGGGACGTCGGGCCACAGTATCGGCCGATGTGGGGACCAACTGGGGTTTGAAGGAGAGAAGAGGAAGAGGAAGAGGAGGAGAACGTCAGCTTCATCACTCACAGCGTTTATCATTCATCACAACTCACTTTGGCCTTCGCTGCCGTCGGCGCCGCGGGAAACGTTTCGTGACTTCAGGCAAAAAAACATTCAAAGCTTGAGAGTCGATATTGACCCTCAGACTGGACACACGTCATAAACACACACGTGCACTTGTGTTCAAACACAACTGTATCATTGCAAAGATATGAACAAACACGTTTCATGTCTCAAAAACGACGAAGGAATCACCTTCACTCAAACTCCACCCATCAGATTGGAGGAATTACTTGTTTTATTCGTTGTTATATTAATATTCAGTCTGTAGTTTGTGACTCTGAGTTGCTTTGGAGCTAAAGAAACAAGACGACCAGTTTATTAAACATCATGTTATCTCTGTATTTGAGTCTCAGGCGTAAATATGACTTTTTAATAAAGACAAATCCTGAGGTTGGTTTAAAACAACCTCAAAGACTTTTAGAAAGACCTAAATTATAACACTTTCCCTTATAATGATAATAAAAATAGTGCTGGACTTTCACAACAGACAAATTAAGGTAACGTAGAGATTGGTTATTCTACAGTAAACCTCAGATTCTGTGGAGGAATTTATTTAAGAAACGAGACGAGCTGAACATTTGAACATTTGCATTGACTGTTACTTTTTTTACTACTGTATTATCCCTCCTATAGTGTATTCATATTTATATATATTTATACATTTATCCTGCTCATAGTGTATTCATCGTTCTTATATCTTACAATTCCTCTTAATACTGTAATATTCAATATATATTTCTTACTGTACAGATCTTGTTTATTTACATTTTCACTTTAATATGTACAATACTCTGCACTTTTACTGCCTTTTATTGCACTTCTGGTTCGATGCTAAACTGCATTTCTTTGTATAAATACTTGTACGGTGCAATGACACAATAAAGTTTAATCTAATGTAATGTAATCTAAGGCACAAAGTGGATCTGGGATCTCCTGGAACAACACGACTTCACGGCAACAGACTCTGAGCACCGACGCCGCCTCCTGCCCAGAGCTCGCTGCCCGTTCCATCCTGTTCTTATCAGCTGGGAGAAACAATACCAGACCCCCCCCCCCCCCCCACCTCCTGTTCGGCACAGATACAGAATCTGGAGCCGAACGTTCAGTCCAGAAATGAAATCACACGTATCACATTTCTCCAACGTGCTCCTTCAGACCTCGGGGGCAAATAATCAGAAAACGCAACACAACCACGATGGCGTTGGAATTCTGAGCGTCAGTGAATCTGCTGGATTATATTTATCGGTTCAGTTTAAAGCGTGTCGTCGACAATCTGTGACGGATTATGTTTTACATGTTTCCAGCCTCGTCTGGGGGGGGGGGTGTGAAATTCTCTCAGCTTCGTACAGTGGCCCCGGGAGATTGTGTGTTTCGTTTGTGTTGTTCAGTTGTGTTGTGTTGCAAACATTGCGTCATGTGTTTTCTTTAATCTGCGCAGCTTTGAGTTCTCCGGAGGGGGGGAGAAGATAAATGTGGCCACAGTTATAGTAAATTAGGAAACAGGAAATTGCTGATTAAAATTAAATTCCTCTGTTTTTAACGTGATAATAAATGATATCAAAGTAAGATTTGTGATTTGTGATTTGGTTTCCAGAGCTTTCATCCACACGAGATGTGGAGCTTGTGATGAGTGTTCAGCTTTTTTTTTTTTTAAATGATAAAAGATGTTTTCTGCAGAAGTGAAAATAATCCAATTATGATATTTACAAGACTTGTATTGTTTTCTCTGAGCTGCAGAGCGCCGAGGACTCCGGGGGCCGAGAGAGAAATGTGGCTCCAGTTTGGTCATTTATCAAAAAAAAGGAAAACTGCAGATTAAAATTCATTTCTCAAACATTCTCATCAAAGGTTCCATGAATTATTGTCTGGAGCTTTCATCCACATCGTGCACATAACAAACTGTTTTATCTGTTTAAAGCTCCGGATCTGGAGCTTGTGATAAATATGTTTGAGTCAAAATTCATAGTTTGCCTAATTTATCTTTATACATCTTTATCCAAATATTAGACCAATTTAAAAAACTATACTTTTAAAATATCGAATAAAAGATTTGATTCTGCTTCTGCTGAAAAATGAAATTCTAAAAAGCCTCTGATATTTGCTCTTGTCCTCAAAGTGAACCGCTCCCTCAGGAACATAAAACCGCAATGCATGCTGGGAAAACATTTTCATGTTCGCGTAGATGCTGCGAAAGACTTTGATGGGAATGAAAGACGAACATCCTGGTCTTCACCCGGCCACAGAGACGTTTTGTTATCTGCACCGACGCACACGTTGGCTCTGCACACAACATGCCCCGACACACACACAAACACACACACACACACAGACATGATGCAAACAGACACACACACACACACACAGATCACTGGACAGGAACAGCCCTGGCATGTGATGTATGCTGGCACATCTTTAAAGTGTGTGTCGCTGTTTGTCTACCTGAGCCAGTCTTTGTGTCCCTCATGTTCCCATGCCAGCCCCCCCCCCCATTCATCCTGGCACTGGTCAGGCAAAGCTTCGGGCACAGCGGTGAGTATTGTGGGCATCCTGGCAGCCGGCTCAGGCGGGGGGGTATTTCGCACACTTTACGGCTAATTAGACAACAATGGAAGCCGAGAGACGATGAGCTGCTCTGTGATGTGGAGCAGGTTGTGTCTCCATCGTTTGTCTCTCTGCACAACCTCAACACAACTGAGCTGTAGCACTTAATGACTCACACCTGCTGCAAAATACATATTATTAATAAATCGTTTTGTGGAAATATGCTTTGGAAAGTCAAGAGCTACAGAAAATGAAAGGAACTATCTTTTAAAACTAAATTAGAAGTTATACGCAGGTTTTTTAAAATAGGTGGCAACTCTTTTTCCATCGTCTTTTCATGTTCAACGTCACAAAGAAGTCACTATGTAAATCATCTGATTAATTATAATAAAAACCACAGTGAAGCAGAGACTCCTCTTTGTATTTTACAACTTTTTCTCAAGACTTTGAAGATTTAATTTTGTAAAACTAGAGAGAATCTGCAAGTTTCAGTTTGGAAACACAAGAACAAAATAAACAATTGAATCCTTTTACTTATGATTTTATAAAGTCAAACCACATTTGGTGAAAACCCTTTTAAATTTGTTATTTCAACACAAAATCACAGACGTCTCCAAGGAGTTAACACCCTGATTATCTGGAGTTTTATTTTGAAAGTCAGGATCTTGTAAAGCCAATTCTGATCAGATTGATGTGACTGGAAAGTTTCTTCTCAACACTTAAAACCACTTTATCATCCATTATCTACATCACTTATCATTATGACGATTGCAGAAGACCGGAGCCAATCACAGTTGACATAGGACAAGAGGCGGAGTTAATCCTGGACAGCTCGCCAATCGCTCGCAGCGCCAAAATATCACTCACATTCAAACCACTTGAACATCCAGCCGATCAACAGGGACAAATGTTATTTTACGATTTAAGACGCAAGAAATATTTCCTTCATCAGCCTGATATCATGCTCTAACCCCTCCCACATCTTCCTCCTCATCATCCTCTCCTCCTCACCTGCAGGGAACCCGTCCCAGATCTCCAGCCAGTCGTATCTGCAGACGGCGCCCGGCGGCGGCGTGGTGTCAGGCTCCATGTCGAAGCTGTCGAACTCCACCACGATCTCCGACATCTTGGGCGCCACGATCATGAAGGTGCAGTCCAGGTTGTTGGGATACTTCTCCGGGAACCCCGGCGTCTTGATGACGCCCCGGGGAGCCGTGAAGTTCCTGGAGCATTCTGGACCTGCGAGGGGAGAAGACACAGGAAGTGTCAGGACGTGTTTGGACAAAGTGACGAATTCTCACTTGGACAGAGGTGAGGGCCCTCAGAGGTCAGAGGTCACAACCTGTTCTCACATTACTGCCTCGTTGGGGACGACTTTCTTTTTACATTTCTGTTTTTTAAGGGGTTTTTACTAAATGAGACATCCGGGGGTTGGTTGAAAGGTTAAAATACAATATTTCAAAATAAAAGCCTTTAACTATTCAAAGCTGCTGCAACTTTATTGTGTACATTTAAAGGAAATTGGACAGAAAGAAATTCCTTGTTTTCCAAATGATGTTAACATCTAATCAGTCAGAAGAATTCATAGTAACTTCACTTCACAGGATCGAGAATAAAGCAGCTAAATGTGTGTAGAAAAAAAAACTGCTTCACACAACACACCCTTTGTTTTATTGAGAAAACATCTGTGTTGTGATTGGTCGCCTCCCCAGTCGGAGCCGCTTGTGTCTGTGTTGTGTCTGTGTTGTGTCTGTGTTGATCGCAGACAACAAACAACACAGACACAGACACACAAACACACATGTAGCCTACATACCCAGTGGACCACAGCCTCAGTGTGTTTGCAGTGTACAGTCGAATATCTGTGTTGTCTGGAAATTGTGTTACCCACATACAGGCTCTTATTTATATGTCCTCATGTATAAGACCTTTTGTTTCTGAGAGATATTTTACTTGAGACACACTCTCTCTCGCTCTGATTTGTTCTCTCTCTCTCTCGTGTTTTTCTGTTTAAATATAAATAGTTTGATTTTACTTCTTCATGCACAAACATCCCAAACATTGTGTGCTGTTGTGTTACACCTCCTGACCATGTGAGGTAATTTATTATCACACTTTCATTCATGCACAACACCTTCCAGAGAGCTGCGTTGTGTTTATATACTGTTACTGCGTTATTTAATATTCATTCTAATGTTGTTGTGTAGTATTGTGATGTCATTGTGTTACATTAGGATCAGAGCTATGCAACATCAGCCTGTGGTGAAAAGGTCGAGACTATTAGAAAGGGTAAAGTCGTTTTTCTCTCTTTTGAACGAGGAGAGTTTCAGATTATTACATCATGCAGTCACCGTTCTGTGTTAACGTGGATTCCAGTCGGACTCTATAATGTGATTTAAAAGTAATAGGTCAGAATGATGTCTTAATGTGATTATTGTGAGTTTGACCTTATTCAGGTTCAGGTCATCAGAACGTGATGCTTACACGACAGCGTCTGATTCAGATTATTGTTTTAATCTGGTTAATATTAAACTCTGCAAAACAACAAGTGCTCACGTCAGTCGGCTCGGCCTCTTCACACCTCGCTGCTGCTAAAGTGACACGACCGAGGAGGAGGAGGAGGAGGAGGAGGAGGAGGAGGAGGAGGAGGAGGAGGAGGAGGAGGAGGAGGAGGAGGAGGTGGAGGAGGAGGAGGAGAGGCGTGGACGAGGGTCAAACATGCCTGCAAGGCACCGAGAGACGTGTGTGTGTGTGTGTGTGTGTGTGTTGTGGTGAAGGCTTCACATGTTGTGAGCCCAGATGTGACCTGCATGTTTTCTGAGCGTGCCTGTAAATAAGAGTACACACACACACACACACACACACACACACTCACACACACACACGCTGCGGTGGACCCCTCCCTGTTGACACAGGTGGTGTCATTAAAGGGCGACATGATGAATGATGTAGAAGGATGAGCAGCGAGGGATGAGACGTGTCGATGCTGCTCAGCTGGCACACTTTCTCTCTCTGTGTGTGAGTGTGTGTGTGTGTGTGTGTGTGTGTGTGTGTGTGCAGTGTGCAGATGGGTTGCTGTAATCTGGGATGAGGAATGTTAGAAGCTGTTTGTCTGTCAAGGTCAGAAATCAATTTCAATCATAAAGAATCACCTCTGACAGGGAGGTTATGTTTCCACCCGCGTGTCTGCTCGTTGCTTTGTTTGTTTGTTTATTTGTTTGTTTTATTTGTTTTCAGCTTTACGCAAAAACTACTAAACTGATTTTAAATTAGCTCCACTTCAAACATGTGAAGAAACTAAATGTGGCTCAAGTTTTTTATGTAAGTGTCTCAAAAAGGATCACACCAGACAAGAAACCCTTGTGAAATAGATTGAGTGTGTTTGTGTGTTTGTTCGATGCCGTATATGAGCCTCTGTGTGTGTGTGTGTGTGTGTGTGTCCATGTATAAATTGTGCATTGAACCACATGTGTTGTGTCACTCCTCTAACATCCCTGTACATTGTTCTCGTCTCTCATTGGCTGATCCTCTGTCCATCCGTCTTGTTTGCTTCTTTCATCTTTTTTTATCAACAGCCCTTCAATCAACTGCTGTAGAAGAGTCCCCACCCCCCCCACCCCCCCCCCTTCTGGTACGACCTCACCGCTGCGACATGTGTTCCTGGTTTGAAAACCTGCAATAAAAAACGAGAGCGTTGGTTCAAATATAGTTCCAGGAGAGCGGCGAGGCCTCTAGGTTTATAAACGATGTGTATTATGTGGTCGGCAGAGAGGGCGGAGCTACGGCCGCGGTGGTCACGGTTATAAGAGACGGATGTGCCCGAGTGTTTCAACCCGGCGCTCGTTAGGCCTGAGATTCACCCGCCGCTGCCGAGCGCCATCAGCTCGTCCTCTGAGCGAGAGCCGCGGTTTTCTGTGGCGGAGGTTTGAGGTTTTCTCTTTCAGTAAATGACAGACGTGAAAGAAAGAGCTCAAGAGGTCAAATTCCATTCCTGAAAACGACAACACTAATAATTAGAATTAAATGAATCAGTCTTAGTCAGTGTCTCTCAAGTTATATTTTCTGTAAACGTGTTATTGTTATAACTGTTGGTAGAAGAAAGAACTTGTAACTTATTTTATCTATTAAGTCTTTAACTGGTGTTTTAAGTTCCTCTTCCAATTTGCGTCGTAATCCGTCCGGTTGTTTCCGTGAAATCTTGCTCACAAACAAAGAAACCTTCCTTGGCCGAGGAAACGAATCAGAAATTGTGCGTTTTCTTTCAGATTGTGTTGCTCTGATATATCACAAGACAACACCAGATAGAAATGAAAACACAGAGGGTTAATTCAGCAGCAAGTTCCAAAAAGCGGCTCCGACTGTAATGGATTTTAAATGTGGCGAGAGGGAAGGCAAGGGGATTACCTGAGTGAGCACGAGGGCTGTTTCTAACTTGTTAGAGAGGAGAGGACCCGTATTGAGGCCAACACACACACACACACACACACACACACACACACACAAAGACACACACACACACACACACAAGCTGCCCTAGTTTCAGAGCCCCTCTGCTGTTTGCCAGAGCATCCATCTCATCTGCAGGTCACTCCTGTTGCCTCCAAGGACAAACAGCCCATTAGCTAAATGAGCCGGGGGTCCCTGTGCACCTGTCTGTCGCACACACACAGACACACACACACACACACACAGACACACACACAGACACACACAGACACACACACAGACACACACAAAGGCACTGGAGACAGATGTACGCACATGGCAACACAGAAACAAACAAAAGACCTGGGCACAGGTTATCTTCTGAGAATATGTAGCAGCAACAACATCAGGAAATCAGTTCAGAGAGATTTTTCAAGACATAAGAAGAAGTTGGTTCATGAGGTTTGGATCCAGGAGTGAAACTAGATGAATTATGACTTTAATCTCTTCATATTATGACCAATAATATGATTAGTATGATAGTAAGATATCAACCAAACCTGAGGTGGATGATCACATATAAGTAAATGACAAGGTGACCCGAACACTACGGCACTCCATGAATCCCAATCATACAGGTTTTATTATAGATCAAAGATTAAATATGAATCGTCAGAAATCTTCCTGGGAGCTATAAAAAGAAAAAAACCCTAAATGAAAAATGTCTGTGAGCTGGTGCTGACCTACTTTAAAGATTTATTACACTGACTTTCTAATAACGTCCTGTCATTCATCAGTCACGGCTCCGAGCTGGATCACAGGCCGAGAGGAGCAGACTTTAAAGTTGTGGAATCAGAGGGAGTTTGGAGAGCGAGTCCGAGGTCTCTCACCCCCCCACCCGACGTCTCTCACCCGACGTCTCTCACCCTGAATCCTCACTGAAGCACCAGAGAACACTTCATCCTCTTCATTTCTCATTGTGCATATAACAGGACTCTTCAACATGGCTCCACCCGGGGATTGTTATTCCTGGATCCTGTGAGGATTCCATGAAAGGTTATCGCTCTCCGGGGCGCAAACAGAAGAGAAATCTAACGTAAACGCTATGTTCTCTCCCCTTTTTTTTTTTTTATCTGATTTATCTCCCGTCCCCATTGGTGGAAACCGAAGTGGTCACCGGGGACTCGGCGCTCTGGCAGCGACTCAAGTGGACCCGAGAGGGAAGAGCAAATAGAAATGTAGGACACGGGAGCAAGGTTCCCCTTCCTCGACAGGCCGTGTTTATGTAAGTCCGTCCCGCTCCAGTGGCATTGTGGGTCTTTGAGTTTGTTTGGCCTGAGGCGTAGAGGTCACTGTCCCACAGGTTTATATCGAGCTGTGTGGACGACCTTGGACAATGTTAGGAACCAGAATTTAAACACTTTGTTCCTGTTGTGTTACCTGACTGGTACAGAAATACTGATTGTCTCTACTTTTAAAGAGACTCTGCTCATTTACACGTGTTTTATGAGCCGTAAACTGAATACTATGACTGTTCTCTGATTATAAAAGCAGGTTTTAACAACACATTTATAACCAAATTTATATTAAATCTACATTTACAGGTTAAACGAAACAACCTGATAACACGTCATAATCTTAAAGTGGTAGTAAGTAAGTAAAAGATGATTTAAAACTAAAACCAGCTCTGAAAATCTAAGTTCAGGTACACTTGTGTAAACATGAAGTAGATCATTAACTCTGAAGGTTGTTTGGTTACAGAAAATACTACAAACAAAGAGCAGCAGTGGTTTTACTTGAGTTTTAGAAGTTAATTTATGGACTAGTTCAAATACCTGATAGAGTCGTCCTCTAACCACAGCGTGTGAATATACTCACTCAGTACCAGCATGATAAAAGTTCATTAAACCAAACCTGTGATAGTAAAACCATCTAATTCTCCACCTGCTGAGTTTCCTTTATCTTTATGACCGGAGGTACAATTCACATAAATACTCACAAAGTCCTTTATTCTGGAAACTTTCCAGGCCAATTAGTGAAAAGTTTCATGTCGGACTCGTGTTCCCAGATCTCAGCAGTTTGTGTTATTCTTCACGAGAATGAAACAATAGAACTAGCGCAGTAAACCATGTTGTGTGATTCATCTGTTCCTGTTTCCTGCCCCTCAGCTGCCACTGCTGAAATATGTAAACTAGTTGTTTTACTGGCGTGTTTATTGCAGATTATTCTTCCTCAGGTGCAGAGCGATGATGTGCAACACTGATCCAGAAGCTGCAGGACAAACCGGAGCCGTGTGGGAACCTGGCTTCACTACAGCTGGATCTCAACGGGCTGTTTTCCATCGGGCGACTCATCACTTTCCGAGCAGAGAACAGCCGAGCCATCTCAGCGGCGTTTGAGCTTTCGAGCCGACGCTGCAACTCGAGGACGCTTCCTCAGAGGTCGTGTGGTGAGTCGATGGAACCGGAGGACGCTCACCTGTCTTGAAGACCTCGTAGCGAACAGAGAACCCGGCGCCGTGGGTCTCGTAGTCGGAGACGAACTTGATGAGGAGCTGGCTGCCGCTGGAGACGATGGGGGACGGAGCGATCTTCCCACAGAACTTCCCCAACATGGGCGAGAGCTCGTCGCCGCCGTTGTAAACCTCCACATAGTCGTACCTGAGGGAGGAGAGAGAGGACACACAGGTTTAGGTTGAGTTAAGTTCGTGTGAAGTTTGGAAGAAGCTGAGCTCATAATTGATTTTTCTCCCCAGAGGATTATCGAGCGGCTGGTTTCCTCCTGTGACGCTTTATTGAGTCTTCACTCCAACGCACACAGCTGCTGAACATACGCACGAGTAATTGTTGTGTCTGAGCCTCGTTTCAATCTGCTCCTGGGGGCGATCAAGACTTGATTAGTGCTAACGCGATTTAAAAGAGCCACTTCGCTAATTTTCACATGTGAAACGTCAATTTTACGAGACTTCAGACGTTTAACAGAAAGCTGCCCGATGGGAAGAGAAAGATGGAGAGACCAGGACAGACTGAGTGTTAGAGAGATCAACAGCTCGGTTCAGGAAGTGAAAATCTAATTAACTTTTTTAATAAGAAAAGTGTAAACATGAGTAAATCACCCACAAATCCAATTTACAGCTAGACGCGTTGAAATGTGGGAAAGTTCAGGATGAAGCATTGATTTTGCTAAAAGTCAAATATGACAAAAGAGTATCAGACATTTGTTTTCTTGTGATTTATTTAAAGAACATAACGCAGAAGATAGAAGGTTCCAAATTGTAATAGTGGAGAAGAAGAAAATCACAGATAATGGACACAACACTACTTTCCCACGACCGGTGACAACCACACCTAGTTTGAAACACTTCTCTGGACCAGGGACTCGAGAACACCAGCAGGAAACAGGTGCACATTTTCATATTTATACCAATGAAGTCAAAACAAGTCATGTTTTGCTTCTAGATTTTGGCAGAATTCAAGTTTTTCTGACAAATATCACAAAGTCGATCAGGTTTGTCTGCTCCGTTTTCACAGGAAAAACAAATCTCTCATCCAGCAGCTGTAAAGCAAAAGGAGACTTGCTGCATGTTGAACATCTGCAGGTTCCTCTTCCTCTGCACGGGAACAAGATCCATGTTTACAGTCATTATCTCAGCTGAATGGGAAGCCCAGGGTTTAATATATATTTAATATCAGAATCAAGATATCTATATCAGGTCAGGGTTTGTCTCCAGACTGTGAGAACCACAAATATCTGGATCTCTGTTCACCCACAGGTCTGGATCTAAAGAGAAGTGATGTCTTTACCAGTTCTGTCAGGAGAACGTGAGCAGAGGAACATGAACGAGGTGGATTGAAAGAGACCGGACGACTCCCGGTGAGATCGGCTCAGACAGAGAGAGAGAGAGAGAGGCTGTGATGAGAGGAATATGACCACCAGGCACTGGGAGCCTCTGTGGATCCCACTGAGCTGAACTGGAAGACTCCATCAGTCTCTGCTGTCTGTGTGGACGTCCCACTGCCGCCGCTGCTGCACCTCGTCCTTCACCAGCCGACACCCGTCTGCCCCCCCGTTGCCCCCCCCCCTGTCCCCTCACAGCCTCAGAGTGAGAATACGACTCAACGATGGATTATATATGTAGTTATTCCATGTTCCTCTTGTTGAGGGTTAAGAACAGAGGATGTTTGTCTCATTAAACCCTATGAGACAAGTTTTGATTTGTGAATATGGGCTGACAAATAATATTTGATTGATTGATTGAAGTGTAAGTGTGTGTTTTTGTGTATATGAGCATGTACAGGAAGTGTAAAGGCTCAGTGATAGATACGGTTTATCATGATGAAATGTTATCAAAATGAAACTTCAAATCACAAGTTGCAAAAATGATTTTAAAAACCGTTTAACAACATGAACCCAGAAAAGCAAAGGAGGTTCAAATAAAATCCCCTCATGAGTTCTCTACTTGCTGCTGGTCCGTGTTCTGTTGACTCTCAGCGTGACTCGTCCCCTTCTCTGCCTGTCAGACGTGTGTCGGATGTTATCACGCCAACATCAGAGCGTGAAAAATAATCTGAGATGACCATCAGCTCCGACCCCGGCCTCAGATTTCCCTGGTTTCTGACTGTGAGGAAGTGAAAGCCGAGTGAAAATGATCCTTCGAGCTTCAGACATGGAGACAACTCAGGTAGAAAAACCTTCACATCAACATCACGTCTAATTCGAAACATTTGCACAAACTTTAAAAAGTTGCTCAACGCTGACATCTGTGTTTCCTGTCAAAGATCTTTGTCTCTGTTTTGATAAGTGCTCCACAAATAAAGCAGAACTTAAAGTGATCTAATGAACTAAGGAGCTTCTTCCTCTTCCTCCAGCTGGGAAAACAACTGGCAAGTTTCTAAAAAAGGCTGAAAAAGTTGAAGTGGAACTAAAGCAGAGAGAAGTTGACTCATTCTGACTCTAATTGAACTGTGGCATGTAGTCCTACAGATTAGCTGCTACCTCTGCACAATTTGTTTTTAAATTCCTTTTCATTGCCATCATTTTTAGGCTCGTCAGAGTTTTCTCTGTAAAGGCGACATTTACATTTGGGGAAAATCTCCAAAAGATACAAAAAGGAGCTCAGATAACAACCTGAAAACCCCTCTGCTTCCAGTCTTAGTGCTGAGTACAGATAAGTGGTATCTCATCTAACTCTTATCCTTAGATATTGTTAACTCTGGACATTATAATCTGAGAAAATTTGAACATTTCATCAATCCAGTGTCCTCTGTCCTCAGTCTTTGAGCAAGATGCTAGTCCATCCCAGCTTCTGCTCTGACCTCTGACCTCTCCGCCCAGAGAGCAGAAGGTTTCCCTCAGCTCCCCGACCAGCAGTCGACGCTCTCAGGTGAGAATCTGTGGAATGTTCCACTAACGAGACCCTTCGTTACACAATCAACAACACGAAGTCGACAACCCAGCTTCTTTTCTCACATCAGATCCAGAACAGACACAAACACCTGTGGCGTTCCCACACAGACGCTGCAGCCAGACGCTCGGGTGAGTTTCCTGATCTCTAACAACGTTACAGCTCGTCAGGTGGAAGCTGTCAAAGAATCTCTTCATGAGATTAACATGGGAACAGGTTTTTCTGCACAATCTCACACAGACATCAGACGTTCAGCAGCTCGACACACAGAGCGACGGTGATTTACTCTGAGCAGACATGTGTCTGAGTATTATCTGGATTTACCGGAGGCTGTTCCTGGAAATCAAAATGCTTTCTTAGTGGAGGTAATTAGCATAAAGCCTCTGAAAGCCTGAATTGGAAAGGTTCCATCCAGATAAACAGCATTTCTAAATATGTAAAATGCTTTTTAAAGATGTTTCTTGGAAGTTTGGGTTCTTTAGAGAGTTTTTACTAGAAATCATAAGAAGCAGCAAATGTCCGAAGGCCCGAGTCCAACCGAGGACATTTTATTGTTTTTAAACACTAGAGAGTAAAATGAGGTTTCACCGGACACCAGCAGTAAGATGAGAAAGACTTTATCAAAGAAGCAGAATCTGATAGAAAAGGTGAACATATATTTATCATTAATGATCTGAGCGATAAAAAGGATTTCAACCAGAATATCAATCTAGAGCGAATACTTCCAGTGACCTTATGAAACCAGACATTCTAATTCACTAGATCCAGGTTTTAATTTGGATCTGGACCAAATGGCACATACGCACAAATATCGGTCCTTCAAATACGTCTGACTTGTCGTAAAATGAAGAACCATTCATTCAAAATGATCTACCTCAGATTTAAAATACATCTTTAAAATGTACAATATGATTAAATACAATAACGATGTTCAGCTCTAAACAATAAATACAAATTCAGCCAAAGACGTTTAGTCAGGAGCCTTCAAATTTCAGTGCTCTGACTGTCTGTGCATTCTGCTGTAAACATAAAACATAACAAATATGCATATTACTGCAATATCATCGCCTCAAAACAAGAACATCCAATTAGAATAACAAACAAACTCTGCAGTTATACAGAAAAACAACTATTCCTCACAATTCTACATACATCCAGTTTCTCTCGGGCTGTTTACGCTCATGAAGCCTCTGCAGCTGACGGCACAAACAACATTTCAGTGTTTAAATTGAGTTATTTCAGCCGGAGGTGAAACACAGAATCTGTTTCTGACTTTGTTTGTGTCTCCGTCTTCTTCTCCACGTGCTCGCAGGCGGCCGAGGAACCGGACTCACGCTGCTGAGCTGTAAAAGTCTCAGTGTCGACACTGATGCTCGGGTGATGGCGTTTTTATTCATAGCTCATAAAAGAGAAGAGCCGTGGGGAGAGAGAGGTGTGTGTGTGTGTGTGTGTGTGTGTGTGTGTGTCTGTGTGTCTGTGTGTGTCTGTGTGTGTGTGTGTGTGTGTGTGCAGATGGCTGCTCTCTCACTCCGTCCTGGAGGCAGTCTGTGTTTACAGAGACTGAGGCCATTTAATGAAGTGGCTCTTTCTCTTCACACTCTAGTTAAGGAGAGAGTCTCTCAGTCTGCCCCCCCCCACCCCCTCCTCTCCGTCCCCTCACATCACTCATTAACCACACCAGCTATTCATTCCCCCCCCCCCCCCAACCCTGTGCAGCTGTCCATAGCAAATGCCTTGCTCAAGGGCGAAGCGGTCGCCATTCCATATGAGTGCCCCGCGGCAGATGTTTTGAAATTATAATTTCATGCTATTAACCGGTGTTGGTTCCCGGGGCGATGACCAGGAGAGAGAGAGAGAGAGAGAGAGAGAGAGAGAGAGAGAGAGAGAGAGAGAGAGAGAGAGAGAGAGAGAGAGAGAGAGAGAGAGAGAGAGAGAGAGAGAGAGAGAGAGGGCGAGTGGACTTAATGTCAGATGCTTAATGAGAAACCAGGAGCAGGAAGTTCAGAGAAAGTTCAGAAACATTCCTACATCGGGTCGGGAACCGTTTAATTGAAAGTTTTTAAATGAAAAACAACAAATCGGGTCGAGCAACTTCTCAAACTGAGGTGAAAAGAAATCGGTTAACGTGTCTCGTGAAGGTTTAAAGTTGAGAAATGAGATTAAGATGATATTCTTCTATCATCATCCATCGGGGGGGCAAGGGCGACTTTCTGTCCGAACTCGACAGGCTTTGAGTTTTTTGACCCAAGCATATTATTATTATCAGGAATACTATTTCAAAATACTGGGTTATGTCCGGTAACACAAAATCAAATGTGCAAATAAGCTGCTCAATTATCAAAATGTAAGTTTTGTCCCTTTTACTGTATCAAGTTTTAAGTAACAAGTTTTATTTACTCACTAAGTAGATGCAATTATAATCATGTCGGTCGCCCTCATTTCCTCATTACTGCTCTGGGCCTGAGCTTTATTATCTGTATCTATTTATATGTATACAGGTCAAAATTAAATATCAACCCTCATACAGAGTTATAGCTTTAATAAATCAGAAACTCATCTATTATCTCTATTGTGCTTGTTATTATGGAAGCACATCAACCAATTTTATCATCATTTCTTATTTGCGAGGTGAAAGAAAAGGGCTTATAAATGAAACAAATAAAATTTTAAGCCAATAAATATGTGAATAAAGTCCTGAAGTGCTCACAGAGGTGAGATATTATGATGAAGACTTTAGAGACGTGACTTGAGATCAAGAGGATTCGAGAATAAAAACGAACATTCATGCAGCAGAAATAACGTTTTATCATAAATCCTGAGAAGCACACACGAGACAATCCAGTCGAGACAAAGGAACTCACAGAAACTCCAACGTGATCCAATGAGACTTTTGAATAGAAGCTAACATGGAGGTGGACGTTTGTAATGTTGGATCATGTGACCAGAAGATGTGTTTGATTGACAGAACGTCGGAATCAGAACCCAAATCCTCCGAAATCATTCTCCAACGTTGGGCCGGAAAAACTAAATTTCCATAATGCCGGATCAGACAAAGAAAAACAGCACCAGAACAAAACGAAAATCAGAATCTATAAATAGCGCCGTCACATGACTGAGCTCGGTTTGATCGGCGACCTCTGAGGCAGCGGGAGGATTCAAAACCAACGAAGAAGAGACGGATGACGACTTGAAACAAACCAGGTCCAGACACAGAAGGGGAATTTTCACACAGCTCTGAATTCCTCATTCCTTCCCACAGTTCTTCCCAGGCCTCAGCTCTGCACCCCCCCCACACTACAGCTCATTAACATGCTGACAGCGTTGAGTTGTGTTGCTTGTGTTGCGTCCCCACCCCCCCACAGCGAACTTTGTAACACACATCTGGAATTTGAAATCACAGGAGCGTTAACGGGCCGAAGTTCGAGCGCTTGTGAAATTCGCCGTCTGCACAGAGAAGCTTGGAGTGACTCAGCGTTCCTTCCATCACTTCTTCCATCACTTCTTCCATCCACCTCTCTTTTCTTTTCCCTTCATCTGTGCAAACACACTGTCTGCTCTCCACCTTCCTCTCCAGACATGAAACGATTCTTCCAGAGCTCGGCACGTCTCTATAAACCATGGATGTGGCTTTTTAAAAAGGGAGATATATTCCTACTTCTGCCGCAGCCAAAACCAAATTTTCACATTTTCAGAGGTTAGAATATGATCAAGTGCTGCAATAAAGTTTCTGGCATGTGGGCTCATTTGCTGCTGCGCCTCAATGTGGTGGTTTCTTTCTCTCAGAGCCAAGAACAAAACTTCACAATGTTATGGGAGACAAATATGAGAAGTTGCTGCACTCGGCGTCAGACAGAAGCTGCGTTCAGACACCAAACTCCAAAAAGCAAACAAGTCTCTCAGGATGAAAGAGACGAGGAAAAGACGAAGGTGAAGACGTCAACTTGGAAAGACGACGAGATTCAGGAGCTTTAAGAGCAAGTGTGAAATGCATCGTTGTCCAATCAGGCCTTTTAGGGGGATTTAAATCACTTTAGTACGAGTAAAGTTCAAGTCTCACTTTAAAACAGAGAAAATGTGAACTAATGCAATAAATTACATTATATAAGATGCTTAAAGTTATACTATATGGATAAAAAATAAACTTTAAGGTCCCTGACCAAAGCAAAACATGCATAAAGCCGCTTTAAGAGAGACACTCGTCCTTTAATGAGAAGACATAACCTTGATTTATGTAATAAACCAAAAACCTGAACCACGAGGCTGCGTTCCAAACCTCAACCTTCAGCAACACCCGCAGGTCTGAGCCGTTAAAGTGAATTATTCAGTTTGTCAGGAACAAGGTTTTGCTCCCAGTTGGAAGATAAGTCCCAAAAAATGTGGGGCAGATTAATGTCCTGACAAAGTGAGTAATACTACACACACACACACACACACACACACACACAGACACACACGAGGCTGGAGGCTCCGATGTTCAGATTTTGTGACACACGGGTGGTTTCTGTGTTTCTGAGATGATGAACTCGTGTGACCAGTCGGGTTGAGCTTCGATGGGAGGCTGCAGATGGTGCGTGTGCGTGTGTGTGTGTGTGTGTACTTCAGTCAGTGGACAGCAAACACACTACAATGCCACCTGTCACACAAACACAAACACACACACACACACCCACCAGTCCACCCGTCACTGATTCTCACCTCCTCCGTGTTCATCGAAAAAACCTACATTATCTCTCTGAATGTTACTCACACACACACACACACACACACACACACACACACACACACACACACACACACACACACACACACACACACACACACACACACACACACACAGACACACACACTTGTCAATGTTTGCAGGATTACTCATCAGACCTCCGAGCGCTCACCAGACTCCAGACCCTCGCACACTTTAAGTCGACTCACAACACACACTCACACAACACACACACACACTCTACATATTTGTAGAAGTGATCATTTGCCACGGATTCTCCCACACACACGACACAACGGTTAATCAGATACTATCGACCTAAAATAAACACAACGAGCCGAACTTGGAGAGTTGCTTCGAGAAGCCTGGAGTGAATAACACGTCCCAAAAACTGAGAATAAGTATTTAAGCAAATCCCATTAAAACCAGAGGGATCTCAAACGCACACACACACACACACACACACACAGACACACACACAGAGCGGCTAAAAAATAAATTGGGCCAAGCAGCGAGTGTGAATATCCTCATCCTTCACCTCGGCCGTGCAGATACAAAGCTGCGGCAGCACAATCCTGCTGGGAAATTAAAACGCAGACGTGGAGGAGGTGGAATTTGTTCTCATTTAAGAAGCTTTAATCCGACAGAGGGTGGGGGGGGGGAGGAGAGGATAACACCCATCTTTTTTCCCTTTCTCTTACACAGACTGTTCTGGAGACCCTGAAGGATGAGAGCAGATTTGGGTGTGAATGCGATTTCAAACGTTGGAGAAGCTGAAAAAGAGGGTCAACGTGTTTTTGTTCTTTCGTGGAAATCGAGCTGAGCTTAAAGTTGTAAGATTGTCCTGAGAAAGTTGTCGCCGTACGTCCTGAACTTTAACACTTAAGAAAACATGAGAAAAGGGCGTTTTCCTGCGTCTGGGAATCCGAACGCCTCCGTCTGCACCTGAGAGACCCGAGAGGAAGAAGGCTCTTTGTCACCCGACGCTCCGTCCACACCTCTCTCTCTCTCTTTCTCCGGCGACTTCGGGGGCAAAGCAATAAACAGCGAGTCACTTTCACTGCTGCCTGACATGTGTTCAACCTCCACAAGTTCATCTGCATGCACCGGGAAACATGTGACATTAATTACTTAGTGCTTCTCAAGCACTCGTATAGAAACCCCACCTGGGACGGCTGTGGGAGTGAGTCGCTGACAGACAGAGAGACGGATGGATGGAGGAGGGAGGGAGAGATCGAGAGATAAAGAATTACAACAGTCGCAAGTTGTGATGCTATTGAGCAATAATGCCTCCCGGTGTCGTGACTTAACGAGAAGCATTCTGGGGGTAAATGGAGAAAGTTAAATGGAGATTAGCCCATTTGCTTAATTGGCTTTCCAGTTATGAAAACATAAAAACCAGAATCGCTGCTTCCTGTCCGTGCTCTCGCCTCCGAGGGACGAGTGTCGGCCTGAAGAGAAAAAACCTTATCACAGGGAACTCGTCTTTCATGAAGGAATATTGTGTTTTATGGCCAAATAATCTGTTTCAGGGAAAATAGCGAAGGTGTCGACCAGAGCCGGAGACATCTGTGTTATCGAGTCGTATTTCACTTCACGTTAGCGTTATTGAATGTAGAAGCAATAACATAAAATCATCACATTACTTTTTATTGCTGGAGGATCAGTTACTATGATTTAAATGGAGTGGAGGGAAGGATAGAACGATGCGTGAAGCACAGATCTGAGGTTTATACTTTACATGAAAAGACAATTTACTGCAACATTTACACATGAGCTGTGGATATCAGCTACTTCAAATATCAAAACATCACTTATAATATATTTATAAACCTGCGTAACTGTCTTTCTATTTGTCTGTATGTGAAACGCATACACAATATATTCACTGTTAATAAAATATGATCAAACATTTAGATAATTCGATTATTCTTTGTATGTCGGACTGTCTGATCTGCGTCATGGCAACAAGATTCATAAGACCACTTCCTCTTTAGCAATTCTTCTACAAAGTAAAAGCACATTGTTTGTTCTGTCGCTGTAATGCTTAATAATGAGCGGAATTACAAAGGCTTTTGTTTTGAAAAGCTGTGAGCTTGAGTCTCTGAAATAGCCGAGAGCAGTATATGAAAAATGAAATAATTAAAACTTATATATAAACCACACACGTAAGCAGTTATCACAGATCACAGATGCACAACGGCTTCATGCAGATAAACCAGGTTGGATGAATGCAAGAATCAGGTGAAACATAAATATTTAAATATATAAATATAATATTTCTTACAATAAAGATCATAAGAGCAAATCTACTGCAGGAGTTGCTCTTGTTGCTTCTAACTGTGAAGGAGCTTTCTAACAAGAAGCCTTGTGTCAGAATAAACTTTCCCTTTAACTCGATTGTTAAATGGACTTACATGAACTTAAACCTGATAATTACCTCTGAATAGATTGTAATGCTTTTAAGAAATGTAGGAACTTGGCAGAATCTTTGGATATAAAAGATAAATCCGACTGATGCAGAAACCCATGACTCACCTCTCTCCATGTCAAACGTCTAAATTTAAAACTGACCTTCTGCTCATGAGCCTGAAAGTCACAAGACCCTTGATTCAACTCTAACTGTGTTCATGTGATGTGTCTGCTCCGCTCGGAACCCGTGAAGACTCGATGTCACACTCGGGGACGGGTCAGTGTCGGGGTGCGAGGGTCAGAAGGTCAAACTGTGTCTGAGGAGGACAGACGTCCCCGGAGGCTTTGTTCCTTTCTAAACGTGTGTGACTCCGACGGCCGGTCACTGGCTGCCTGGACAATAAAGTCTCTTTCTTTCTCAGCTTGTAGAGGAATGTGTCGTTTCTGTCTGGGTAGAAAACGCCTCAGGGCGACCTCCCATTGAGAAACTGAGGTAGCAGACACACACTCACACACTCACACACTCACACACTCACACTCACACTCATCACGTCTCATCTGTGCCATGAGCTGTGAGTTATTTTGAATCAGGCGGCTGCTGACTAAAGGAAAAGGTTCGAAGGAAACGGGCGTAGTAGTCAAAAGGTTGAGAGTAAAAACAGAATCTAACCAAAACCATGTGTTCTGATTCTGGAACTCAAGCACAGAACAGTAGAGTTATCGTTATTGTTTTGAATTCTACATTGTGACGAAGTATATTCTACATTTCTTAAACTCAATCTGGAGAAACAGGAAAACAGTCGAGAGAGAAGATTCCAGTGGATTCAACGACCATCACTGGAAATAAAAGATGGACGACACGTCTCCTCAAAATATCGTGGATAGAAACATAGATTTATATATAAAGTCTAGATGTCTCGTTCGACGGAGCCGCACGTCCGCACATGGCGGCCATCTTGCTACGGGGCAGCTCGCTCACCCATAACATTGTGTTGGTAGTGGTAAATAACCATAACTTGCTCAAATTTCAACCGATTTTTAAACGATCTGGTTTGTTATGTTCAGAAATTTAGTTATGACTACTAATATTATTAATTTTTTTTAGAAAATAACATAATTATTCATAAGTATGCAGTGTCATATCTACATCTCTGACGTTTATAACAAACCAAACCGTTTAAAAATCGGTAAAAATTGAGCAAGTTATGGTTATTTACGACTATCAACACAATGTTATGGTTGGGAGAGCTGCCCCCTAGCAAGATGGCCGCCATGTGCAGACGTTCGTCTCCGTTGGCCGCAACGCAGACAAGACATCTAGTCTTTATATATAAATCTATGGAAAGAAACAAGGGCCCGACCAATCACGAGTCCCTTCATGCAACAAATAACTTATTCAACTGGAATAAATAGTGTAAACTGACAGAATCTATCTTTGAGATAAGAATTACGAGACTTTTGTTCCAAGTCCAGTCTCCTAACATGGAGGAGGCAGGGTTTATTAATCTTTACTGTAGATTTTGCTATAATTTGGTGAGTGGTCATCAAGATTAAATTGCTTTAGAAACACAGATCATTTACTGTGTCTCTGTCCCAGGCCATCTGGGTTTCATCACAGCTGTCACATCAGTGTTATTTCTGATATAGAACGAGCTTCGCACTATAAATACACATCTGGGGAAGTGGTTGCTCTTCTAGTTCCTCCTTTCAAAGTTCCTCTTCGTTACCACATCATCTTCACCAGGAAGACACTCATTCTCTTTGTTTTTAAGTCATATCAGGACCCAACGTGTCAGCGAAATAAAAGAAGCATTATCTGAGTTCATAAAGAAACTGTGTGTTTTTGATGGGACATGACGATGACGCACACTTTAGTGGAAGAATGTCGGTAGTGATTCCAAGTCTGTGAAGAATCCTTGTGTGTGGAAAACAGACGTGTGGTCGAAGAGGAGGATAAACATTCAAATCTGATTCCTGCACCGACTCCTCACTGGACAGATTCTCCAGATGTATTCCAACCGACCCGTCCAGGGATCTCCGAGGCTCGTTCATCCACAAAGCATCTGTCGTGGTCCCGCTCACTGTACATCCCCGTGTTAAGTGGAATAAGCCATAATTCAAGATTAAATAACAGCAGAGAGAAAACAAGCTGTGTCGTCACCGTGGTGGAATCCAGCTGTTTCCATTGATTCACGGCCCACTGTCGTGCAGGGGAGTGTTTGCGTTTCTCTCCGGAACATCTGGAGTGTATCAGCGAGAGAGGGTTGTGTAAATCCTCGGATTGCAGCCCTGTGTGTGTGTGTGTGTGTGTGCCGCTGCCTGGGGTTCCCCCCCGTCTCTCCCACTCCTGCACTCTCTCCTCGTTAATCTGCTCGTTAAGGATCTAATCTGACATGTGTTTTCATTTGTGTGTGAAAGTGTGTGTACGTGTGTGTGTGTGTGTTCACTGATGAATTGGTAAATCCACAATTGTTCTTTGTTTACATCGTTTGTTTTTGTGTGTGTGTTTCCTATATGAGCTCGTGCACATGTGTGTCAGTCTCTTCGGCCTCTTGTGTGTTCCGTCCATGTGAAGCCGGTTCAGACCGGATCCGGAGTTTGTGTCCGTAATTGTTTGGAAAAAGCAAAATCCAAACAATGTGGATTTAGCGTAAGAGAAACAAAAGCCGGATCCAAAGTTCACTCTCGTGCTTCCACTGCACAAACATGTGCTGCTGAGGGAAGAGAGGCATCTGGTGAAAGTCTGTTTCTCCACCGGTGTTTATCTCATCTGCTGTTTCTATGGAGGCAATTCAAATCTGAACTGGTTAATATCACCTGGTTAAGCTTGTACCATATATCTGGAGTCCAGGTATAAATATCTCTGTCTCCTGCCTTTCCTGGCGTTCTCCATAATCAACATTAGGCCAAAAAAATTCCAGGCACCAAGCTGCCAACAAGTATAATTACACACGAGGAAAAGCAGTGGAAATAACTGCCGGGTATTTTAAAATAAACTTCTATCTAAAATAGGGCTGGGCAAGTTAACTCGTTTTTAATCGAGTTAACTCAAGTGATGAGTTAACTCGATTGTTTATCCGCCAATTATTTTCTTTTTCCCTGTTCTGCAGCAGTCAGCAACAGACTTTCACAAAATAAAAGCCTGACTTTCACAATAAAACAATAAATAATCAAACCTGAGTTAATGCGAGATAAAATAATGAATCGAGTTAACTCATCACTTGAGTTTTAACTCGATTGAAACGAGTTAACTTGCCCAGCCCTAATCTAAAATAAAAGATACGTTTCTGTATTTTTTTTTTTCTGTTCGACTGTGAAACTAACATTCATCGTTCAGTGTTTCCGTTTCGAGTCGTGTGAACCTTCGAGGTTCCTCACTGGGTTTCATCACACTCCTGTCACATGCACATTGTCACAGTGTCAAGAATCAGATCATCGCTGACAGCTACAGAAAACTTTGCCCCGTCGGCAGTTTCCAGTTCTGCAAAACAGGCGGAGGTGTAAGACAAGAGAGAGAGAGAGAGAGAGAGAGAAGAGGGAACTGAGCCGGGCGAGCGACACGTGAGGTCATGGGGTCAAGTGGGAACATGATATCGTCTCTTTCAAAAGGGCAAATATCGATTTGACGACAGGCTATTAGCAAATAAATCAACCAGGATAAACATTCGGTTAATTATAGATGAGTATTTAAATTCGCTAAAACCCAACTCTGATATTTGTGTTCTCACATTCGGCGATTCTGGTAAATTTAAAGAAAATGTCCCGAGTTCAGGAAAGCAGCTACAGAGAGAGACGGAGAGAGAGAGAAAGTGACGGAGCAGGAGGTGAAGAAGTGAGAGGAGAAGAACGCCTGAGGCTGGAGGACGAGTAGGACGAGGAGGAGGAGAGATAGTGAGAGGTCTGTCACAGGGTCAGGATCCCACCGACCGGCCTGAAGGCTTCTGTCTCTCCGAGTGCGTCTGTGCTCCTCTGACTTCATCCCTCGTTTCCTCTCTTCTCTCGACACGTGGCTTCGCTGACTCTGAATCCCACAGATCACAGCGTCTCTCCAGGAGATCTCTGTCTCTGTCTCTCTATCTTTGGTTCTCTCACTCCGGTAATATTTTCACTTCTGAGCGGAGGACACTAAATACACCAGGAGGGATTTACTTTCTGTTTTTATTCTTTCTACCTCAATATTTTTTACTTTATTCTATTGTATTGTATTTTATTGTATTCAAATATACCGGCTGCTATGACGACTTAATTTCCCTTCGCGGATGAATAAAGTAATCTATCTATCAATCTATCTATCTATCTATCTATCTATCTATCTATCTATCTATCTATCTATCTATCTATCTATCTATCTATCTATCTATCTATCTATCTATCTATCTATCTATCTATCTATCTATCTATCTATCTATCTATCTATCTATCTATCTATCTATCTATCTATCTATCTATCTATCTATCTATCTATCTATCTATCTATCTATCTATCTATCTATCTATCTGTTCTATCTATCTATCTATCTATCTATCTATCTATCTATCTATCTATCTATCTATCTATCTATCTATCTATCTATCTATCTATCTATCTATCTATCTATCTATCTATCTATCTATCTATCTATCTATCTATCTATCTATCTATCTATCTATCTATCTATCTATCTATCTATCTATCTATCTATCTATCTATCTATCTATCTATCTATCTATCTAAGTATCTATCTATCTATCTATCTATCTATCTATCTATCTATCTATCTATCTATCTATCTATCTATCTATCTATCTATCTATCTATCTATCTATCTATCTATCTATCTATCTATCTATCTATCTATCTATCTATCTATCTATCTATCTATCTATCTATCTATCTTTCTATCTATCTATCTATCTATCTATCTATCTATCTATCTATCTATCTATCTACTGATTCCAGTACTGTCGTATGTTTGGACACTTTCATTTAGCCAAGAGGGAAACCCAGTGCAATGTGGGAAATGTAGTTTGGAAAGCAAAGATATGACAGAACACGTGATGTTCATGTATTTTCGAATCATTAAACGCTTCTATCCTGACTTTTTAAATCAGATTTAAAACATCTGTGAAATACAGGGATTGATTTTACATGAGAAAAGAGAACGGCTCATTTATACAACAAACGGTAAACCAAAGAAATAAGTACAGTCATCGTTCATTGACCTAATTTAACAAACAGAAGAATCTGTTTCCTCAGAACAATCATCCGAAAGGCTCCGGCCTCAGCTCTCCTTGGACGGACGCCACGGGCTAACTGCTCCGCG
This sequence comes from Limanda limanda, assembly GCF_963576545.1. Lineage (NCBI taxonomy): Eukaryota > Metazoa > Chordata > Actinopteri > Pleuronectiformes > Pleuronectidae > Limanda > Limanda limanda. The sequence goes on along the minus strand of NC_083648.1, from coordinate 3,752,667 downwards.
ACAGCAGCACAGTCGGTCCACGCCGTTTGCTGTGGCCGCCGTGGGACTGGAAAACACAACCATCTGGAATGGGAGCGCTTTTTTATTTTTTTGTTCCCTGTTCTTTGAATCTGGCGTCAGAGCTGAAGGCTGAACACAGGATGGCTGGTGGAACAGCTCGGCCTGAAGCCACATGAGAAGAGCCGGGAGAGAAGGAGAGCGTTTGTCATGAGGAGCAAACACAAGACTAAACAACTGGCAGCCGAGTCGCTGACTAACGCTTTGTGTTTTCACAAGAACAACTGTTTGTGCGGTTGTGTATCCATCCATCCTTTCATCCATCTATCCTTTCATCCATCCGTTCTTCTGTCAATCATCCACACATGAATCTATCCATTCACATCCTGCCTTCCTTTCATCGGCCGGTTGATTACCTGATCAGTCATCCCTCCTTCATCCACTGATTCATTCATATCCATCTATTTGTTTGTCTTTGTCATTCATCTTTTATTCATCCTCCTTTCTTTCACATATCAGCAGCACATCCCTCCTTCCATCCATTCTCAGTCTTGTCACTATCATCCCTCCATCCGTTATCATGTGGTCTTCAATTTATCCATCTAATCTTCCATCTGCGGCTCATTGACTCATCCATTGTTTCACTCGTGTCCCTCCATCCTTCCTTCTGTCGAACGATTACCTAATTTATCATTCCATCCGATCACCCATTTATCAATCTATAATTACATCATCCATCCATCCATCCGTCGTCCAATCCAACAGATCTATTAACTTTTCCGTTTATCTTTAATTCTTCATCAACTCTCCCCATTCTTCTCTCGTCCAGAAATACCTTGATACCTCATCCTGGCCGTTACCATGAATCCATCCGTCCATCTCATTGCCAAAAGAGAAGTAGACAAATTACAGACACACACACACAGACACACACGTGATCCCACCCTCATGTGATACCTCCCGGCGCTGGGACGCTGGTCCTGTGACCGTTCTGTCACATCATGGAACTCTTGGCCTCAGGTCCTTCAGGGGGAATTTACAGCATCTCCCTCTATTTACAGGCCGTGACTTTGTGTCTGGGATTGTTTTCACCTCTGTAAACTGTGTGTTCTTTGTGTGTTTGTGCATGAGTGTGTGTCATCGTTGCAAAAAATATGGTCCTGGACACATCTAGTGTAGGAAGAAGAAGTAAGTTTGAATACTTTGGCAGATGTTTTAGTTTTTTGGACGACTTTGTCAATGTGATAGCTTTGTGACAAGATACAGTTATGAATCATGATTATTTGTTTTTAATGATTTAGTAACAGGACTCATGGGTCAGAATATCAACATGTTGACAGCTTGTGTGATTTCTTTGAATTATTTTTCTTGTTTTTCTCTCTCACTCCTTCACTCTTTGTTCTTTAGCTGGAAGAAATTGTTGTTCATGTCCCTGGAATGCCAGGTTGTAAATTTGAAATATTGTACGTTGGAAAATTCCTCTCAAGTTAATATTCTTTCCCCACTTTTCTGAACCTGCCTCATGTTCCTCTGTTTCAGCTTGGATTCAACAGGTTTGGACTTTCTGGGTTTTACACTCAGTTTCCAGAATTTATCAAAAACAATCACTCTAATCCAAAGAACCCTCAATAAACTCAACCTGTTTGAAGTTTAGAAAGTTTATATTTATGTTTATAGATGAAAGATGATGTTCATTCTTCTGTGTGCTGCTTGTGTTTATGTATCATCTGGATTCATTCACACAAAAGACAGAGAAACTGACCGAACGAAGGTGAGAAGTCTGGATCTGTTGTCTGAACTGGAATGTGTCTTGTAGAATTCTGCAGAGTGTGCATATTGTAGCTGTGTGCACGTGAAGCATACTGTAAGTGACAGGAAGTTTGTGCTGCCTGTGTGTGTGTGTGTCTGTGTGTGTGTGTGTTGTGTGCCAGTGCAGCTTTGTGTAGGAGGCAACAGTTCAGCCAACTCCTTAAAAACAAGTCCCAAATTATCCTGCCACCGACGCATGTTCCTCACCCGCGCCTCGGCTCTGTTTTGCCGCGCTCCGCAGGGATTCACTTTGTCGCCGGCGCTATTTCCGACGTGGACGTGAGACTCGGCCCGGATCTGGTGCCGCTCCAGTTTGGCTCCGGGTCCGGAGTCGAGTCCACGGATCTCGGTGCGTCTGAACAAACGTGTTACCGGTTCTCGTCTAAACCCAAACGTCTGTTCGCTGAGCACTCGAGAGTTTGTGGAAGTAAAAGATCATCGCCCAGATGGACCGTTTCACACGAGCTTACAAAGACTTTGCGAACAACAAATGAATGTGTTTATCATGAAATATAAACATTGTCATCTTTCTAGTGTTGTCAAGGTAACGATTTGTCTCTTTTAAATTGTCTTTTTGGTTAAAAGTGTCATTATTTCCAAACTGGTAGATGATCTAAGTTTAGTAAATAACTGACTTCGTGAATCAGCCTTGTAGAAAACATTTCCCCTGCTGGCAAATATGTAATTAGGGATCATAATTACTAACCCTGGGTCATGGGGGGGGGGGAGGGAGGGGGGGCAGGGTTTATATTTTCCACCACAGATGTCAGGAGCGTAGCTGGCGTTTGCTTTGGTTTCTCTTGGGTTGGCTCGTAACTGGAGCCATGTTTCACTGCACTGGAACATGTTTGCTCCATTTTGGTCCAGTAATTAAATTATGGGACTGGAAGAAATGGGAGCGAGCGGTGACATGCTATCTGATGGAGGGAGGAGGAGGAGGAGGAGGGTGGGGGGGGCACTCCAACAATGCATTTCAATCAGGAGGACACTCCCAGATAGCCAGGTTAAAAAAGCTTTTTAAAAAACAAGAGAAGCACAGAGAATCTTCACATTCGAGACACTGAAACTCCATGATTTTGGCTTTAAAAACCAAAATATTTCAAAATGTTTGCGTGGTCAGATTTGGAAGTGATCAGGATTCTGTCTCTTGCTCAGTGTGAAAGGCAGCGGAAGGCAAACACACAACGTTCAACAACTCAGATTCACACATGCATGATTTCGTTCTGCTGCTGTTTCCACTCACGGCCTCGCAGACGGCGGCGGGATCACATTCTGGCGTCGAGACCCGCGGCATCAAACGGAGAAATAAAACTCTTAAGTATCATCTCAGGGAAAATTTTTAAGTGGGGCTGCGGTCTTGCCAAAAGCTTAAGGCCCCTTCAATGGGCATATTTCGAACATTTGACTCTGCCCCAAAAACAACAGTGCTCCTGCCAAGCCAGAGAGAGATGAGATGAGTTACACACCCTACGTCACCATCCAACACAAACGCACACAACAAATCAGGAAACCCATCGAGCAAAAGAACAGAGTCCCCCAAAGAAAGCAGCCGATCAGGTGGCTGTAGGGGGGGGCGGGAGGTGAAGCGTCACAGGTTTGATTCCTGCAGCACAGACCGAGTGTTGGAAATGTTTGCTCTCTTGACCGAGACGTGGAATCGTTGTGTCTGGACGAGCTGAGAAGAAGAAAGGAGGCTCCTCAGACGCATGGAAAGAACTCACAAGACGTCTTTTCATTATTCACACTTTTCCACCTCTGCCACGGAGGTTATGTTTTCATTGTTTGCAGGATTACACAAAAAACTACCAGATGGTTTCCCACAACATTTGGTGGAGGGATGCATTCTGGGTCAGGGAGGAACCCAGTACAGTTTAGTGCAGATCCAGATCCAAGGGCAGATCCTGGAATTTGGGTTTTTCTGGAACATTGTTTTAACATTTTCATATTTTTTCCCAGGGAACAGTTCATGCATCAGGCAGATTAAGTGGACTGATATCTACAGTTCTGTGCAGATTGATGCACAGATTGAATATGAGGAGACTGATTGGCCTTAGTGAGGGTATGTGCTCCTATCAGTCCAATTCTGAATATGAAATAATGATAAAAGTGATTGTTTCTACACCTGAAGACACGCCTCTTGTTCTCCATCACACAGAAGAGCCCTATCTGCTCTTTCTTTAAATAAACAAAACAATTAGTTCATGTTAAATTTGATTTTACTGCCTTTTTCCAGCACATTAACTGATGGAAACGTCCTTCAAGCAGACAACACTCTGTTGGTGGTACAGTGCCAGCCACTCATCCGCCCAAAATACATTTTATCACCGCGATTTATTACATTTCATTAAATACTTAAACAGCTTGATTGCCTGGTTATATGGCTCCCTGGGTTATCATAAGGAAATAAGGTCACTGCAGAGTTCCGTCCTGCAGCAGCACGTCGGTCCCAACACTGATGGAGGTGTGTAATCCACTGAACAACACAATATCCACTATCTGTCCGGGCTGCTAATGGTTTATTAGTCCCCTGGTGGTGCAACCTGATCCCAGAGTATTGGGAGGACCCCATCTGCGCCGGCCGCTCGGCTGATTTACACAGGAGCCGTTTATGGAGCTTTTAAAAAAGACAGAGGAGCCGACATAAAAGCCGGCTTATTTATGGAGAGGAGCAACACAGGGGTGGTTGTGTGGATGCACACAATCGAATGTGTGTTTCTGTGTCAAAGAGAGGGTGTGTGTGTCTGTGTGTGTGTGTGTGTGACGACATGGTGCTTGTTTACAGATTTGCAGGGTCGTACACATGAAGGCAGCGTCACACTGGAATGTTTATGATGCACATTATGCGACAAAATCTTAAAAAGCCAAACTTCCTCCTGACTGACGTGTGCAGAGACATCGATGAGAAACGCTTTCTCGTTCATCTTCATTCAGTGTCACTCATTTACAGACCGGCTTCCTGCTTAGTCATTCATCATTTGTGCGATTAAATGGCATAAATAGTTTAAAAACTTCCATCACAAGTTCTCACAGTCCAAGTTCCTCTCGTCAAATCGCTTGTTTAGTCAGACCAACAGTTCTAAAACCAGATAAATGCATTTTCCCATCCTATAAAACAGCAAAGAGCAGCAAATCTTTATATTTACAAGATTGAACATGATGGAAAATGAGGATTTGGGGCTTTTTAGTTCGAGAAATGGCTGAAACTAGTTAAATATCAAAATTCTGGCCCTGGAAAAGGACGCATCTTTTCAACAGTTGCTTCTCACAGTCGGTGAAAGAGGCTCATGGTGAGAAAACATAAACATAAACCAGCTTCAGACAAACACACCAGCTTATATTTGTTTCAATACCTGACAGCACTTAATACAGTTTGTAAAATGAAATCAGATCCTTCAGCTTCTGATCCTGTTTAACACAAATCCACACAAACGCTTTTCCTCCTCCGAACACATGCAGGCTCACTTTGCCTCCAAAATGAAAAGTAAAGATAGTTTCTTTATTCCTTATTTACTCAACCACATCAATAAAAAGCCGCCGTGCACTTATTTCTCCTGAAGGAAAATCCCTTCCTTATCAAACAGGAATTACAAAACTCATCAGAACCCATTTCCTCTGAAGTAATTGCCAGAAGCCTCGGTTCCATATCTCAAACTTGCACCTCCACACTCCTGGGAGCAGATGTGCACCACCTTGACCAATAGGGGGCAGAGTTTCCTGCTGTATCCAGGCAGGATTGAAAGGGGGGTGAACAGAGGAGGGTGGGAGGAGGAGGAGGAGGAGGAGGAGAGAGAGGAGAGAGAGAGGGTTGAGGGTTGAACTCTTACTTGCAGTCTCTGTCCTCCAGATCAAAATGGGGGTTGAAGTTGATGAGGATCTTCTGACCAGGCTCCGGGGCAGTGATCACCCACACGCAGGCCTGGGAGGGGGGGTAGGCGCCAGGGTAGCCCGGGGAGGTCAGGTAGTCCGCCACGTCGATCTCTATAGTCCCTCCGCATTTATCTGCAGCACAGAAGTGGTTCGGTTAGTGGAGACACATCTGAGTTTGAGGGAAACACTTGGGGAACATGAAGGGATGGAGTGAGGAGAACTCAGACCTCCAGCTGTGGAGCCTCATGAATCCAAACATCCACCAGTGGAACCAGAACATGCCACCAGTGGATCTAGAACATGCCAACATGTATGTGTCCCAATGCCAAACACACAATCCACACGTCACCACGACAAACCCACATGCTGCTTATTCTCCACCAGCCCAGGAACAGGTGATTCACTCAGATCGCAGATAAAGTGCCGTGCGTAATTCTCCTCCCTGTCATAAAGTGAGATTCCGCCCATGGAGCTGAGGTGTGTCTGCTGCTGCTGCTGATACACACACCAGCACATTGTATTTTATCAAAGATTAATTTCTTCATTTCATTTATTAAATGGTTTGCATCGAGCTCCAGTGGCAACAAGCGCCGGAGCACGAATGCGCCTTTTGGCTGATGAAGCGCGTAAAATGCGTAATATTTCTATTTTAATGAGGACAACACAACGCAGCAGCTTCCTGTGCGAATATGATTTAAACATTTAAGTTTGAAGTGACTGTAATGCACTTTGTAGATATTTAAAAATGAGTGAAACGCCTGAATTAATCATGTGTTCTGGTGAATTTAGCGTAATATCCCTCGTTCTTTATTCCTGTGAAGTGTGGAGCTGGTCTAAGTTGAATCCCTGCAGACGAGCTCTCCGAGGGAAAGCGGAGGAATAACAGGTGAGAGGCAACAATGTAGCAAAATGATGCAAAATGATGCAAAATGATGCAAAATGTTGCAAAATGTATCAATGTGAGTCGAGCGCCAGTGATTCACACGGAGCAGAGAACCTACCGGTCTGTGTCAGCGAGGCGACCGAGGAGAAGACCTGGGTGAGCAGGAGGAACAATAGCAATCCACCGAGCATCCTTGTGTGATTGTACAACACAGACATTCTGCGAAAATTAAAAAAACAAACAATAAAATAAAAGACGCGACGAGGCGAGAGAAATAACGTCCAGGAGGTTTTTATCCAAACGAGCTGAGATTGTCTCAAAGTAACAGATCCAGCTTCATCCTTCCGATCTCTCTCAGCGGCGGATCCCTGCGTCGCTCGGGCAACAACTTGCCATCTCCTGGAGAGGAGGACGAATATTAAAACGAGGAATAATGAAGAAATAATCCAGATTCAGAGGAGGAGGAGAAAAATCAAAAGGGAGAAATCCTCTCGTCGCCAAAAGTGGCAACAGCTCGCCCTCGATTCTTCATCCAAGCCCGAAGCTCCTGGTGCCAAGCGGCGGCGAAGCACGTAGTTCCAAGTGGGAGAAGAGAGGAGGAATCACTGGGAACCAGCGGAGAGGAGGAACATCTCAGCTCAGCTCTCTCTCTCTCTCTCTCTCTCTCTCTCTCTCTCTCTCTCTCTCTCTCCCCTCCCTCTCTCACTCTCTCTCTGTGTGTGTCAAGAACACGACGCGAGCAGTGAGAGAGGAACAAGCGGAATTTCCACTCCCCCCAAATTCCTGCTCACATTCAGTGTGTGTGTGTGTGTGTGTGTGTGTGTGTGTGTGTGTGTGTGTGTGTTCGTCCCATTGAAGACACAAGCAGCAGCATTAATGCTTCTGTCTGTTTGATCCCGTTAATAAACTCATCAATATCAATTTCAAATCAAAATCGAACTCAAACATATAAATTACGCGTCTTTCTTCATCATATTAAGAGAAAATCTGATTTGATCCCAAAATGAAAATGAAGGATCCCTGAAAAATTGATTTTGTTTCTTTTCCTCATTTGAACTTTAACAGAGGATCGATATTTCTCTCAGTCATCTTGATGCAGGATGACGTTGATAGAAGCTGATCAGCTGACTGGAGGATGACATGTAATATTATTCCTCATTATTATATTGTTGTAATCCTTCAAGTGTCAGAACCATGAATCAGACTGGGATGTTTAGTGTATTTACATGGGCGGACCTAGGGGTGGGGCAGAGGGCTTCAAATCATATTTGTTCCTGAAATGCATCTGTCCTGTCACTGTATTAAACCCTGAGTTCACTGGATGAAACAGCAGAACTCGGCAACTCTCAGGTTAAAGTCTGTAATTAACTCGCTCGTTCCCCTTCTCTGGATAAATGAAGATATAAATGTGATTATCAGACACTTGTAGGAGCTGCTGATGCGAAGTAATTCATTACAGCTGCATTCGCTTTAACTGAACTCTGGTTGTGTTCTGCTCTTAAACATTTAGTTTGAGTGAATTCCAGCTGCTGGCGTCAGTTCAATCAATGCAACAGATTAAATCTGACACATACAATACAGAAAAGAAAATAATACAGATTAAGTGCTATATGCTAAAATGCTATAAAACCCACATTCAGCTGCGCAGATTTTAAAGTAACTAAACTAATTTAAAACTATAATCGAAAATAAATGCAAATAAACAAGCGCTGCTGTAGATGTCTCTTCCTTTTGAGGGCAAACCACAGACTGGATTTAAATATCGATTAAACGACAGGTCCAAGTGAAGCCAAATCCACTTGATCGCCCTCTAGTGGCTCGCTGCAGTGTGGGTAATAAGCCCCTCCTCCTCCTCCATGTAAGTGGATGGGACTTGGAGCAAACTAAAAGGGAAAATACCAAAGTCCAACAGAAGCTCAGGAACAGGAGCGGTCACAAACTGACAGGTCAGCAGCTGCTCCATAAAAGTTAACTCCACTGGAATTTTCCGACGTCATCATGAACCTACTGAAGCTCCTCCAACGCACCGAGCCGCTGTTTGAATCCATCGCCTCCTTCGTGAGAAAATCAAGCTCTTACTGTAGGTTCGGCTTGAATCAAAGCCTGACAAATGGCTTTAATCTGTGAGATTCTGTAACATATTGGGAAACGCTGAGCTGCATTAATCTGCTGGAACACAAGCACACAAAGGGAAGGGATCGCACGCTGAGAGGAAGACAAATACGACGTGTGTGAGATCGGGATTGTAAACACGGAGGATGAGGCAAAGCCGGCGTGATGGAGTGACACGGAAACAGAAAGAGATCAGCAAATGAGCAGCGAGCGCGGAGACACACACGCCAACATCACAAACAGTTTGTGTTTCAAAATCCAGGGATGATAACACACTCTCAAGTTTCCACTCAGTCTTCAAATGAGACTTTTCTCATTGAGATTCTAGATTTGATCTTCAGATTCTCTCCTGCGCTCGTATATGAGGGGAGACAATGAAAAAAGAAACACACAAGATCTTTGGCAGCACAACAAACTCATAACACTGCCAAGCATGACGGAAATAGCCTCGGTGGCAAAGTACACGCTGGTGACGCAAATTGTGGAGCGAGAACAGAACCTGGTGTGTGTTTGTGTTCTGATAACGGATCTGAACCGTTTTCTTCTGTATCAACGCTGCTGATATTTGTCTATTTTTCTATTTTCATGCAAAGTGCTTTTAATTAAAGGCCATTAATCAGGATTTAATAAAACGGGCAATAACAGCCCAATAAATCACTCTATTGCCAGATTGTGTCCATTAATTATAGGGAGTGTGTTTGCGTTGAGGCAAATTCTGAGATGTATTGAATTCTCAATGTGCTGAGGTTTTTTTTTAAAGGTTGTGTTTTTCATAAATAGCACCAAGATCTTTATCATATCTGCAACATGCCAGTAACACAAACCGGAACACAACGATTTCCTCGTAAACAATGTTACGTGAGCGTCAGTGGAAACGCTTCCACTTCTTCTCTTTGAATCATCAGAACAAAAGGTTGAGGAGCCTTGTGAGAAAATACCTGGTTAGCAGAGAGAGGTCCTGTGAATAAACGAGTGAGAATTCAACAGGAAACAGGAAACCAAACCAGCCTTAAATGGGAAAATCCAATTAGCAAGTGCAGCTAGAACAAGATTCAGAATCACAAGGAGGAGATCTGCACTGCAGCCAGCCACTAGGGGGCGATCTGTATATTCTTGATTACATAAGTCTATATACACATATTTATTTATGTGTACATGTTATAATTACTATTATTATATCACCATTACTATTATTATTATATATACTGTTGCTGCCATTATTACCATATACTGCTTTTATATTGGTATAATTACTATCATATATAAATATATATTATGTTATATTATATACTATATATACTGTACTATTCTTATATACTGTCTAACAATACCATTACCATCATATCATCAGTACTTTTACCATCATCTTGCCAATGCACCTTATCTACCTTTTTTATTGTATTTTTATCTTGTGCTTCTGTTTTTTTATTCTTTCTACCTTTTATTTTTAATTTTATTGTATTGTATTGTATTGTATTTTATTGTATTCAAATATTCCGGCTGCTATGACAACTTAATTTCCCTTTGGGGATGAATAAAGTACTCTATCTATCTATCTATCTATCTATCTATCTATCTATCTATCTATCTATCTATCTATCTATCTATCTATCTATCTATCTATCTATCTATCTATCTATCTATCTATCTATCTATCTATCTATCTATCTATCTATCTATCTATCTATCTATCTATCTATCTATCTATCTATCTATCTATCTATCTATCTATCTATCTATCTATCTATCTATCTATCTATCTATCTATCTATCTATCTATCTATCTATCTATCTATCTATCTATCTATCTATCTATCTATCTATCTATCTATCTATCTATCTATCTATCTATCTATCTATCTATCTATCTATCTATCTATCTATCTATCTGAGAGGTTTGAATTAATCTAACAACAGTAATAACAAAACGCACCTCCACTACATACGTGCACGCTGGAGCAGCACACGCCCCCTCACGTGCACACGCTTGCATCTAATGGCTGTGGAATGATGGAGGAGGGGCGGTGTTTCTGTAATGACACAGTCATATCACAGTAATTACAGGAGGCGTGACAGTGATCCATTAGCCTGCTGAGGTGAGGTGGGCTGAGAGCAGCAGCAGCTACCGGCTAACTCTGGGTTTACAGCCTGTTAGTATGTGCAAGGTGCAAATGAAGTAACTACTTTAACTGTGTGTGTGTGTATCAGTTATTTCCAAATAAAGTGCAAACAGGCAGGAAACCAGATGTCAGAGGTTGTGAGTCGAGAGTTCGCTGTGAGTTTAGGAATCTGAAGATAGAAACTGTTCTTCAGGCCGGTGCAGTCGATGGTAACACAGGGAACAGTCTGCCTGCTGGATGCTTGTTCTCCTTGATGGTTGTGTGTTGTGGTCCTTGATGATGTTGTGTGTCTTCTGCAGACACAGCTTGTGGTAAATGTCCTGGACGACTGGACGACTGTTTCCCGGTGATGTTCTGTGTCTCTTCCACTCTCTGCAGTAATAGAAGCATTCAACATGAAATAGTGTTAGTGACCATTAGCCTGGGAATCTACAATGATGGACTCTGACAGGTGATATTTGCTAATCTTTTCACTTACTTACCTACTCTACTTCAATCTTTTTTGTATCTTTATTGAAAACAACACAATCAATGATTCAACCTATTACATTATCGTAACTTTCCAAGAAATCTAATAATATAGTCAACCTGTTTCAAGGTAGCTCGTCCACACGTACCTTACAATGCTTATAGAATCATCTTATTTCAGATCCACACAAACCTCAAGACTCTACAATGCAAACAAACAAAACTATATTGACACAAAGAACAACACACATGCCACGACTGGTGTAGAGACACACATGCATGAATAAACACAACATCACAAAGATCACATCATCACAATCACATTAATATGAATCCTGTTCCATTCAGCTGTTTCTAAGCTCCCCTACACACACACACACACACACATTCACATACACACACACACACACACACACACACACACACACACACACACACACACACTCATATATGTAGATTCCTGCAAAAGCACAAACGAAATTCACACTTTCTGAAAACATATTGCAACTCAACACTAGGTCATGGTATAAGTGATAGGATCTCCCCAAACACACACACACACACACACACACACACACACAGACACACACACAGTCTGGCTCTGCAGGGTCTTTGTTATGTCCTCGTCCCATTGGGCCTAATGACGAGCTTCTATTGAAATGAACAACCGTGGCCAAAATGCCTTGAATTGTGATAATTGCTGTTATTATCATTATCGAGGCGGAGATTCGAGGACAATGTAATAATCACGGTCCAGCTGTGGAGGTAATGAGGAACCCCCCCGCCCGCTCGTCCCGGCTGGTGCATCATGGGTATATGGCCCAATCGTTTTTTATTTAGATTGATGGAAATAACAATAAGTTTAATCATCAGTCATATTCCTGAGAAGTCACATGTCATATTCAACCATGTGGTGTCGCCACTGAATATTTCAACAGGAAGGTGTTTTTCAATTTGCTCATTAGGAGACAGAAAAAGTTTCAGGTGTCACATCCTCTGTCACTGAACATCTTTGATAGTTCATTAAATTATCCTTTATACATAATAGCAAAGAAATATTCAGGACATATTCACACATACAGTTTCTATTGACTGGGAAATAGTCATCATTTTAAATAAATGTTAACTGTATATAAAACTAATAATGTGCAACAGTAATTTTGAAAAACATTATTCTCGTAAACCACTGACTGTAAACCATAATGTTTCATTTCTTTAAAATGTTTTTTATAATAATGACAAAGCTACAAATACTTCCGGGCTCACATTTGTAATTTGGTTTAACTTTTAATGTGGTTAAGTTTCTTCCTGAAAACAAACTAAAAAGTAGAAAAATATATTATTAATGAACATTAGGAGCTCTGAACTGAACATCTTTGATAGTTCATTCAATGATCCTTTAACCATAATAGCAAAGAAATGTTCTGGACATATACATACACACACAGTTTCTATTGCCTGGGAAATAGTCATCATTTTTAAATAAATGTTAGAAAACTAAAAATGTGCAACAGTCATTTTGAAAAACGTTTTAGGAAACATTATTCTCATAAACCACTGACTGTCAATCATAATGTTTAATTTCTTTAAAATGGTTTTATAATAATGACAAAGTACTCCCGGGCTCACATTTGTAAGTGGTTTGACTTTTCATGTGGTTACGTTTCTTCCTGAAAACAAACTAAAAAGTAGAAAAATATATTATTCATGAACTAGAAGAAGCGTATAACAGTGATTAATAACCTGAATACATACAAGAGTGAAGAACAGGGAGGAGCCTGTCAGCTGGTTTACTGTTGCATTTATTTATTGTTGATCAGCTGTGCTAGCGCCGCAGAAATAGCTCAGTTAGCGTCAGTACCAACATGCAATGAATCCTGGGAAATGTTGACCCCTCCGCTTAATCCTTCATTAATCAAGAATGAAATGACGCATTTTTTGAAGGAGCCTTCGAGATGGGGTGGGCTAGCTCTGCTGCTTTGACCCAAGTGGTCATCAAATGAAGCCTGAACAATTCAGCAATGACTCAGAACACAGCTTCACTGACTCCCTGCACAAGATGTTTGCTTTTTATTTACATATTTTGCCCCTTTTCTCTGCTTTTTGTGAATAAATGACGTGAACTTTTGCATCCAAGCTGCTGCTGTGTTCCTCTGTACGTTTCAGTTTTATATCCAGTTCTAACACTGAGTATTAGAATCATTTCTAAAGGTCTTTGACCCACTGAGAACCATCGACTTCCCCCCCATGCAGAATAAATGATGGAATTTCAAGGCTGTATTTAAAAAATCTGATTTTTATCAAGTTGAGTCATATCTCGAGATCAGTAACATTAGCTGCTGAGTCATATCTGACGGCCGGGAGTCAAACACTTCTCTGCCTGTCGGGAGGATTCAAGCTTCATTAGTCAGTCGCTCCACATGTTCGATGATTCCGTCCAACAACAGCAACAGTGAGTCAGAAGTTATCAGATCATGTCGAGTAGTGAAGTACATTCAACAGAGTCAGCATAAAGCAGGTTCAACGCACAGACACTCAGCTAAAGGCATTTATTTAAAATAGGTCAAACATGACCTGATTTAAACTATTTCTTCCGACACCTTTTCACAATTATGTACAAAAAAATTGAACGCAATGGTAAAAATTAAGCGTCACAGTCAAAGTGAAAGGTTCCTGAAAACAAACTGTTTAAGTAAAGTACAGATCCAAGAAATATGTACAGTTACTAAGTAAATGTACTTTGTTACATCCCACCACTATTCCTGAGTATATTAATACCATTTGAGGTGTTGAAGAGTTATTCAAGTGCCTCCATCCATGCATTGCTTCAGCAGATATATATATTTTTATATTAAAGTGTTAAAAGTATAAAAATACGGACTATATTCTAAAGTGAAGTACATTTAACAGAGTCAGCAAAAGCAGGTTCAACGCACAGACACTCGGCTAAAGGCATTTACATCCTGTACATTCACTAAAAATAAGTCAAACATGACCTGATATGAACTATTTGTTCCAAAACCTTTTCACAATTACGTGCAAATGCATCGTGAAAATGAAGTGTTAGGGTAAAAGTGAAAGGTACCGGAATATAAAACTACTTAAGTAAAGTACAGATCCAAGAAAAATGTACAGTTACTAAGTAAATGTACTTTGTTACATCCCACCACTATTCCTAAGTATATTAATACCATTTGAGGTGTTGAAGAGTTATTCAAGTGCCTCCATCCATCCATTGCTTCAGCAGATATATATATATTTTTATATTAAAGTGTTAAAAGTGTAAAAATACGGACTATATTCTAAAGTTAAGTACATTTTACAGAGTCAGCAAAAGCAGGTTCAACGCACAGAAACTCAGCTAAAGGCATTTACATCCTTTGCATTCACTAAAAATAAGTCAAACAAGACCTGATATTAACTATTTGTTGCTGCACCTTTTCACAATTACGTGCAAATGCATCGTAAAAATTTAGTGTTAGAGTCAAAGTGAAAATAAAACTACTTAAGTAAAGTACAGATGCAAGAAAAATACACAGTAATGTACATTCCACCACTATTCCTGAGTATATTAATACCATTTGAGGTGTTGAAGAGTTATTCAAGTGCCTCCATCCATACATTTCTTCAGCAGATATATATATTTTTATGTTAAAGTGTTAAAAGTGTAAAAATACGGACTATATTCTAAAGTGAAGTACATTTAACAGAGTCAGCAAAAGCAGGTTCAATGCAAAGACACTCGGCTAAAGGCATTTACATCCTGTACATTCACTAAAAATAAGTCAAACATGACCTGATATGAACTATTTGTTCCTGCACCTTTTCACAATTACGTGCAAATGCATCGTAAAAATGAAGTGTTAAGGTCAAAGTGAAAGGTACCCGAAGATAAAACTACTTAAGTAAAGTACAGATGAAAGAAAAATGTACAGTAATGTACATCCCACCACTATTCCTGAGTATATAAACACAATTTGAGGTGTTGAAGAGATATAACAGTGCCTCCATCCATACATTCCTTCAGCAGATATATATATATATTTTTATATTAAAGTGTTTAAAAGTGTAAAAATACGGACTATATTCCACAAAACTTTATTTTTTAATACTGGCATGCAAAGTTGTCCTTTACAAAGTCCTTGGCTGAGATTTTGATCCTCTTACAGTTTCCAGATCAGGCTCTTAAATGTAAAATAACACCAGTCGCACTCTTCACACGTTTCTGCACAGATCGAGGTTTTCCACTGCGTATTTTTAGGGACAGAAGCTTGAGATCTCCCCCGGTTCCCCCTCTCTCTCTATCTCTTTCTCTCTCTCTCTCTCTCTCTCTCTCTCTTGGCACCGTCCTCTTTAGCCTAAGCCCTTGCTTGGCACTGAGCGGCTCCGCGGGAAGGCTTAAGTGCAAGAGCCAAAATCTGACACTCCTAGAAAACCCTGATACTTTGTCAAGTGATACGAAGAGCTGCTCGTCAGGGGAGACGTGTGTGTGTGTGTGTGTGTGTGTGTGTGTGTGTGTGTGTGTGTGTGTGTGTGTGTGTGTGTGTGTGTGTGTGTGTGTGTGTGAGAGAGAGAGGTGGCACAATGAAGTGTTGCTTGTGTATTGTTTTTTGGGAAATGGAACCTTACAATACGATATACAACACATTTACTGGGACAATGAAAATAGTAATATAGTAATTTACACTCTTACTTAAAACTATCTGTGACAATACAAACAGAGAAAGAGGGAAAGCCTGAAGTTACCAATTTATCAACTTGTCTTTTATACGACAAACAATACTTCTATGACTGTAATAACTTTCTGTAATAACATAATAAGCTACTACTTCATAGTTTGTTTTCTACCAATTTACTTTATTTTAGTTTGAGCAATAGATTCCAACATAAAAACAAAAGTTAAGTTGTCAACCTTGTTTCTTAAAACTGATAAAACGACTTATATAAAAAGTGACTCCAGTAAATACAGTATTAATCAGTAAAATATAATCATAATTTTACATATCCCCGCCTGTAAATGAATAGTAGACTCTGTGTGTGCGTGTGCGTGTGTGTGTGTGTGTGTGTGTGTGTGTGTGTGTGTGTGTGTGTGCGTGTGTGTGAGAGAGAGGTGACACAATGAAGTGTTGCTCGTGTATTGTTTTTTATGAAATGGAACCTTACAATACGATATACAACACATTTACTGAGACAATGAAAATACTAATATAGTAATTTACACTCTTACTTAAAGAAAGAGAGAAAGCCTGAAGTTACCAATTTATCAACTTGTCGTTTTAAGGACAAACAATACTTCTATGATTGTTTTCTTTCTCAAATTACCTAATAAGCTATGACTCCACAGTGTGTTTTATAGCAATTGACTTTTTTGTTAGTTTGAGTAATAGAATCTAACATAAAAACCAAAACTTCAATCCCAAATTTTAGATGTTCTCACTATTTTGAAGTGGATGTAGACGAGCTGCAAAAAGATGATGCAACAATCAGTTTATTTTTTAAAGTTGTCAACCTTTTTTCTCAAAACTGATAAAACTATTTATATAAAAAGTGGCTCCAGTATATACAGTATTAATAATTATAATAAAAACATAATTTTACATAGCCCAGGGTGTAAATGAATAGTAAACTCTGGTGTGTGTGTGTGTGTGTGTGTGTGTGTGTGTGTGTGTGTGTGTTAAAGCGTAATTGCAGTGTAAGGTGTGAGAGAGAGTGTGAGAAAAAGGTGCTGGACAGATAAAACATCACCTTTTCCCTTTTTTTCAAACGTGTTCCTACCGGCCCCGAGAAGCTGACGCAGCAATTACAGCGCGGCCGGCCATCGGAGAGGTCAAAGGTCGACTCGGAGCGGCGAGTTCGCCTCGGCTGACTTCTCACGACCTGAGAAGTTAATTAGTGAGTAAGAGAGCGAGTTTTATTACACATTCCTACAGAGCGTTACCTCCTGGTGTGTCCAGATGATTTACCTCAAACAGAGACATTCACACACACACACACACACACACACACACACACACACACACACACACACACACACACACACACACACACACACACACACACTCACTTAGGTATTTTGTTACCTTCACCATAGAAGTTATGATTTCCCTTGCTGTTGGTTGACATTAGCTTAGCATTTTTAGCAGCCACTGGAAACCTCTTCTTGTCATCACTTCTGTGACTGAATAATATGACATATATGACCTTATTTGACTAATTATCAATAACATTGTGACTTCTATATAGTAAGAATCTGATTCAGTGACATTTGGCATCAAACTGGTGGAAATCATGTGATTTTCCACGTCTGTATCGAGCCCACATGCTGGATGTGAATCCCCAGCCTCCCCGGTTTGAGTCCTTGTATCTGGAAACTGGAAACTGGCTTTTGAACAGTCATTTATTTTCTCCTGTTAAACCGCGGCGACGACACAAAGCAGAGATCAAAGATTGCGTGTAAGCCGCTCGCATTCCAGCCATCGTATTAAGATAATCTCCCGATATTTGTTTTCATTTGTGGCAGAGCTGCAGGGGAAGAAAAGCAGCTCGGCAGATGAAGGGGCTGATATTCCTCCTGCACCTTTATACGCCAGACTTATTCTGTACAGAGGTAGTGAATAAGGAAAGATGTGACTCCTGTGTAAGTAGAGAGACACGTGCACCTGCTGATTGGCTTAATCGACCAATCAACGAATCACGTGGCAGCAGAGCCGTGGATAAAACCACGCTGATAGATTCTGCTGCAGTTCCCTGGATGAGCCGTGATGAGAGTGGTCAGAGGAGAGCGAGCAGCCTGGTCGGGGTGGAGAGAAACACCACTTACTCAGATGACCACTGTTTATAAACGAGGTGAAGAGGAATCTCTGGATGCACAACACGTCAAACCCAACAGCAGACGACCAGGTCGCTCTCCACTCGGCACAGACTCACCCAAACTGGCGAGCTGAGGAGTGGAGGAACGTGTCCTGGTCTGATGAGTCGCTGGCTCGGCAGGCAGATGGCAGGGACAGAATCTGGCAGACTTCAGTTAATACCAATCAATCAGTTTACAATCTTCTAATGGTCGCTTCCAGCAGGATGAAGCTTCATGTCACAAAGCAGTGAGTCGTCGAGGGCTGGTTTCATGGATGTGAGTTCAGTGACCTCTTCATCCCTCTTATATAAAGATGGATGACGCGGCGCCACTTCCTCCAACCGTCCAGAGGTGAAGCCAAAATGTCCCAGATAGGGGCGTGGCCATTTTGCCAATCATAGCCTTTTTATTCAGAGATTTGAACCATCAACCTGCTGGGAGCTGCAGATGAAAACAAGCCTGTGTGGTTCAATCTGGCTCATTTACATGTTGGACTGGAGGATGCAGGTTAATTATATCATTTTTTTATAGCATCAGAACATTTTGGCTTCTCTTTTTGTTGTTTATCTATCTTTATAAACAGACTCTGGACCTGCCCAGTCACCGGAGCTGAATCCAGCAGAACCTCCGGGATGTGGTAGAACTCAGAGTATAAACTATCTGTACTTTACTGCGCCAAGTAGAAACTAAAAAATAACAGATACGATTACTGGTAATAAACTTCATGATTTACTCACAAAATGTCAGATGTGAACGTTATTTATCACCTGTATGTATGGTGATATATCAATGTTCTATAGAGTAATACTCCTCCCTGTGTGCATATACAGAAAACCCCACTGACCATAATAGCTCATGGTAACACTCCCATTACCAGTAACCTCAGCAAACATTCCCCTTCTCCACATGACCAACCCCACGATCACTGTATTTACATTACCCAAAAATAAATGACCCTAATCGAGAGCGACCCACGGTTCCTAAATCACCGAAAACAGCAATTGCGGCCTGACAACATGTTCAATTTCCCAGCCGCCTCACCTCATTTTTATTCTGTGTGCGCTGCCCGGTGTCATGGAGCAGCGGTTTGCGAGCCCGAGCAGGAGGAATGGAAAAGCAAAGGGATGGTGGGGGGGAAGGGGGGGTTCCCTGCAATGGCTCAAAGCGCCATGCGTCTTTTCTATCTGACGGACTCTGCTGGTTACCGAGTCGATGGTTCACTGGGCCATGAAGGAGCCGATTTGTTCTCCTCCAGGAGCCGGGCTCTGGAATCAGCTCGCCACCACACGGCAGGAGAAAAGAAATCCATCTCAACAAGTCGTTTAATCTGCGAGCGTTTATATTTGTCCCACAAAATGTATGGAAATACAGATTTTTTTTTCCAGCAGATTTACTTCCAACACAAACAATCACTCCACCAGGTCATTTAAACATGAACTCACACTGGAAATAGAAGGAATTAGAAACAAACTGAGACACATTGTGGATCATTTCACCACTACAGCCGGTTTTAATACCTTCAGGAGAACAAGCTGGTTTGCGTTAGAGTCTTGTTTCTACGCTTTCTAATTAAAAAGGGATCGGAGAAACCAAACGCCCTGGTGATGGAAAACTGAGGTGAGGCTCGTGGGGGGTGGACGGAGAATTCTATCAATCGTGTGACACCTCGGTGTGAAAGGAATCTGAAGGCAGCAGCACAGGGAGGAGGAGGAGGAGGAAGAGGAGGAAGAGGAGGAAGAGGAGGAGGAGGAGGAGGAGGAAGAGGAGGAGGAGGTTCTTAGAAAGCACCAACAACTCTAGGAAACTATCAACAGATCCAGACGTCCTTTGAAGAGACTCCAACTTTAGCCAGAAGGTTATTAAAAATGACGTTGCAACAACAAAAGAAGAGAACAGATATTCACTTGTTTATTCCTGCATCACTTTATTGGAAGTTTACAAAGACACAGGGGTCATGATGTTTTTTAAAAATAGAAAAACCTTAAAATAAACCACTGAAATCAAAACATTTTCAGTTCTTCTTCAGTTCAAGACGCCAAATAATAAGATCCCTACTAAATAATATTATCTACCGTGTTCACCGTCTTAATTTTAGCATGTTAGCACGTAATAAGCTGCGCATAATAAATAACAAATGATATTTTGCAGCATGAGGTTGTCCAGGTCAGATCTGTCTTTGATGAAACCTCTTCAGTCACATTGACTCGTTCAGAAAGTAGAAGTCACTCCATCATATGGATTATTTGGTCGGGCCAGACGACTGTTTACAGGCCAATCAGTAAGTGTAAATGGTAATCACACACACACACACACACACAGACACACACACACACAAGCAGCCGTTCACTCTCTTCAGTGAGGGAGTTTAGGAAGTGGATCTATACGTCAATGCATCGTTTGCAAACAGGTCAGCTTGTGAGTGGGAGGGAACATACAGAAAAACACATGTTCACCACATGCTCAAAACATACCAACATTTTAAAGCATGTGTTACTATGAGATAAGCAGCTTAGCACCATATATGGAAATCTGCCTCATCTAGAGCTAAAGTTTACACCACTCCCGTCTCTCAACCTGATCTTTAATCTGATAACTGCTCAGTTTAAACTTCTTATTTATTGGAAGTTGTTGATCTGGACTGAATTCATGCAAACGGATTCTTTAAATTCCCTTCGGACAAATTGAACCAGATGTCTTTTACAACTCTCGGTACAGTTGTCTTCAATTCGTGTTGCTGAATGTCGGTTGTCTGACTTAATATTTGTTAAGCTGTTGTTCTTGTTGCCTGTTCACTCGTTGCCTGGCAGTATTGATTCAACAGAGGATCTATTGTAGGCAGGAGGAATTTTGTGTGTGTTTGCTGGAGCATGAGTGTCAGAGCGCTGGTTGGTAGGAACTGTGCAGAAAACAATGTCCTGGAGCGAGTGCGTGAGTTTAAAACCCACTCAGAGAGCAGATGTTGTCATTATCCATCCATTATCTGTGCCGTTTATCCTTTTTGAGAGTCGTGGGGGGGGGGGGGGCAGGGGGTGGAGCCAATCCCGGCGAAACAGGTCTGCAGCCAATCGCAGGGACATTGAGAGACAGCAAGAGTTTCCAGAATCCAGCTCTGAATGTCTTTGGACTGAAGGAAACCAGTTCAGACACTGGGAGAACGTGCCAGCTCACATCACTGCCATCTTGCTTTATGTGCACGAGTCGGGACTCACGTGCACTAACGAGCTCATGCACTAACGTAAACGTGAGATTGGACGAGCTACAAAAACTATTAACAGAGAAACTCGGATTACGGCGTGTATGACCTCATTCTCTGCTCAGGAGGCCATTACCCCACCGCAACTATAAAAAATAGTTGATGGATGATATATAAAAGTTTATGATGTTGTAAATAAAACTTTGACTTGAAACCATTTATGGTTAAATCCCAGTCAGAGGAACAACGTCTGCAGAGCTTTCAGTTTGTTCATTGCACTTTTAGTTTACAGTAACAACAGCTGCAGATTTACTGTTAGAATCTGCACTTTGCTTTTTGAAAAATTGGGTCGTGAACATCGCGTGTAGGTAAACAAGAGCAGACGTCTACTGTTGTCAGCACTTAGCTAATTTAAAACTCCCGGAGTCGGTTGTAAACTCTGTCTCCGGTTCCAGTTTTTTAATGTTTGCTTCCAATAAGGATCTAGTGAGAAGTTTTAAAACATGAACATGGTCCCGAAACAAAACTGATGTTTCAAAAGTTTGAGGCTTGAGCTGCACGTCCTGGGATGGATCTTGTTTCTCTGTTTTAAATAAAACTACATTCCCTATAACAACCCTCGGAGGGGTTTAAAGCGACACAGAGATTAGACGTATTCTTTATTAGCATTGTTTTTTTATATATTTTTCCCTTTTACGAGAGAGAGGGATTTCAGGATCAGGAATAATGAGCAGGTCTGGCTGCAGTTGTAAAGAATGTAAATTTCCCTCAAACCTAAAAACCAGCAGAACTTGAAATTCTATTGTTGCTGTAAAGATGTTTTGAACCTTGAGCCTCAGCTAATGATTCTGTTAATCACATGACCTGGTTGTGTTATATTTAGCTGAGCATGCTGAAGCTCACGTCTTCACTTAAAGCAGATCAATGCAGATTAATGGATTTTTAACATCTTTAGGGTCACAGTTAAATATCTCAACCAGAACCAGAACG
This sequence comes from Limanda limanda, assembly GCF_963576545.1. NCBI lineage: Eukaryota > Metazoa > Chordata > Actinopteri > Pleuronectiformes > Pleuronectidae > Limanda > Limanda limanda. The sequence continues at coordinate 3,730,378 of NC_083648.1, read as the reverse complement.
AAAACCTAAACCTAATCCTAACGAAAACCCTAAAACCAAGTACTATGTGATTTGAGGGCAATGCACGAACGGCCAGAGCAGGAATAGACAAAGCATTGTGTTAATAAGTGGAAACAAATGTTAGAAATTGGTATTTTAAAGGGTGAAATACACATTGATTCCCTGAAATAAATAATAATAGCATAAAATATGTCCGAGGCTTTAACCTATGACAAAAACAGACAATGTTTCAGAAATCCCACGTAAATATCTCAGAGACTTGTAGTTATGTCGAGTTTCTTATCTTATTTGATCTCATCTGGTGTCTCAGAAAGTGGGTGTGGCCAAAGTGTCCAGACTTTTCACATGGGGCCTGTGACGTTACATCGTAAATGATCTATAATCTCTTATCAAGGGAATAAAGAAGAAAGAATAAAGTGAAGGCATCATAAATTACCCTTAATAGCACACACAAGTACACACACACACACACACACACACACACACACCCAGCAGGCTGCAGACAGTCACCCTTGGACACTGGCCGTCTTTGAAGTACATTTCTAAGTGAATTTCATAAGTGTGTCTGAATTGGAAACAGAAGCCTGCAGATCAATATTTGAATACAAGTGCTTTGGTTTAATCCCATGTGGTTGTGCTCACATGCATGTGTGCATACGTGTGTGTGTGTGTGTGTGTGTGTGTGTGTGTGTGTGTGTGTGTGGGTGTGTGTAGCTGCCCCGGGCGGTGCTAGTGGGACCGATGCCAGGATCTGTAATGTCTGGAATTTGATGGTTGATGTTTTATACGCACTCGCCTTCACGATACATTATGAATGAAGTGCACCTTCCATCAAAGAGACACAACAACAGAGACTGAGATATCGACAAAACACGGAGTCATGTGTGTGCAGCGTGTGACAGTACTCTCTTTTTATCCTGGCGTCACACACACACACACACACACACACAGACACACACACAGTGAAATATTTAACTCATCTCTCAGTTTGACAGTTTGGGCTCACATCATAACAGAGTCACACACACACACAGTGACAACACATGCACACACAGCACTAAAAAAAAAAGTATCTCATCTTTCTCTATTGTGGCTGTTTATGGTTCACCCTCCCAGAGAGACACACACACACACACACACACACACACACACACACACACACACACACACACACACACACACACACACACACACACATACATATATATATAGACAAAGAAACCTCGTGGGAGAAAGAGAGAGCGACAGACTTCATTCTCTCTCTCTCTCTTCTCTCTCTCTTCTCTCTCATCCATGATGTCTCCTATTCCCTCACTTTCCCACAGACGTCTCCTTCAATGATACACTATTGATTTATTGTCCACCGCATGACAGAGGGGGGGGGGGGGGCGAGAGGAAGACGCAGGACGAGGGACAGAAAGACACCGAGCCTGAGAGAACGAGGGAGGAAGAGAGAGAGGGAAAGGTTTTTATTAAGTTTGCTGACATGTTTGTTGTTGTTGTCACGGTCTAATATAGAGTTGACCAACAACTTGGGGTTAGAATCGTTTATTTAATCTGGTCGTGGTGAAAACAAACCAGTTTGGAAAGTCATGTGATGAGAATAACTTCCACAACTCCAAGGTCGTTTGTTCATGAGTGTACAGCAGATGAATGACTGAATATGGAGAATCAGACACTGGGAAACAGATTGTAACAATTTAATAACGCCGTCATGTTTCCGTCCGGATTTTTTTTAAACTTATTTTGGACAAAAATTTGATCATTGTTTAGTCAGTCAAGGAAAATCTTATTGGACAGAAACTGTACCTTCCTCAGGCAAAACAAAAATATGCATGTTGTGTTAGTTCGAGGTTAATTCAGTTTGCTGACATGTTTGTTGTTTTCAAGGCAAAATATAGAGTTGACCAACAACTTGGGGTTAGAATCGTTTATTTAATCTGGTCGTGGTGAAAGTAAACCAGTTTGGAAAGTCATGTGATGAGAGTAACTTCCACAACTCCAAGGTCGTTTGTTCATGAGTGTACAGCAGAGGAATTATTGAATATGGAGGATCAGACACTGGGAAACAGATTGACTCGTCTGAAAATTAAATTATGTTATTAAATTAGGATTTTCTTTTAACTTATTTTGGACAAAAATGTGATAAATGTTTAGTCAGTCAAAGAAAATCTTATTGGACTGAAATCGTACCTTCCTCAGGCAAAACAAAAATCTGCACGTTATTGAGTTAATTCAGTTCAAACTGATTCTCATGTAAACAGGATTTTGGTCAGAAGCCAAAAATCATCTGGTGTGAAAACCAGAAATGATTAAAAAATCAGAATGAAGTCTCCGGAGCAGCAGACTGCGGCGAGGAGGGAGAAACCACCACGAGTGTAATTGGCAATCTTCCATCCAGCTGAATCAGCCCGCTGACCTCTGACCTCTGACCTTCTCTGTGGGAAGCTGCGGACAGAAGACAGACAAAGAGTTAATTCAGGATTAAAACATACATGCATATTCCATGTATGTTTATCCAGCACATACATGTAGAGCTCGACACGTTTGTCTCAGGGAGTCCAACACGGAATTAGGGCCACTCTCTGCTTCTCTAGTTTCCTAGGCAACAACTCGGGAAATATAAAAGGCTTCTGTGCTCAGGGACGAACAGCATGGCCGTGTTATTCACCCCCGGCTGAGGCTGTAATCCCTGTCACCTACTCGCCATGTCACCGCCTCTACCTCTGGAAGAGAACATCCAACCCCCACGAGCAACAGCAGCACCCCCCCTTCACACACACAGACACACACACACACACACACACACACACACACCGTTGGATTGTGGCACCGTGGATCTCCGGGAACAGCAGGGAGGCGGTTACCATGGCAATATCGATAGTTATCTTTCAACAGGTGAGCTCTGTAATGTAAATCTGTCACGCTGTCACGCACAGATGAGGAGGCCACAGGGGAGTGCACGCACACACACACACACACACACACACACACACACACACACACACACACACACACACACACACACACAAAGACCTCTGTGCACATGTATACAGGCAAATAAACGTGTGGATAAACACATTAAATATACATAAGCGCGGACATTTGCATAAATTCTGACATACATGTGAGAAATGTGAATGCACATGGAAAAAACACAGAATCGTCTGCAGCAGCAAAGATTCATATATGAATATAAATGTGGTTGTGCACAGAAATGAAGACGCACACACACACACACATCCTTTGTGTACATGCACAAGCACACAATGCATGTACAGTAAGAGTGTTTATGTATATGTAAACAAACAGTGCCGTCCTTTTTCCCATTCACTCCGACCTCTGGACTCCACTTCACATGGATGAACAACCCCCACAAACACAAACATAAAAGCATCACAGCATGTTTTCTTTTAATAAAGAATCCAGACACAGAACTGCACCAAACTCCTCGTCTGCTCGCCCCATCCGTCAAATCCATAATTGGCCGTCCGTTATGCCAGAGTTCGTTTGCATGGTTCCAGCTGAAGTGTTTACCAGATGTCCGCGGCTATCGCTAACATGATTAGGCTGCGGCGCCGCTAATTTATTGGGTTTGTCCCCTGGGAGCTCGTCCATCACTGGTCGGAGTCGAGATAAGCTGTGAAGCTGCTGATTCTCAAACTGGACAACTTGATGTTTATGAAAGAGACGGTTAAACGTCCTCGGTGTGTGACCGAGGAGAGTTTGAAACTAAAAGTTACCATGAACACATGACTTTGAGAAGTTGATTCAGATATTATAATCACATCAACAGTAAATAACTTGATGTCCTGATTAGGGTTGCAAAATTCCGGGAATATTCAAAGTTGGAAACTTTCCATGGGAACTAACGGGAATATACGGGAATATACGGGAATTAACGGGAATAAACTGGAAATGTTGTGGGTAATTTATACTAACTGTATTTACCTTGTCATATACAGACATAAATATAAACATTTTGTTTTGTCATAGGCTCATTTGAGTCCTGAGGAAACTTTGGGCACTTGACTATATGCTTCTGCATCGTTGTGTCATTCTTAACGTAGGTCTTTGCACAGTATTTGCAAATGTACACAGCCTTTCCTTCTACATTGGATGGGGTGAAATGTCTCCACACATGAGAGAGTGCACGTGGCATTGTTCTGTAGAATAAGATGAGAAAAAAGTTTGTAAAAAAACGCTAATGCAATGCCAGAGATATAAATAGTTAGCCAAACAATTGGAATCGTCTGTAAACATATTTTACAATTGATGGATAAATGAATGGAAATAGTCTAGATGAACAGATGAACAATCCTCAATCAGCATGCTAATATATTTTCCCAGTAATATCATGGAAACGTACCTGACTAGTCCTTCACTCTACAGCAGGCCTCAATAGCCCTGCTGTAGAGTGAAGGATGCTGGGAGTTATCTGTGCATGTGATGGAAGAATGACCAGTGGAGGGTTGAAACTCAACGTTCCATACATCTTTAAAATAGAGTTTTGAATGATGTTTTTATTGCTCAGCGTTTAATTTGCGTATTTTTTTTTTTTTTTCAAAATTCCCCAAATTCCCGAGCTTAACTTCCCATGGAAACTTTCCGCCCCTTTGCAACCCTAGTCCTGATAAAGGTTTTTTGTAATAAAGTGTTTTCCTCTCCAAAGATCATTCTGCAAATAAAATTAGTCAAATATAAAATCCAGTATTTAGAAGTTACAGTAATAAATAAAGACTTTTTTGTTTGTCTGGTCATGATACACCTGTATATCGTTTTTTGTGAAGACCGGTCAATGTGAACACGTTCCAGGGGTCTCGGGGGGGGGGCACCGTTGAGCCATTTTGCGACGCCCATTGAAAATTCCTTCAGAATACGTCAATTTTCACCACTTTCTAACTTTCTGCAAATTTTGGTGAGAATTTGAGCATGATAAAGCCCTCAAAAAGCCAATTCATTTGCCTGAATAATAATAATAATAATAATAATAATAATAATCCTTACAATTTCAATAGGGCCTCACCTGACCTTTGATGTCAGTGCTCGGGCCCTAATGACGAACTGCATAAGATTTGTCTTAAAACAAGTAAAACCCGAGAGGCGTTTTGTTACCTGTCGTTCATCCGTCAGACTGTGACATGTGAACGCAGCTTGTTTTTATAACGACTTGTTGTGACACATAAACAGATAAAGACGCGTAAGAACATCTGCAAACACCACGGAAACACAAAGACACACACACACACACATACTGAGAGCATGTGATCACTATCTGAATCGCACTACATACACATGAACCGAGGGCAAAGTGCAAGTAAATTCCGAACCCCAGAAAATATATTGTTATTATATGTTCATTCATGTTTATCGTCTCTTTAACTCAATAAACTGACATATTTCATATATTTAAGTTTCTTTATCACTGTCTTTTATAATCATGTCAACAGTCAATAACTTAAAATCGTTTGGAGTTTCCTCTCCAAAGATCATTCTGCAAATAAAATTAGTCAAATATAAATCTAGTATTTAGAAGTTACGGTGATAAATGACTGCACAAGATTAGTCTTTAGTAAAACCCGAGAGGCGTTTTGTTACCTGTCGTTCATCCGTCAGACTGTGACGTGTGAACGCATCATGTTTTTATAACGATTTCTTGTGACACATAAACAGATAAAGACGCGTTAGAAAATCTGCAAACACCACAAAGACACACACACACATACTGAGAGCATGTGATCACTATCTGCATCTTACTAGATACACATACATGATCTAATCTCACAACCTGTCACATCACGACGTGTATTGGACATGTCGGCTTCACAGGCGATCACACTTTCATCTGAAGAGACGCTGGGAAAATAATCATCAGCGATCTTTGAGGGAAGTGGAAGCGCCTGCTATCCAAATGACATCTGAATAACACGCCGCCTTATCTGAAATAGCAATCGGACGTAAATGTCAATGGGAATTCAACTCGAAGGTGTTTTAAGAGGGAAATTCAGATCCGGGGATTTAAATCCAATATAAATGTCTAATCTGATTCGTGTTCGTCTGCAGGAGAAACGTGTGGAGGTGAATTCAAAATGCCAAGTAAATGTCACGGGTTTTATCAAAACACACACATTTCTTATGAGATATGTTTCTTTGCTCAACAGTGTAAATATAGAGACAAATACATTTACTCTGCAGGCGCACACAACACGTATGTGTTTCTAATGGAATCTGTACTGAAAGGTTTATTGTTTCTAGAAGAAAAGGTATTTTTAACTGGTTTATGATCCGGAGCTTCTTACTGTGGAGGACGTTAGAATGTTCCTGGGTTTTCTCCGGCTTCTTCATCCCAAATACACGCAGGTCAGTTTAACCGGGGTTTGTTTGTTTCTAGAGCAAAGAGGTCTGGACATTCTGAAGTTTTCCGGAATTTCTGTATATGAGAATGACCATAGATAGATAGATAGATAGATAGATAGATAGATAGATAGATAGATAGATAGAATCCTTTATTAGTCCCACAGTGGGGAAATTTGAGGGTTTTACATCAGCAGCGCAGGCACAGTGCAACAAGAACAAACGAAAGAGCAAAACAACAAAGTAAGAAACAAAAAACAACAATGAGCAAAAAGAAAAAGATATGTGAAATAACAGGAGGAAAATGTCCAGAGGATGTCACAGCGAGCGAGTGGGTGTGTTGAAGACGTTTCTAAGACTTTCAATGAAAGGATGTTCCCCTATTGAATTGATAGATTGATGGAAGGAAGGAATATGACTGAGTAGTAAGTGTTGTATATACTGGAAACGTAAATCCTGTCTGGCATCTTTGGGTTTGTAGAAATATGTGAAAACTACGACCATAAAACACTTGAACAGGAATAAATTGCTTCAGCTTATTTCCTGTTTACCACACTGTTGACTAATAGATGATTTCACCACGAGACAGTGCTTCATGAAACACCGCAGACTGACAGCTGAGCTCTGAAGTGCTGAGAGATATGAGAGAGAGGAAGATGAAGCTGAATCTTGACCTGACGCGAACTCTCCGCAATTTGCATGTTCACAATTTATTGAGATGCTCCAAATATCCAGCAGTAGCGAGTATTCCCTGCACCATTCGGAGTATTGTCCTCTCTCTTTAACAGATCGCTGCTTGATCAAAGTCTGAGTGAGTCCATGTGGAAAACTGGAGGAACACAAACATCTCAGGGTGAGGAAGAGGAGCCACCCCGATGAAGATAAACCTGGAAGGACAATGAGGTTCGAGAGCTTTTTGTAGATAAGAGCCGACACTATTGTTGATGAGATATAAACAGAAACATGTGACGTGATTTCCTTCCTGCTGCTGCTCGACCCGAGAGCCAACTCTCCAATAACAACTCTTAAGGTTCTAAAGTGTTAAAATGTAAAACGTGTAATCCAGTCCCTTTCTCTCTCTCTCTCTCTCTCCCTCATGTCCCGGCAGCCTATTCCATTGGATCAAATACAATTAAGTCACCCAATTTTAAAACCACTGTTTTGCCGTAACACTTGATCTATGTGTCTTGTTCTTAATTGGTATAAAATGGCTCTGACATCTTCAGAGCATACGAATCAATTGGATTCTGGGCTTTTGAAGCGATGAGACCAATTATTTCTACTCAAACAAGCAGTAGTTGTTGTATTTAAGTGTAGAACAGAGTCGTGGTAGTGAAACCTACACACACACACACACACACACACACACACACACACACACACACATATACACGCTGGTTATTACTATTCCTGCCGAGTGCAACACACAGAGTTTGCAACCTCAAGGTCAGAACCTCCGAGTCTGGATTCAAACTTTAGCCTTGATCCTGGTCTTTATTCACTGTTCGCTGCAGCAGGCGGGGGGGGGGGGGGGGGGGGGCGTGCTCGGCGCCCTGCACACCGAGTAACTGATTAGTAAACCGCACTCCACCGAGGCCGGATTAGAATTCACTCCCACCTGCACTGAGCGATGGGAGTTCATTCAACGTTTCATTCAAGCGGCTCCAGTCATCGACAAGGCGCCGCGTCAGGTCCTGGGATTAATGGAGCGAGACGCCGCGACACCGACCGGCGAGTTCCACTTGTTGCAGATCATCGGCTGCTCGGAAACACGCCTCGTGGTTAGAGGGCGACCCGGCGACCTGCAGAGTTCAACCCCTGCAACCGCAACACGCTCCCATCAACAACATCAAGAATCAGAATAGGGTTGCAAAATTCCGGGAATATTCAAAGTTGGAAACTTTCCATGGGAATTAACGGGAATTAACGGGAATAAACTGGAAATGTTGTGGGTAATTTATACTAACTGTATTTACCTTGTCATATACAGACATAAATATAAACATTTTGTTGTGTCATAGGCTGATTTGAGCCCTGAGGAAACTTTGGGCACTTGACTATATGCTTCTGCATCGTTGTGTCATTCTTAACATAGGTCTTTGCACAGTATTTGTAAATGTACACAGCCTTTCCTTCTACATTGGATGGGGTGAAATGTCTCCACACATGAGATAGTGCACGTGGCATTGTTCTGTAGAATAAGATGAGAAAAAAGTTTGTAAAAAAACACTAATGCAATGCCAGAGATATAAATAGTTAGCCAAACAATTGGAATCGTCTGTAAAAAATATTTTACAATTGATGGATAAATGAATGGAAATAGTCTAGATGAACAGATGAACAATCCTCAATCAGCATGCTAATATATTTACCCCAGTAATATCATGGAAACTTACCTGACTAGTCCTGCACACTACAGCAGGCCTCAATAGCCCTGCTGTAGAGTGAAGGATGCTGGGAGTTATCTGTGCATGTGATGGAAGAATGCACAGTGGAGGGTTGAAACTCAACGTTCCATACATCTTTAAAATAGAGTTTTGAATGATGTTTTTATTGCTCAGCATTTAATTTGCATAGATGTTTTTTTTTCAAAATTCCCGAGCTTAATATTCCTGTGGAAAGTTTCCGGAAAGTTTCCGGAAATTTACCCGAAACTTTCCGCCCCTTTGCAACCCTAATCAGAATCTACTTCCTCTCACGTTCACAGTGAGGTTTAGACGCCTGGAATGTAAATGTGGTGACAAGCTGGATTGTGATATTTGATGAGTGAGCCGTGATGCATCAACACTTAGTGACATCTTCTCTCAATGAGGCTGGTTAATGTAATAAAATGCTGCACATCAGTACGATTGATATGCTGATCTATGACTGAAATGTGAATGGAAGTTTTTATTAGTTTTCATTTGCCGCTGGAATTAAGATCTCATGAATTAAACCAAAAAGCCTTTGAGATTTAATTGATTTCCCTGGTGGGGGTGAAGATCCATTCAACTCATAATTACAGGTTCCAAGAGGATTATCAACATAATGATGATAAAAAAGCGTGAGTGTCAAAACCAGTTAAAAAAGAAAAAGCCTCCGAACCAGAGACAACAATGACAAAACATTTTGATCTCACATTTGAGTTAATATCCAGAAAGAGGAATGATTGATAACTCAGGAAACTTAAAGACGCTCACGAGCAGACTGTTCATAGATGAGACTGTTTACATCTGACAGTGATGTTTAGAATAAAAACATCTGTGGAGAACGTTCCAGATGTGTTTCACAGGAGTGATGCATATTTCCATCCACAGCAGGAAAAAGCTAATATACACAAGAAGAACAACAGATTTGTTCATTCTGTCTCTTTCTCTGTAGATTTGCAGTTTCTTCACCTTTTCACCCAGAGAAAACAGATCTTATATCCACTGAGGGGAATCTCTTCCTGCTCTCCACTCTCTAGGTTTGTATGTTTTTGATCTGAGGAAACGTAGGAAATTATCAGATTGGTATTAGAAAAACAAAGAACTGAGGGATGTAGACAAATGATTCAGAGAACTATGTTGTATATAATCTGTCTAATTTGAAGAAATTCTCTCAACTTTTATTCCATCTTCAAACCTTCATTGTCGATAATAAAACTTAAAAATTACTGAAAAAAACTATACCTTCTTATCTTGCCTTCTTTTACACAAAGTTAACATCTACTTCCTGTCATGGTCCAGATATTTAGACCATATATATATATAAATATATATATTCTTTCCTGTTGGTATGTCATTAAAAACTTCCCTTTCACATTTCATGAACGCCTGAGTGAAGTGTTCAGTTTCCCTCTGATTTCGTTCTAACAGCGAAGTTAATTAAATTGGGAAAATGTTGAAACTCTTTTCCTTATCAGAATAAAAAAGCTGATGTCAGGCCGCATAAACAAACATCCATTTAAAAAAAACATTCATTCTCCAGGGGAAAAAGTGAGATTAGACTTGTCCTTAATAAGAATTGACCCGACAGCACTGACGGAGCCGAGGACTCACGAACAACCATCAACCCAATTATGGAAAACAATTTCTTATCTTTGAAAGGAGACACATTCAGCTCATATTGTGGTTTATCATTTTAATATGTGTCATTACTAGAAAAGGTCACATCCTCACACTGTCCGTTGCTGCAGCTCCTCTCTTCAGCCTCTGTCTGAAACACTTTCAGCTCCTGTCTCTTTAAGGCCAGCCGATAAGTTAGGGTCGTGTCTTTCTAGCAGCAGTGTCTTGTCGAAGTTGGTGTTTGAAGAGAGGAGACCGCAGACCCAGAACTTACAAGTATAATGTTTATTACAAGAAGTTTCACAGGTCAGGATGAGCTCTAGAGACTCGGAGACATCAAAGCCAATAGTGAAAGTCTGACTTGCCTTCTGCAAGACAACGACATTTATAGACAGAACTGGGTGCAAGCTGAGAGGAGGGAAGGTTTGAGTCCTCCAATGGTAGAGGTGAACGTGAGGGGACAAGTAAACCTTTGAGACCTCGAGACACTATCTTCATGTAAATCCTGGAGTGAAGTTTCGTCGGCTCTGTGTTCAAAAGAAACGTTTGAACACCTGTCTGTAGATTGAAAACCACAAAATTCAACTGTAGGTGTGATAGCAGGTGAACCTTCCTTGCAGAACCTGTTTGCATATTTTATAATACACTGCACGGTTCAAATAACGTTCAGAGTAGGAGGAATTGGGCAGAGCGCATCTAGAATAGCTCTTAAAAGTCTAGATATAAGATTCAAGGCGCCCCAGGACACCAACATGTCATTGCACTTCACAACCATGCTCAAAAGATCCATCAGCTACTAGCTAAATACACTACATTAGCATTATGCAAATCAAGGTGTAAGGTCATAAACACATGAGGGGGCGGAGACAAGCAGCCATCGGGTTTGTGATTCCCTTTACAAACAGGTATTAGCTTCACTTTAGGTAAATCCCGGTTCTTCCTGAAAGGCCGTCAGTGCAGATCTGACTCCAGAGCAGTGACAGGCTCATCATCGGTAATCCCAGGAGGCCGCTGTGTTCTTCAGCGGCGCACAGCAGCTAGCATCTCACTTGTAATCCTGTTACACGCCGCACGGTCCCGCCCCCCCTCTCTCCGTGAAGGCATGTCACTCAGAGACCCGCACTTGGACATGTGTTCGCTATCCGCGGAGACAGACAGGGGGCAGCGGTGGCAGACTCACCCGATAGAAGAGTCCTCCAAGTGACAGGAGGGGAGTCTGAGGAGAGACAGGCCGGTGTTCTGGGTGAAGAGCCCGGGGCGCTGCCAGGAAACCTGCCCTCCCACCCACCAGCCTCCAGAACCCCGGAGGCCGCAGGCTGGTGCGTGATGCTGCCAGCAGATGATAGCAGCCGGTGAGCAGACGGCGTGTGTGTGTGTGTGTGTGTGTGTGTAGGAGTGCGTGGTGAAGACGAGTCCAGCAGACGACGTGCAGGCCTCCGCAGACACGTGAACCACAGCCAAGCGTCAAACAAGATCTGAACCAACACGATGCTAAAGCACTTAGACGTGGTTTAGCATTAATGATCCGACTTTCAGCTTATCGGGAAAGTGAGCCTCATTTAAATTTCACTTATTACATTCAACTTGCTGCAATTTGTCATGGTAATAACCATGAAACTGAAGTCGAAACATCTGTATTGCCCCCTGGTGGCTGGCTGCACTACAGGCGATAAACCCCGCCTCCTTTTTGTTTACAGATGGGACACGAACCAAACAAAGAAATCATATGTTACGTTATTTCTGCTAGTTCTTATCACATTGATGTATGTTCAAGTAAAAGGTAACCACCGTGCTAGCAGCTAGCTTACACACATAACTAGGTTTATTTTGAAAGGTTCCGTTAACTCTGCCTAACATTAGTTAATGACCGATACCGCAGTCACCCAGCAGAGGGCGATCACGATGATCTGGATTCACTTTTTGGCAGTTTTCATGTCGTCCATCTTTATTTGTCTTGTATAGATTCTCCACATCAACGTGACAGAACCACACAAACCCTCAGGGCTCATGTGATGGAAAGAATAAATATGTTTTGACAAATCGTCCTCTGAATGAAAACCGTGGGATAAATGTCTGTAGATGTCATTTTTTTTTAATTCATTTTAATTGTGCTAAGAAATTGGGACATGGTGAGAATCCACATCTAATGTACATTCATGCCGAAAACCATTTCACAGCTAAACCTTAACACAGTAAATGTTTAATACTGAAGCTTTCAAGTGAGCGTTCCTTTGAAATGTGAATTCACTTCTGACTTTCAACCTCATCACCAAAGGGCTGAATTATATATAAACAGTGAGTTATAGACTAAACTTTGAGCTTTAGATGTCGAGCCTAAAGCTACCGTCTGTATTTGATAACAATTTAATCCTAAACTCTAATCTTGATCGTCGGCCCCTTTATTGCAACGCAAACATTTCCTCTATCGAGTCGACACCGAGGGTAAACACCTTTTCAACACACTCCTCAGGTGTGTGAACGATGTTTAGAGACGAACACACGTTAATCACACGCTGGAGGAGAAGTGTGAGATTGACAGGTTCTACACAGGCAGAGGGAAATATGAAGCTTCATAATTGCTTGTGTGTGAAGCGTCTGATATCATCATAAAGATCTGATTACAGCTGACAAGTGGAGATGCTCCGTCTTTTTTATGTTTCTCTACCTTTACATTTCAAACACTGGAAAACGTGCAACGCATAGGTGGAGTATTAATATCTGAGGGAACAACGATATTCCAGATTCTGGATCCAGAACAAGTGGAACTCGGGTTCTCCTTTGATATTTCAAAATGTTGTACCTCTTCTTGTTTATTAAATGATGTCTTTCTTCTTGCAATATTATGATTTTTTCTCATAACATCACAATTTATACTTGTATTATTCAGCCTTTCCTCTTGTATTATTATGATTTTTTTTCATGATATTTGGACTTTATACTTGTAATATTACGACTCATCTGTAATATTCCAACTTTCTTCTCATAATATTATGATCTTTTACTTTCCTCTGATATTGTATCATCGTCCAATTTGATATTTTAAATTCAGTTGCAGGTCAAAACCGTGCGTCATTTCATCTGCTATTAAATAAGATGCAAAACAAATTAGTTAAATATTATAAAAACTAAAATACACTGTGTTAATGGGCTCAAATCAACAGACCTACATGACGAGAAGCTGTTTGCTGAGATGTCTGAAGAGAGTCGACATATTCAGCATAATTGGAACGAAGCCCCGACATGTTGACTACTCGCTGAGCAACGTAGCCACAATTATAAAAAAACATGCAGGGGCATGAGTTATAATTATCAGGGTCTCAGCTTTAATATCAACAGCTCAACACAGTCTTAATGGGAAACTATATTGAGATCAGGGTTATTTTCCTGCTGATTACATCCTTTCACTTGAGTCACTCACTTTAAAGCAGAGTTAGTGTCAGTTTTATGAAAAACAACATTTAAAATAGCGATAATGTGAAACCCATTATATCCGCTCTGGGAGATTTGCCTTCTTACCTGCTGGTCTGTCAACTTAATCCACTGAGCAGATCCAATTTGTATGAACTGCTCATTACGAGCATTTAATGAATCAGAATAATATCGTTCTGCAGCACATTAACATTAAGTATCAGCCAAGATGCTCAAAGAGAAACTTCCTAAAGTCCCTCCTCCACCTTGTGAACACTATTAACACCATAACGGAGCAATAAGTACATTTATCGTTGTTGTTTATCGTTATATTTCATCCCTTTAATGATCAGTAAATACTGTCTAAATATAAGAAAACCAGTATTTGCAGAAGGTCTCAACAATTGTGTCTTGACAGTGACGTGTTCAATAATGTAGTAGTATATATTTTGAGTTAGAACATCACTGACCCAGGAATAAGTCCAATTCAAAGGTGGAGTATCTCTGAAAATAAAAATGATGTCTCTTAATGTATTTAATTTGGTTTAAAATGAAGTAATGCACAGAACAAACATGCAAATTCTGCCGCTGTGGTAGATTTGAGAAGTATTTGTATATTTGTAGGAAACAAACAGAGTTAAATCCTGAACCTGGGTCGGCGACAATTGAATCACATGCACTTGGACTCGTTTCTCAGAGCTGCAAAGCGGCGTGGAGCCTAACACAGCCAGCGGGGGGGGGCGGGCTCCTCCTCCTCTAGTCGCTCCAGGCTATATTTAGCTGGGACTGAAGGTTTCCCTCCATCTCTGGCTGGAGCCAAATGTCCTCGCTCTCTGTCCTTATCTGTGGCTAATATTAGCCCGGTGCCTCCTCCTCCAGGAGCCTCTTAGGGGAGAGGGGGTGGGGGGGCGGTGGTCGGTGGCGATGTCTCTCCCGTCCCTTGGGTCCATCTGTCTCAGTTAGGCTCACAGCGGGGGGGAATGTCCTCTTGTGCACATCAGGGGGACGACGCTCAGATGCAGGAAGAATTCTTGGTGTTTAAAAGATGTTCTTGTGTGGTTTGCATACTGATGAGAAAAGAAGTGTCGACCCTCATTTGAATAAGGGCGGGATGAGTGCGACCGGGGGGGGCTGTCGGTAATTTGTGTCTTTTCCACTTGTTGAGCGGGGGGGGGGCGGTGGAATCGGTCAGATGCAGTCATCCCAACTAGCAAGAGAAGCAAATCTGTGACCTTTGCAGAACCAGGAGGTTTCACCGAATCGTCTTCATGCAAACTCACCGACCACAGACCATCACAGCCAGCAGAACCAGACCCGCCAGGCCCCTCCCCCTTTGTCATCACTCCTAATCCAGAGAGCAGATCTCCATATGCCTGGACAAACCTCATTAACACCCATCACTTATTAACACACTGAGCTTTTCTTCTCTAATTAGACGGCTTCTATAAGAGCGATGGCTCCACAGTGTTACCGTGGCCTCGGACCCGTCACAGAACATGGCCGGGGTCTTTGTTGTCACCCTCCCTCACCCTCACTCCCCCCCTCCCTCCCCCCCCCTTCTCATCTTTGGATCAGCAACATTTATGCGAGTCGGGCGCCAGGCGATTAATCACCGACTCATTAGCTATGCATCAGTTGCTCGAGATGCCCACCACGCTTTTTGATTAGCGGCTGGGCAAACTCCGGAAGAGTGATTTGTTGAATATTTAACAATTATCTGTTAAACGCTTGCCAGTTCTGCCCCCCCCCACTCCCACCCCAACCCAACACATCAGAACCCCAGAACGCATCCGACCGAATCAGGGTCTACAGAAGCAGAAGCCGACTAATCCAGATTGTTTCAATGTTTAACTTCAGATTTCTTGGCTGTGGCACAAATTCATAAATCAAGATTTTCCCCTGTTGGGTTTGGTGCTGAAGCGACTTGAATATTCAGAAAATCTCCATTTCATGAATTTCACAGACTTGCACCTCTGGCAATGTTCCAGAATCTAATCTCCAGAGAACCTGGATTATCATAATCTAACTTCTGTTTGTGTTTCACCCTGAAGGTCGATCTCATACATTAGATCCTTAGAAAACCTGCTTGGTGACAGTGATACTGGAACACGCCCCTCACCACGATTTACCATCTCTGATTGGATTTTTATTGACAACATTTTTCCTCTGATTAATAATCCGTCACAGCAGCTTGGCTGTAAATCTGAATATGTTTAATTTGCTTCACTGAATATGGCTCACAAACTTTTCATTGGCTGAAATCTTTTCAAGTCCAAGTGCCAAGAGTGAAAGTGGGCAGCAGACCTCACCGGAGCCCCGAGGATCCGTCGGTCAATATGAGACCTTCACAGACATCTGCTGTTATATTTGCGGATATGAAAATTCATGCCGGAGAATAAACAGTGCATAAAAGATGTATTTAAACTACATATTTAGTTGCATTTGTGTTTTCTTTTCATTTCCTACTGCCAAGGAGTTTATGTTTTCATTTGAGTTTGTTAATTTGCAGGATTACTCGTAAACTACTTGTCGGATTACCACGAACAATCGGTGGAAGGATTTTGGAAGAACCAAATACATCTTGGTGTGGATCCAGATGATGGTTGGATCCAAGACATTTTCTTTATCTAATTTTTTTTTTATGGATCTTGATGAAGAAAACCAGTGTGTTTACATGACAGATATTTACGAGTTTGTGCAATTTGGTGCAGATCCAAATAAAACAGATTTATTCAATTTAAAAGTGGTTTCATGAGGAGACTGTGTTAGAGCCTCACTAGTTTATAATAAAGGTAATAGTTAAACTGTAAATAAAGGTAGTTCAAGTTTGATAACAACAGTATATATTGGCCAAAATCCAATATAAGAATGTTTTACTCCATAATATTTATATCAGCTCCCAAAGATCCATGTTGGTCGACTTTAGTCATCACAACAGGTTTTATCTGGTGCATTCAACACTATGGTTACACACAGCGGAGTTGAAGGGATCTGGAGGAAACAAAACAAAAGTCAAAGTCTCTCCTCCTGGTGACATCTGCCTCCTCATTGCTCCTCAGCATCACCTGAATTAACACTTTCACCCCCAATCGTTTAGATCTGCCCGGTGACAGTGTGGTCATTGGAGGTGAGATCCCAACAGAGAGCAGCTGCAGCTGTGAGACGAACCAAATCCATTCTGATCGATTCACAGAGACGATTCCAGATGTGCTGAGGAGAAAATCACAAGACCCGAACCAAAGAGTGATCTTGAAAACAGTTCCAGGGCTGCTTCCTTCAGAGGACACGGTCTACCAGGGCCACGGAGGAGGCTGAACCGAAATGAGGTCCCCCCACCTCCCTTATTGCTGTTGCCTGGCAACAAAGCTGAAGTTGGACATGACAAGAAAGTTGTATTGCCCCTTGTTTCTCTAACATCTGTACTGTTTGCTGTCTGGTGGTGACACCCACACATCAGACTCCAGCTTCTCTTTGAAACCCGGTTTGTCACCGAAGCTCCGAGACGGGAGCTGGAGTCTTTGTTTCTCAGCGATGAAAGAACACATCTGTTGCTCCTCTGAAGGAACTAAAACACATCTTATATCTTCCTACACCTCCATCTGTCTCTATATCTACCAATATCCATATCTATCTATAGGTATCCATGCATATACAGCTCTGACTGCATGGATTTTGCACTGGTGGAAAGCAAAGATCAGCTTCGTAACTTTCATGTTCAGCATCTAACAATCTGTCATTTAGCTCAATCTGCTGGATCCCTCTGGAGACGCTGAATTAGAGAGCTGTGAGCCACAGAGCTCGAGGAGGGAGGAGACATAATCTCATTCTCCTCTGGGGACCGCGGGAATAATTGTTCATCCAGATGCTGTGATGTCAGGGCTCATCACCGGAGCCATAAATAACAGCAGACACTTTACAGGAGCTTGACAGCAGGTTTGCACACGTGAAGTGTCTCGACTCTGGGTTCGCTGCAGAGGATTATCACAGTGAGGTTAATGAGTGGACCTGATGCAGGGCGCCGGTTCTTCTCTTTTCCATCGACCTCACTTCATTAGCAGAGATCAAATAGACTGAGATGAAGAGATTTAGCAGAACTGAGGCAGATTCAAACAGCTCAGAACAACCTGTACGGCGTCGGAACAGCAAATATATACTTCAGTGAAGTGGTGTTGTTGCCTTGAGGAATGTTTAGGGATTAAAATGTTTTGTTTATATGTGTTCTGTTATTATGAATTATTTATTTACTATATAACCTTATTGACAGAGGCACAGATCCAGAGACTTGAAAACTAAATCCAGACAATGATCTAGCCCGATACAAAACCTAACCCAGCTAATGTGCTAAACATGGACATTTAGAGCCAAATTGAAAAGTTAACCAATGTCAGGTCGTACAATAATCTTTTAGGGTATGAAATAAATTCAGTAACGTTTCAATTTTTTGGTTTCTCTGGTTGTGTTGTGGTCATTTCAACCTTTGCCTCCAGGTTGATGGAATGTTCAACCTCCCTCTCTTAAGCCAAACAGATGTTTTTCTATATTCACATCGGTGCCTGTGAATAGCTTGAAATCAGAGTGTGATCAGTTTCAACAAAGACAAAGATTTATCTTGTTGTTATTAATTATACGTGGTTTAAAATGTGATGAAATCCAAAATCAGAGGTTGGACTAACCATGCTTACCTCAGACCTGCAGACGCTTCAGCACCTAAAGATATAAGAGAAATGTCAACAAGTTATTTCTTCACATTCATGTTTGTTCGGGAAGCGATCCAACATGATGGAAGTGTACAGTTTGTTCTCTTCTACCGAATCTGGTTCTTCTCTTTTCCCTCAACCTCCATTCATTAGCAGCGATCACATAGACTGAGATTAAGAGATTAAGCAGAACAGTTTCAGAACAACCTGTACAGCGTCGGAACAGCAAATATGTACTTCAGTGAAGTGGTATTGTTGCCTTGAGGAATGTTTAGGGATTGAAATGTTTTCTTTGTCTACAAGTGTGTGTTCATATGTGTTTATTTATTATGAACTCTTTACTTACTATATAGCCTTAATGACAGAGGCACAGATCACGAGACTTCAACGTAGAAAAATGAAAGACAATAAGCTAGCCCGATACAAAACCTAACCCAGCTAATGTGCTACACATGGACAAATAAAAAAGTTAACCAATGTCATGGTCGTACAATAATCTTTTTGGGTATGAAATCAATTCAGTAATGTTTCCATTTTTTGGTTACTCTGGTTGTTTGTGGTCGTTTCAACCTTCGCCTCCAGGTTGATGGAATGTTCAACCTCCCTCTCTTAAGCCAAACAGATGTTTTTCTATTTGTTGTTTTTCTATATTCACATTAGTGCCTGTGAATAGCTTGAAATCAGAGTCTGATCAGTTTCAACAAAGACAAAGATTTATCTTGTTGTTATTAATTATACGTGGTTTAAAATGAGATGAAATCCAAAGTCAGAGGTTGGACTAACCATGCTTACCTCAGACCTGGAGCTGCTTCAGCACCTAAAGATATAAGAGAAATGTCAACAAGGTATTTCTTCACCTTCATGTTTGTTCGGGAAGCGATCCAACATGATGGAAGTGTACAGTTTGTTCTCTTCTACCGAATCCTTGCCTGAAGCACTGATGTTAAACCGGAGTCAGAGTGATGGAGGTCCGACTCCCTCGGGCCAATCACAACAGGACGTGGGTTACTGTAATACCTTGGAAGGCTGTTCATTTCCAAAGGCTGAGGATAAGTGCATTTTAATAAAACCTGGGCCAGTGGACATGAAAAGAAGGCGCAGTGGAAAATCTTCTCTTCATTAATTGACACTCGTGGGTCCATTAAACACTCGCAATAGCCCGGTGTAATTTCTCTCCATCGCGGCACTCAATGCAGCGAGGTTCAAAAGCGATCATGGGAGTTAATTACGTTCAGAAGAGAGCGGCGCTTTCATCACACCAGACCACGCTGAGGATTAATGGCAGGCGTCACAGAAAGAATCCAATAGAGGAGTGATTAGCATTCCTCGGAGATGGTTTGGAGATTCGGTGCATTGCTTGATAACCGGAGCGTATTACTCCGCCGCAGCTTGACACGCAACATGTAATTTCATCCCAATGGGAGAGTAGATTCATCACGCTACAAGGGGGTGAATCAGTTTTAGGAGCGTTATTAGGAAAAGGTCCCGTCGTCCTTGAACCGCGGAACAAAGGGAAGCTGATGTGGCGGCGTCACCTCGAGTATTCTTCTGAATTTATTGAGCTCGTTGAACGTGACCTTAAACGTGGCGAGCTGACAATAATGGCTTAATAATAATGTTATTATCTTGACCCTGGATGTGGGTGACTGGTTAGAGTGATTGATGGTATTCAGCCGCGCAAAGAGGCCGCTGACAATCAGGGGATTATTCTAATGTGGAGCAGAGGAACTCGGCATAAATGTCATGAGGACACTGATCAGAACCATTATTAACATCTGTCATCGGGATCTGATCACAACTGGTCTGTTCAGGTGTGAGAACATCCAAGACACATTGAGGATCCAAGTGTTTATTGGGATCCATAACCAGATCAACCTAACTGCTCATGGGTCTGGTTTCGGACGATATACACAGAATACCTTTCAGGCGTCTCCCACTGTGTCACTGCTTCCTGATTGGTTCTGATCAGTCGTGACTCTACTGCTAGCGGTGAATATAAAGCGAGCTAACACTCACTGGTCAGTCACCGTTCCATCTTGTTATTGGTCCAAGGAAATACGACTTTTCACCATCGTAGTTTCTTATTCTCATCCAACCAGATGCAGAGTAGATCAGCTTCCTGTTCACACCAGGCCACACATGATGTTTTCAGCTGTTGTTACACATCAACTCCCTCAAAGAACCCCCCCCCCCCCCCACCCACTGCTTGAATGTGTTCACGCAAATAAACAGCAGCTTATGACATGTTAACATTTATTTCTCCTGGTGTCATATATTATAAAACGACTATATTAAGTGATTATTTACTGTTATTTCCCTGTTATTTTCCCACTGTGAATAAAGTTCCAACACTGAACTAGACATTAAAATAATCAGGATATATCTGTGATTCCTTAAAGCCATTAAACTTGTATAACATCATAATATATAACATATAATATACAGTAATTAAAACGCTCATTTTTCAAAACAGTTTTTCATACTCAATGTACTAGTATGGACGAATCCTCTGTCTCCTCTCTGATGCTGGGTCAGGAACATCGATCGGAGCGTTTCATTGTACTTTTATTATTTATTAGTATTATGTGCTTGAACTTGTACTTGTACTATGTGCTTGTACTTGTACTATGTGCTTGTACTTGTACCATGTGCTTGTACTTGTACTATGTGCTTGTACTTGTACTTTGTGATTGTACTTGTACTATGTGCTTGTACTTGTACCATGTGCTTGTACTTGTACCATGTGCTTGTACTTGTACTATGTGCTTGTACTTGTACCATGTGCTTGTACTTGTTCTATGTGCTTGTACTTGTACCATGTGCTTGTACTTGTTCTATGTGCTTGTACTTGTACCATGTGCTTGTACTTGAAACAGTGCGACTCGGTCAAAGCCACAAAGCTTTGGACCATGAAATCAAACCAATGAGCTGAAACAGTTGAAACACAGTTAAATATAATCTCTGACACGTCACGTTAGTCATTTGACCTTTTGTTGCCTTAACACTGATTAGTGCGGCTTTAAAAATATACAACAGAGCAATCAGATCCTCGTGCTCGGACAGCTTGAACACACTTACACACAGAGTTACAGAGTTAATCATGTTCAGAAAGTTAGTCACATCTCGCTGACAAGTTGTCAAACCTGCTTAATGGCCTGTTACCAAAAATCAGTTTCCACAGTGAGTCAGTTGTTCGTCTAATATTTGAGTGAGAGAGAAAATAATAAATAAATGTAACACCAAGCAGGATCTAGCACCGTAGTTTGGGCCAAAGGAAACTAGCGGTCAGTGTGATCGCACCCGTACGTCTTTTCTCCTTTTGACCATTTATACAGTTGAATAAATAACCTGATGATTCGCTGCTGTTGTCGTTCGAGAAGGAGTCTGACTTGTTTTTTCATAATCCATCACTTCATAAACCAAACAGCATCAGACTTTGTTGCCCTGAGAGCAAATCTTGACTTAGAAATTACAGCATCTGCATACAAAGTAGAAAAGGGCCGTGCTCCGAACTCCAATTTCCACTCGGATGAGGCAACAACACGAGAAGACGTCGAACCTTTGGGCTTAGAGCGAAGTCGCTGCACCTCACTCGTCTCTTTGTCTCCTCCGACACTCACAGACACACACACACACACACACACACACACACACACACACAAACACACACAGACACACACACACACAGACACACACAGACACAAAAACACACACATGCTATACATCTAATCCTCCCGAGTTTATTTAAGGAAAATATCAGTCTCAGTTATCTCACTGCTCTGGTGGACAATTGTTACCCGAGATGAAACTATGGGGGGGTGGGGGGTGGGGGATTATGGATTTATGGATTATTATCACTCTCTCTCTTTATCAACTGAATGCGGCTGATTGGATTTTAATGAAGAAATCGCGGACGGACGCGTGAGCGCTCGTCTCAGATTCTCCTTTAAATGACGGTTTGTGTTCCTCACTGTATCTCGCGTGTCATGGTCTGCAAACAACACAAACACAAACACACACATATATAAACACACAAATATACATTTACGCCAAAGTACATATTGGCCCCTCCTAGTTTCCTTCCAATCTTGGGGCCCAGCTGCTTTCGTCTGATGTTGAATTCGTCCTCTGGAGGAAATATCTGTTTCCAGATCAGTTTTACATGAATGCAACTGTCTGATGTGTGTGTGTGTGTGTGTGTGTGTGTGTGTGTGTGTAAACCATGTAGGACATATGACAACACACAGACACACAAACCCCGTCCACTCCCTCCACCCGTTGGTGCAGGTGGTCTCCAGAGACCCCGGTTCTTCTTGATGCAGTGGGCGTCGCCGGCAGCGCTCGAGCATCCCCCCCTGCCCCTCCCATTGGGTGTTGAAGCATTCCATTGCTCCGCCCCATCACCAGCTCCGGGCTCATTTTATTTCAATTAATTAGCATAAATATATGTGTATGAGGCCCCCCCCACCCCTCCCACCACCACCTCTCCCGTCCCCTCCACCACAATCTAGTATGCAAATGTTAATTAGAAATTGATGGATTGCAGGAGGGTTTAAAGTAATGACATCCCGGGGGGGGGGTGCGTGGCTCCTGTAACACAATGTGTGTAGCAACGCACCTCCGAGCCAAAAACTGTCTGCCACAAAATAACGCACGTCAACGGTGGAGATAAACAGAAGAGGATATTAAGAATTCATCAGAGTGAGTTTGAGGAGAAACAGATCCTGAGTAGCTGAGGTTTGTTTTCTCCAGATTTCAAACGGGCTGGAATCACTTGTTCTGAGAAGCTGAGACTCTCCGTGTGTTTCCTTAGAGTCTTTGTCACTGAGGCTGTGGATGGATGGAGGTTTCTTTCATGATTTCAAAAACATTTTGAGGCAATTTAATAAATTATGGATGTGATCATCACTACAGACACATTAGAGACATAAAACATAAGTATTGAATTATAGAGACTTGAAATTTCTTATTTACTTATTAAATGAAATGAGAGACACTGACAAGTCTTCAGTTTATGAGCATATAAATACATATAAAGGTCGATATAACAGGCTGTGGATGGATGGAGGTTTCTTTCATGATTTAAAAACCTTTTGAGGCAATTTAATAAATTATGGATGCGATCATCACTACAGACAAAATTATGTCTGATGGCTTTAGACTTTATTGATCATTTAACAATGTGCACCAACAGGTTGCACATTAGATTCTTTAATAACACAAAGATGAAACTACTTTACAGAAAGATACAGTTTGGATATGATTCTGAAAATTGACACTCAACAAGTTTATCCTCTTAAAATGTTGAAGAAATTGAGGACGTGATCAAAATGTTCGGCCCAAAACAATAACTCTTGAGTATGAAATAATAATTATAACATTTTGTGATATTGAGTATTATTTCAATTGCACCTTTTTGCCTACACCAATAAGCAGTGTCTTGTTATTTCCAGATTCATGAGGTCGTCGTGACCTTTGACCCCTGGAACAGAATTACTTCATCTTGGTTAAAATTGGACAGAATTCCCTCGAGGCAGATTTGAGAGGCCACAAAAAAAATGGATTTGACAATGACCTCGTTTTTCCAAGTGAACGCGTTTATTCCCAATTTGAAGAAAGTCACTGAAGTTGGTCTGTAAATATCGTGTTTACAAGAATCCACAACCGCACAACAAGACACTGAGTCGTTAAAATAAAACAACATATAAATGATCATAATGAACCTGAACGAGCCGGTTAAGTGCATTTGAAGCCAGTTTGGATTCATGTCCTGGTGTTTTCTGCACCATAAACTACAACTATTTGGTAAAAACAGTTAAAGTAAAGTGATCTTTAGTATAATTCATACTTTAAAATTGTGAGTGCCCTTGAACCCTGATTCTTCTGTTGTGAATTATAAATGGTCTAAATATAAACGGAGATCTTTACATAGCGTTTCACTTTTAATGATATTATCTTCAGTTGTTACAGAATCAGCTCAAATCTTTGTTTTGAGAATCTCTTCCATGAAGTTAAAGCCTTGACAACGGTCTCATTTAAGAGAGGGACAAACCTTATGATCACAGTAAAGCACGGTCGGCTCATTGTTCAAACTGCTAATGTACGACTGCCTCTGGCGAAGCAAAGACACAAATCTCACTGGAAACTAAACGACAAAGAACTCGGTTGAGGCGGCGACCGAGGAGACGAGTCTCCGTGAAGCAGGGACATTCAACTCTCCGTGGACGTGTCACATAACGACTCTTTGTTAGAACTCGTGGTGGTGATGTGGTCGCTGAACTGTGGCGACAGTGTTTCACAAACACAACACAGAACTCTCTCTCTTTCCCATAAAGTGATCGTGTCCTCGCTGCTCTGCTCAGATCGAAGTCTCCTTGCTGTAATGTTCAAATCCCCAAATGGCTCACGCTGCATTTCACGCACAAATGTACCCCAACACACAAAAAAATTTATATTTCATGGCACGGAGTTCATAATACACCACGGGGCACCGAGCAAGGCTTTCCACGGGATGTAATGGATTCCTTGCAAACCAAATGAAGAAACTGAAAGGGTAGTAATTATAATATAATTACCATATCATTAACATATTAATTTGCAACACTCGGGACGCGATGCACTTTGATGAAACACTTTGTGCCTTTTGTGCGGCTCGAGATGCACTTAAAGGAACAGGCTGCATGTGACACACTTCATAACCTGCTGCATCCGTCCAACAGAGATTTCTCACTTTGAATAACGTGAGGAAAACCGGACTAAAACAAGTACAACATCGTATTATCTTCAGGCTATTATTTATCTTAATGTTCCGAGGTTTTAAAACATCTCCTTATTATTTGTATACTTTCTTATTTCTGAAATATTCCCTTTTAAAAGTAAAACGTCACCCAGTAGAGCTCACAACTCCACCAAGGCCCAACAGTCTCCTCATATTTATTTGGATATAAATAGGAATAAAATATAAATAAACCTGGTATTTTTCATCAAGTTCCATATTTTGTTCTTGATCCAGGAAGAAATCAACACAAAAAAAATAACTTATGGGTTGTGTTCCACCCGTCAATAAAATATCACGGGAATGTGTTTAGTCGTTTTTTGCGTATTTGTGCGAACTAACAAACAAAAACAATTGAAAACAAGTAATACACAAAACATCTTGACAAAATAAATCCTGCATCTTGACAGTGAACATGTCATGTATGTATTTCTCTTCTTCGTCAGCGGCTCTGTGGATCCACTCGTCTTCATCCAGAGAGAGAGAGAGAGAGAGAGAGAGAGAAAGGTTAAAGAGAAGGATGGAGTTCTCATGTTTTCAGGTAAACAGGAAACTCTCTGACACAAGAAAGGAACAACACTTCTAAATCTAAATGTTAACGTGCATATTCATGTTTTTCTCAACTCAAAGATGATATTTACACAAATGGATTTTTAGACAAATTGAACAACAGAGGGTGGAAAGCCACAGAAAGAGCAGCTGTTCTCTCATCAACACTCACAGATAGATAGAAACACATCTATCTCTGAATGTTGTTAAACTGGAGCCTGAACCCAGCAGAGCGATGGAGAGAGAGTCCTTCAGAAGCTCGATGACTCAGGAGAGAGAGAGACACTCCGACCGCAGCACTCGTCCCATCCGTCAGAACGTGTGAGTGCAACAGAGACGCACAAACACCGAGCGCCATCGTTCAAAGTAAATGTCACATTGTCTGTTTTTCCAGAAGCAATAACGTGGGCCTGTTATTGATGCGGAGACACAAGACAATACTTTGATTGTTCTACGAAGGGATCGGAGATGACTCAACCGTG
This sequence comes from Limanda limanda, assembly GCF_963576545.1. Taxonomy (NCBI): domain Eukaryota; kingdom Metazoa; phylum Chordata; class Actinopteri; order Pleuronectiformes; family Pleuronectidae; genus Limanda; species Limanda limanda. The sequence continues at coordinate 3,704,088 of NC_083648.1, read as the reverse complement.
GACGGTGGTAAACAGAGAGACTCTTAGATGTTCAGGACGTGAAGACACTTGTTGTTCTTACTAAAACTCATATGTTGTCTCAGACTGGAAGACAAAGATGATCTGAAGAAGAGGGAAACTTCTAACTGAGACTCTGAGGATTCACCTGCTCATCCACATTTAATTCTCACTCGTTGTTCTTCTATCTTTGTGAGGACACACTGACAAAATGCAGTCCCTTAACAAAACCTAAACCTAAACCTTGAACCTAATCAACCTTAAATCTGAAGGAAATCCAAGAGAAACACATTTAGATCCATTCTCTTGCAAACAGAGACACATTAAAGACATAAAACAAAAGTATTAAATCAAAGAGACTTGAAATCTCTTATTTACTTATTTAGTTTAAATAAAATATCACATTTTTCATTTTAAAGCAGTTTTTATGATGCATAAGGCTCAAATAAAATGAGAGACACTGACAAGTCTTCAGTTTATGAGCATATAAATACATATAAAGGTCGATATTACACTATAAAATAGCTGCGTGGGTTTAATGTGTTTGTTAATACTCAGTATTTGAGTATTTTCTCTGTAAATACACATTTTCTCTGGTCACATGACGACACTGACTTCCCACCCCCCACCCGATGAGAACTTCCGCCCCAGTTTTCCTCCACGTTCTTGGCCTGCGTCCCCAATAATCCCACTATGGCAAATAAAGAATTGAGGAAACATCTGTCGTGTTTCCCACTGTCAGGCCAGTTCCATTACACGCTTCTTAACACATTCATCACCAGGGAGCACGCACGGACGGCCCATTGGCACGGACATCAAAGGTTCGAACCCGCTCTCCAGAGACGGATCACAGTCGCTGCACAAAGACGTCCTGATTCCGTCCCCACGAGGCCGGGACACGTTCTCTCCTCCTTGATCTGCGTCGCTCGCTGACCTGATTCTCTCTCCGTGGACTCGTTCCCTCTGCGGGAGAAACCGGCTTGTGAAGATTCCACGTGTTTTAGTTGCATTTGATTCATTTCTGCAAAAATGGCGAGCGGGAAATTAGAGCTTTTTTGACTATATGTTGGTCGCTCTTGATGTGACCTTCAAAAAATAGTAAGATGGCTACGAATGTGTTCCTATAAAATGTCAAACTCCTGACGGGAGATGTCGGAGTAAAGAACAGTCGCAAGGGAGATGATGAAAGTGTGTGACCTTTTCAATAAATGCAATATATATGTGTTATTGTTCTCTCTACAGAGATTTATTGTTGGATTTTGAGATGATATTCAGTCGCTCTGAAGAATCCCATTGCTGCTTGGAACCTTGCAAATGTAATTGTGACATAATTTACTATAATGATCGGTACTAAGCAGGAAACTATCGGACGTCTATATGAGCCCAGTGAAATCAAGTTCTAGTTTTCCTAAATATTTTTTCAAAATGGTGAGTGACACTATTGACGGTGCTGGACGCTTCTGGTTCTCATTTCCAGTTTGACCAACGGAGCAGACTATTGGTTGCCTTCAGGTAAACAGTCCGTGTGGAGATCGAATGAGGAAGTGACTGAAATGGTTTAAAGAAGAAGAAGTCACAGCCTCACCTCCTCATGAAGGTCGTACCAAAGCCGAGGATCCTGATGGCAAAATCAAGGTCACCTTCAGTTTCCAGCCTCGACTTTGGAACAGCCAGCTCGGATCCACCTGAGGATCCAGGGCTGGGAACAGAAGGATTCTATAGGATGTAGCTTGGGGCCAGACCCCGGTTTGCTTTGGATGTTATCAGTGAAATCTTAAAATAGAGTCTTAAATGGACCAGGAGCCAATGGAGGGATGAAAAGAACAGAAGAGAGAATCTAGGCCCAGATATCGGGCGTCTACACCGGTCACACCAAAATACTGTCTGTTCCCCCCAATGGATAACCAGTGGTTTATTACCAGTGGGCTCCATGATTCAAATGTCTTTAACTTACCTCACACAGATGTTAAGATCATGCGTTGACATGGATGAGGTGATTGAAACCTGTGGAAAACCAAAATTAAGTCATAATCATCTTCCATATTCATTTAATCCTCCTATGATTGAAGTCGATAACACAGAGAAAATAATTTTTGATTGAAGCGACAGCCCTCCTGGATTTATTAGATCATATAAACCCCGGCTCCCATTGCATTAAGCCGTCTCCATGGCGACATAATGATGCCAGCTTGACAAAATGTACAGCCGTGTCTAAAAGACGTTAGATATGAACGTCTGACATTTGGAGAGAATCGTTCACGTTGAACAGTGACCACGACGTCCGTCCTCCATCTGTGAACGAGACGATTCCACTGAGTGAAGTTACCTGGAGACAGGAAGGAGTCTGAGTCGTGTCCTCATCAGCTCCACGTCCCCGGCTCCTCTGCTGCTGCCATACACTACACAGAGACCCTTTCTGAAATCCTGTCTTTGGGGCTCCTTCTCTGCAAATGTCATCCCACTCCAGACGTCACTCTGGAAATGTCACCTCGCCACCTTTTCATTAGCTCTCCAGCTCCAGTCTCTATTGTACACCGTTTTCCCTTTAGAGGGATCACACCCCCGAGGCCAAGCTTCTCCTGGAGTCGCTCAGGACCCGAGTGTGAGCTCAAGGCGAGGAGAGGACGGCGGTTCTGGCGCTCGCTGTTTTTGATGTTGTTTGCTGAGCAGGTGATCAGATGTTATTGAAGATCCATTGGCGCCGAAGAAGGAGAACGATGCAACTTAGATATTTCTGATTCCCAAGCGGACGCGTTGGTTAACTTCACTGAACTCTGGACATTTTGGAATCTGCTCAAAAGCTGCAAGAAAAAAAGTTGTTGTGTTTTTATTTATCTTCCTACCTGGAAAATGCAGTAAAAGGCAGTTTGCTCATTTCCAGAGAGACACACAACACACTGTGCAATAAAGACGACTTAGAAACACACATGTATCTTTTTCTGGAAGGGGAGGCCCGACTGCCTTTTTATTTTATTTTGTTTCATTCTATTTATTTTATACACGCTATTCCCTTGCCTGTCATCCTGCTGATTGTGTATGTATGTATGTTTGTGTATACATTGGATGTATATGTGTATGTATGTATATATATATGTGTAAGGATATATATTGCAGTGCTCATTGTTAGTTTGGGGTGGGACTTTTTTGTGTTGTCTGTTTTGTTTTTCTAATGTTTGCACTCATAAAATGGTTAGAAAACAATAAAAAGAGTATTAATTAAAAATTTAAAAAAGAAACACACACGTATGCTTCAAAATTATTTATTTTCACGTCATATATTGTGGAGGAACATTATTATATTTAGTTGTATTTTATTATTTTTAGACTTTTCTAAAAGTCACTCAATGAATCATTGAGTGACTTAGTTTTTGTGTTTGCTGAAGAACCCCCCCCACTCAGCGTCATCCACACTCTTATGATGATCATGTCTCAGCTCTGTGGCAAAGGGCGGCTCCTGACACCAATTTTGAATTTTAAAAATAAGAAAAGAAATGCGATGAACCTAAGTTATTTATCTTTCAAAATGACCATCTGGATTTTCTAATATATTCTCCAGTCTCGGTGCAGTGGAGCGAGAGGTGGACGGATCCCGATGAGCAGAGCTTCATCCAATCACTTCTCATGCACACGTCTAATAACCATCTTCTCGGTTTTTCATATATCGACTCAAAATTAAACCCATTTTTCAACGTCTGCTGTCCGTCAAAGTCAGCGCCCCACCTCCTCCTCCCCCTCTTTATGGACCGAGAGTCATATTTGCTAATGAGTTGATTTGCTGCTGCCATGGCAACAGGTCCATCACTACACAGCGTGAAGCAGGAGCGGCGCCCTCGACACGAACCCCATAAACACACGCCACCCGGGCGGAGGATCCACGATGCATAATGCAGCGGCTTCACCCTCATCCACACGTTCCCCTCTGTCCATCTATTCAATCTGATGCTGTTTCTTTGCTCACTCCCACACGCTGCAGTCATCCAGCCCATCTGGTCTGATCACATCCCTGGGGGTCCTATCTTCTCCGTGCCCCCCCCCCCAGCAACTACCCCAAAGAAAAGAAAGTAGAAGACGACAGAATGAAGAAGGAGAAGAGTTCACGTTAAAGTTCACGTGTGACCGAAAAAATGTAGGTTGTTCAAGTCCAAGACGAATATGGATAAATAAAATAAAGTCTGTGGTGAATGATTTAACTCGGGGGGGGTTTGTACGTTCATGTTTCCGACGATAACGTTACAACATGTCAGTTATTTACTGTTTTGTATTTGATTATATAGACAGATTCAGTTATATTGCGGAGAGGATATAGAGGATAAATGTGTTTATATGGAGCTTTTCCTGTGGTATCGACCACGCAAAGCACTTTACAGAAACAAGTCGTATCCACGCATTCACACACACATTCATACACTACCAGTATAGATATATAAGGCATAAGGCATATAAGGCTAACCCTAACCCTAACCCTAACCCTAACCCTAACCCTAACCCTAACCCTAACCCGACCCTTTGTACCCACTGAGCCACAGCTCCCTAAATAGTCTTGAGGTTTCTAAACAGGGTTGAAGTTTGAATTAAACATCTGTCTCTGTAATGAGAGAATGAATTCTGAAGTATCTGAGCTCAGGAATCATCAAGGTGAAGTCAAACGTTTTCGGAGAAATCATGAGAAAAGAGGATTTTTGTAAAAACCTTAATCTCTTTGTCACAGTAAATATGTGGCATTGAGTTTTAAGTGAAATCAATATTTGTATTTTGCATCTCCGGCTTTTTAAAGCAGTTGATCATTTCACTCTGTAATAAATGAACAGATGCTCTGCTTGGTTATTCATAAATTATTGCATAATAATGATCAGTTAATTATGTTGTAAGTGTCTCAAGTGTTTGATATACGAGTCCTTCTTTGATTGATGTCTGCAGCCTCTGGCATTATACATTCAAGTATTCATTCATATCAAGAATTGAATTCCCCCTAAAAAGATTCATTTGATATTCTGTATATATTCCCATCATTTTCTATTTGGAAATTCCTCCATGGTGAAACATTATTCTACCATGAGTCTCACAGGGTTTTGAATCCCACCTGATCTCTGTCTGTCCCTCAGCCACAGGTTTCCGTGTCGGCTCAGCGGACGACCTGCAGGGACCGCCCCTCTAATTACTCTGAGGTCGCCCCGGCGCCCTCCCCGCCGCGACGTGACCAGATGACGCCGCTCTCTCTATCCCATCTGCCCGGGCCCCCCCCCCGACGGCTCGTGAAGCAGAAGCGGCACAGATTGTGACTCTTGCGTGACATCGCGGGCACAGCGGGCCGCGATGCTCCGTCCGGCCTCAGCGCTCCGACGTCCCGTGTGACCCGCTCGAGATGTGAGAACAGGGCGAGTGTGTGAATGCTCAGTTGGGTTTCGCACAATCTGTGATAAATGTGTCACGGTTTTACCCACTTTGCAGTCAGGACATGCACTTCACGCTCTGATTGGAAGTCGTGACACGGCTGTGACCACAAGTGACCGGTCCACCATTTTTCTTTTCAGGCTTTTAAAACCAAAAAGCGTCTTTGGTTGATGTTTAAAGTACATGAAGGTACAACAGAGTATTATGGTCAATGACAGATGAACTGAAAAATATGATAAAGTCATAATATAAAGAAAATAATCTAATCATTTTAGGCTACGTGTCATTTTAGAGGCAGGAAATCAGGAGATCAGCTTGTTACCTGAGTTAAAATGAGGAATGTGGAGCATCTTGTAAAGTTATATTTCAGTTCTGGTATAATGAATAAGAAATACTTCTATTTGATGGGTATTTCCTTTTTTATCTCTCAAAATAAGACTCATTCAAGTTTGATTATTTGAAATAATATTTATTTTCTCATCAAATTACAGCTAACATTACGACTTTGTTAATTCCGACTTTATTCTCAAAAACGCTAAATTAGTTTTCTTTAAAATGGACTTAATACTTTGTTGTATCAACCTGAGAGTGCAGAGACTATTCGAGATATATACATATACATTTTCGAGTTTCCACTTCCCATATGTCGTTGTATCAGTCGGTCTATTTGTTCTTATCTATTTCTAAAAACTATCTACCGCTGAGAATTTAACAGAGCATCAACACCAAACCCTGAAGTACATTTGCAAAAGAATCAACAATGAGCTATATCTATGACTCGATGAAGAACCACTTTCATATTTAAATACTCACAATACATCGTTGATATGAAAACACTCTGACATTCTTGCGTTAGCATCTGTTCACCCACTGTGTTCAGCAGCAGATCAGCAACAGGAGTAAACATGTTTATAAAGTCCTTTATTTCTGAAGCACCGGGGACGTAACTCCATTGATTTAAAGTCAGGTCGGTCTTTGTGTGGTGAAGGCGTGACCCCGTTAGCCATCTTGTTTCCCGGAGCGTCGTTTTTCACTGTATGACATGGTAATTACACTTCATGTTGTGCTCTGCGGACCCCTTTACATCAGACTCCGCTCGTTAGGGCCCTTCGGTAACATTATTATGTGCAGTCATTATTGCAGGCATCATAAAACACAAGCGGGCACTGAATTAGTGAGTATTTTTCCATTAGCGCGGCATAATGTGTTAGTGATTGAGTTTAAAGATGTGGAAGAACTCTCATATTTATAAAGCAAGTGAGGAAATAAATCTGTTCACCAACATTAGACGCCAAAATGACAAATACGCTGAACTCGTCAGATTGATGGAATGAAATTAAAGCTAATTGCAAGAGTTTGCACAGATTCAGTCGGCAACTTGAGTGATGTTTGGATACACGATGGAATTCAGATGATTTACCTGTTGGGTTTTCAACTCAATCATCTTTATACGTCACGAAAATACTAATATTGACACTTGCAGAGAACTGAAAAAGTCACTTTTAAAAGGATTTTGTCCAGTTATCTGAGATCCAGTGAACAGTGGTGGGAAATAACTCTGATACCTGAAGTATTTGTACATAATGCAACAAATATATCTACTTCACTTTGCTTCCAGGGGCACATGGTGGGTTTTACTCCATTATATGCTAAGAAGCCTTTCAGATTAATATACTGAATATGTGACTAGCTGATGAAATAGTTATAAAAATACAAATAATTAGCTCCTTGACATGACACAGTATTAGGTGCTGCCTACACATGAGTATATGAGTAATAATGATCAGTATTATTAGTTTTCACAGTTTTACAAAGTAAATAGTAAAGTGTAGTGGCTCATAAAATACATCTTTACTCGCTGGTAAATCCTGCAAACACAAAGATCTGCATTTCTGTTCACTTCACTTCCCAGTTTATCAAATATCATAACAAAGCAACGTGACCTGAACGCTAACGACGGATCGCCGCCATCAATCAGGATTCTGCCGGCGAGACGCGAGCTCGCTCTGCGTCCTTTCCACTCAGTCTGCTTATCTCTTAACTCACGTAACCCCCCGGCGCCCTCGGGAGGCGGCGGGCGCTGCCTGAGATTGTATCAGCGCTCACAGGTCAAGGGGAAGGCGATAACTAATTCATGAGGCCGCAAGCAAGGAGCCCTCGTCCAGTCATTAGTCGCCTGTCGGCCTCGGCTCGAGACGCCTTGGGACTCGGGCGGCGTTGTGTGTCATGGCGTGGCGTTCGTAAACAAGACCTCTGTTTGTGCTTTAGACGTTTCAGTCATGAACGGGAAATCATGTAAGGTTTCCTGAATGCAACCTAGTGTCTCTGAGAAGTCTGATCCTAATCTCGTATTCAAGACGGTGCGTGCATCAACTGAAGTCTCATTTATTCGCCTGCTTGCTTCGGTCCTGTGCTGAGGAACTGGACGAGTCAACTCAGCCCCGAGAACGTCAGAGCTTTAGTTCTAGATTACAGACGCTTTAATGGAAGGAAACGATTGGTTTCAGCACAGCTCTGTTTGCTGGTGGATCTGTTATCACTAAACCAAACCGATGTATCGTGTGTACAATCCGTTTATTGTGTCGTGTCATGTGCGACCTTGAGATCACGGCCCTGTTTTCATAATCTCTTGACTCTGAGCAGCCTGGTATCTGTAGAAATGTAAAAAGGTTCAGACGACAGTGGAGGTCGTCTCTGAGGTCGATTGCATCCAAACACCAGCACAGGGTCCTGGGTTCGACCTGCTGTGATTCCCATGTCCTTAAAAATAGATGAATAATGAATATTAAACATAATAATAATGATTGTACTGCAATGCTCCCTGAATAAAACAATATAATTAATATATTTTTTAAATTATTTGTGTTCAGATTGGACCTTATCAACAAAACAGTACCAAAAAGGAACAGATTACCTTAAATTCTACATATACTGAATAAGAGAATCTCACTGAAATCAACCATGCAGGGTGAATTGCTTAATTTTTAATTAATTGCCTCTATTTTTTTTATATAAATATTATAATTAACAACAATGTTACATTATATTGATATGTATAAACGTTGCAGTAGTAGTTGGAACATCAGATTGAATCAAAAATATACATATAAACACATACTGCACAGAAATATAATATCTCAGCAATATTAAAATAAATAAAAAGAGATTAATAATGAATATTTAACATAATAATAATGTTTGTACAGCAATGCTCCCTGAATAAAACAATATAATTAATATATTTTTTAAATTATTTGTGTTCAGATTGGACCTTATCAACAAAACAGTACCAAAAAGGAACAGATTACCTTAAATTCTACATATACTGAATAAGAGAATCTCACTGAAATCAACCATGCAGGGTGAATTGCTTGATTTTTAGTTACTTGCCATATTTTTTTTGTGTAAATATTATAATTAACAAAAATGTTACATTATATTGATATGTATAAACGTTGCAGTAGTAGTTGAAACATCAGATTGAATCAAAAATATACATATAAACACATACTGCACAGAAATATAATATCTCAGCAATATTAAAATAAATAAAAAGAGATTAATAATGAATATTTAACATGATAATAATGATTGTACAGCAATGCTCCCTGAATAAAACAATATAATTAATTAATTTTTCTAATTATTTGTGTTCAGATTGGACCTTATCAACAAAACAGTTCCAAAAAGGACAATTGCATATATGCACATTAAATTCTACATATGCTGAATAAGACAATCTGACTGAAACCATGCAACCATGCAGGGTGAATTGCTTGATTTTTAATTAATTGCCTCTATTTTTTTTATATAAATATTATAAATAACAACAATGTTACATTATATTGATATGTATAAACGTTGCAGTAGTAGTTGGAACATCAGATTGAATCAAAAATATACATATATACACACATACTGCATATATAAACACATATACTGTATACACACACATATATCTCAGCAATATTAAAATAAATAATCCTCGTAATAAGTGTTTAATTCAGTATTCTGTCTGTAATCATGAACAGATGTTAAGTGAATGTACAGTACACACTCCACACACCTGTGTATTTCCAGATGGACGTGTCAGTCGAGCTGTTGCTGGGTTCCATCGGAGTGACAGCTGCTGGATTACTTGTCACAACAAGAGCGGATTAAAGAATTCCTCATTTAACGCTGATCCCATCACACTTAAATAACAATAATCCTAAAGGCGTCATTATCCTCTACCAGTGTTTGTGTGATCGGACAATTAGTCACAGAATCACAAATACCAGCGTTAATGTCTTTGTGTCCATAGCTGATTCCCTGTAGTAACATTGTTACTCTGATTTATTAATGTGGTATTGTTCTGTGTATTAAGTATATACTTGGATTATAGTGATACTTTTTACCTGCACATATTTGTTTCCTTAGTGCAGATATGAAAGTTTCCCGTGGGCCTTTTTAATGGCTTTTGTCCCCACATTGGTTAACCCTGGTCTTATTGTGTCTCAGCCTTAAGTCCAGCACTTCCTGTGTTTGCCTTCTCGGGACAGGAAACAGTCTTTAAGATCAAAGATCTGCAGTGAAGCCTTATCACAGACTGGGGACCAGCGGGACTGTGGGACATTGTTTATTTAAACCCAACAACGAATAAGAGGGAGGATCGTTTGTGTGGCGATCAGATCAAGTTGACTGGTTCTGGTCCCGAGAGGAGATGAAGGAGGAAGACGTGAGGAGTCTGGGGACGTCAGATAGAGAAGTGTTTCCTGAATGAAGATTATATCAAGACCCCAGACTCAGAACTGGGGTTTTCCTGTTGACCGGAGGAAAGAACCAGTCCTGTGGGGTTTCATAAACGGTCTCATGGCTCTTGTTTGTTTGACGGTTCCCCATGAATTAAACCAACCTTCTCATCCAACGTCAACTTGGTGTTTCCCCCTCAACACATCAGACCATGTCCTCTTCCTGCTGAAACTATTCCAACTCCACAATAAAACCTGCTGTCGTTGACCTGGGCCACCTTCATACGACGGAGCTTCAGAAACCGCTCCAATGGAAAGTTTGAGGTGCTAATTAAAGTTGTCAGTAGGTGGTTTGGCACCCGGAGAGGGATTAAGATTCCTGGTGCTGGATCTCAAACAATAAGGTCCCAGCACAAAGCCGGGGGGGCCACTGGGACCAGCGCCAGCGGCTGATTGATCCATCAACGTGACGGGAGGAGTCGGCAGCTCTCGCTCTCCAGAGCTGCTCCTGCTGCTTCCACCGAGCGACCATGTGTGGAGCTTTTTCCACATCGTCAAACTCAAGTTGTGCTTTGTTTACACGCGGCCACATGACGAGTGGATGAGAAGCTACTGCAGGCGGGGGGGCTCCTCGGTGACGGGGATGAAAGCCGGGACATGACGCTCAGTGAACAGCGTGATAAGCGATATATGTTTATAATGTGATATAAATACTGCAGCGCCTGTGGCTGCACAACCAAGATTTACATTTTAAGAAAAAGGTTATAAAATCTCTTAATTTCAAAAGTAGGTTGTGTGTGTGACTTATTCTATTAATACATTTTTTTTACTAAGTTTCATAGGAAAGAAAATTTTATATTTCAATAGTGACAAAGAGGTCTGAGGATATGGTTTTAGTTAAGAAAAGAGTAGAAGCATTGTAAACTAAAGAAATAAGGGATGTTGATGATCTGAATTTACAGGTTTCAACAACACTCATACATTTGCGGTAATTTAAATGAAATTACACCAATTATATGAACTATGAGTCTTATAGAGAATGTGTCTCAGGAACAGAAGGATGTTTGTTCACTCCTGCAAACATGTAAACTCAAGTTCAACAGATCAGAAAAGGGTTAAAGCCCAGTGGCCTTTAAAAGTCCACGGAGATTAGGTGAAAGCAGCTATTGTGGCAATATGTCGTAAAACCAGTGAACATTACTGCTGGAAACTTCATCTGAACAAAATGCAGAGATGAAACATCAAAGTTAATATTCCTACGAAAGTGATATAGCATTTTTTTGCAAATATAACATTAAGTCAAAGTCAACTTTATTGTCCATTCTGCCGTATTCACAGGACAGAGACGGACAGAACATGTAAGGACACAACATATTAAGTACTCAAGAAAGAGGATACAACAAAGTATGCAGTTAAAAGGCGCACGGTATTTATAAGAGAGTAGTTAGATGCAAATGTAATCTATCATTGACAAAATCTTACTTCTTTCTATTAGATTTTAGAGTAACGTTAATGTTATTCTTATATCGAGCCTTTTTCTCTTCTAAATATGCAACAGCATTTTTGAAATCCTACATTTTTAGACGTAGACGAGAGATTTAGTCATAAGATTTCACACGTGAGAGATTTCCTTTAAGCTGATTCTGAGAACGTTTTGTTATGAAGTCTATATAACGACCATATAACCAAACCATCGATACGCTCGTATGGGAACAGAGAGACGGAGCCGTGGCTGAGCTGTTTACTGCCCGAACCCGAGGCTCGTGTTTCCTGGTGTTCCCTTGTGATAACATTGTCACCGAGCTTCCTCCTCCAGCAGCCTGCCCGAGAAATTCAGCAAAGAAAACACACACAGAGAGAAAGATGTGTGAAGACGAAAGGCTTCTCACGGCTGTTTGTCAGCGGCGTCAGACACAATAGTCTATAAACGAAGGTAAAAGCTCAGAAAACAAACACACATCGGGACAATCAATGCTATAGTTCCTTCCTTGACGTTCTTTGTGAGTCACTGAACTCTCAGGAAGCAGGAAACACAAACTAACCTATAATCCAGTGATTTACAAGTTGTTTTGTACTATATTTAAACATACTTCCTACAAAATCATCAATTAATTGGATAGAGCAGTTTCACAAATCACAATTTGGCTCGTAGGGAATAAAATGCAGATTGTTAAAATGTTTTAATTTGCATGATTGTGCCGTCTCATCCCTTATTTGGTGAATTTCTATTCCTGCCTGTAACTGTTGCCTTTACACTGACTTTATATCGGTCCACCCACTCATGTAGTTTAATGTCTTTCACAGATTTTATACTTTAAAACTGTAAGAAGTCTGGATTTTTATCACAATTTCACATTTCAGAGCATGTTTATTTGTTTATATGTTTATTTGTTTATTTAGAAGGATCCCCATTAGCTCCGCCCTAAGACAGAGCTACTTTTAGTGGGGTCCACATTTAAGACATACATTCAGATATCAAACATTTAAAACATACGTTATATTACAAATAACAAAAGTTAAAATACATTTAAATAATGATCATACAATTTTATATTACAGATATCAAAAATTAACTTGGTGGTGGTTATGCAGTTTTACCTTTTTCATGATATAAAACACTGATATATCCAAAACTGCAAACCATGTAATAGAATACTGCACATTTATGTACAGTACATCATCATCTAGTGTCACAAGATTTTGTGTAATTCTGACAGGAATCAGAGATCAGCTCTCTATTCCCCCCCCCATCTCTCCCTCTCTTCCCCTCAGGTCCAGACGCCACCAGGGTCTCTCACCACCAGGAGACGAGGAGGACGAGCCAGTGAATAGATTTTCACCAGCGACCAGGCGCCGCTCCATCTGCAGCGCCGCAGCGGCCTCGTGGTCCCGGGGACATCGCACACAGCCGGCTGATTGTGAGAGATGATGCACTTGCACCCCCGGCTAACAGGTTCACACCAGCCCACATGCTGAAGCCACCCGGGGCTAATTCAATTCCACCGCCATTCCAGAGGTAATAGAGTGCGTCTGTACCTCCTCCAGTTAGAGCCTGGTGAAAGAGGGGGGGTCGACAGGAAGGGGCGGCCGAGGTCGGGCCACCGCCCCCCCGAGCTTCAAGGGGTCAATCTGGTACGTCTTGTTGATTTATACCAAATAAACTATTAAACATAACAGGAAGCTAATGGATGAAATGTCGCATTTTCTATTAAAATGGTTCGTGTTTGATCAGGTAAACGTATAATAACTTTGGGTCTTTGAATTAAAACAATAACAAAGGGCCATATTGGATGATGTCATGAGGCAGCACGGGATTATGGGAGTTGCCGATGAAAATCTACGTTACCCCTAATACTATATATATTATTTGTAACTAACTAATATTATGAATAAGAGAACGTTATTTTATCTAGGCTTTTTATTTGATTGATTGGAATTTAATTTTATTTATTTGTATTTGTATAATTATGTCTTTATTTACTTCCATTTATTCTTATATTTTATATATGTATTTTTTTTATTATTATTTTATTTAATCTTATTTTAAGTTATTTGATTTCTGCCTCTTTTTCTTTACCCTGAGTGTTTGATTGTGGGTTGGGGGGTGTTCATAAACGTTTGTATGTTTATAAATGTTTGAATGTATGTTTCTTATATGTAAAACTCAATAAATATATTGTTAAAAAAAAAAAAATCTACGTTACACAAAGTGGTATCTCTCTACATCACTACGACCTAAACAGTCGATGTGTTGTAGAGTCTGTGGTTAACACGAGATCGAGACGTTTGTTCACGTTTATTCTGCGACGAAATATGTCAACAAATACCCAACTGTGCGTCACTTAAAAGAGGGCGTCGCCAACACGTGGCTAACTAAAAATCCTGAAGTTGTCTTGAATATTAAATGTGATCAGAAAAACCGAACTAGTCACAAGACTCAAACCTTACCCGAACCTTCATGAAGAAAAGGAGAAAAAGACAATTTCAAGAAAAAGACAATAGAAGAAATACAATAAGAAAAAGTCCAACCTAAAACAACTTGTTTTTTTTACTGAATCATACTTTTCCCAGAATTCATCACTGGAAACTGTCTCCACATGAATTCAATAATAAAATAAAATGAAAATTACATCTCGGGGGTTTCACACTATGTGCCACAGGTTTATAAAGACAAATGAACTGACTGAATACCCCAGTGCACTCAATGTTCTTGCTGTGACAAGACTGTAACCATGTGTGTGTGTGTGTGCACAGTGTGTGTTTCTGTGTGTGATAGCGTGACAGCTCAGATTAGCTCCTGCAGCTGCGTGTCCTTCAGTTCACGTGTCTGCTCATGTATTGTGATCGATGTTGTTCGCGCTCACGCCGCCGCTCAGATTCATCCTGAGCTCAGATTCATCTTTAGCTCAGATTCATCCTGAGCTCAGATTCATCCTGAGCTCAGATTCATCTTTAGCTCAGATTCATCCGAACACACTTCATCACAAATCTGCTCCAAACTGAAACGTCTCAGTTCTGCTCTGGATGGCACCGGGAGTGTTGTACCTTTTTACAAAGTGGTTCCTGTAACACACCAGGCAGACGACTGGGTTCAGTCGTGTGTTGGTCCCTCAGAACTGTAACGTCCCTGTTGCAGCCCTGATAGATTCATTATATGACAGATCCCAAATGAAAGCATTAGTGTTTAGTTTGGTCAGGAAATAAAGCAGCTGGATAAACATCTCATCACAAAATATGAATTTGATGTTACGTTAAAAACTTAAAACCCTAAAAAAGGGCAGATTTTCCCTCATGATGGATGTTTATGCAAGAAGGAACAGAGACGTGTTTTCTGAACATTGAAGCATGAAAACCTTTTCAGGTAATAACACAAATGAAAGGAATAAACCTGAGTTTTACACGTCTCCTTTAAAAAATCCTCTCTCTTGAATAACATTGTGCAGGTTTCCTGCTGAAAGACGAGCAGTTTGTTGTTGAACACCACTTCACTGGAGAGGAACAAGCTGAAATTGCAGGAATGCAATCTAATGAGAGGGACTGAAACGGGCTGTGAGTGGACGTCGGGCTCGTGCAGCACTAATCGTCTCTGCTCCTCTCTCATACGCAGAAGGAGAGGCAGGGCTTTTTATTTTCTACCGAGAGCATCTGCCTGCAAATACAGACACGATGGAGCCTCAGCAACCTGCCATGAAATTGCTTTTCACTTTAAAAACAAGCCGTGATAAAAGAAAGTGCACGACGGAGAGGATCAGATATAAAATAGATCTGAAATCTACTGAGAGACACATGCAGAAGACACTGATATCACAATGCAGCACCAGCTCCTGTTGTATACATGGGAAGATATTGGAAACACATGGAAACTGAATACAAGCGCCGCCATCTTGTGCTTTTGACGTTATGTACATTCAATACATGCTCTCGACCAATCACGAGTCAGTCTCATCTGTCAATCACAACGTTTCACCTTGTTTTTATAGCAAATCATATTTACACTTAACAGAAACAAACATCGATGTGACAACAACCATAAATGACAGAATCCTTCTTTGAGGAAAATGTAAACGTGCATTTTGACTTTGTGTTGCTAACATGACCGCTATACTGCAGCCTGCCACCAGGGGGCTGTCGAGATGATTTGGTTTCATTTTGCGGCGCTGACATGTCGTCCATCTTCTATAGTCGTATGAAAATCAAGGTTTTTATACGATGGGAGTGAAAACTTTATCTATTATCTTCACCTCCTCACTTTCCTCTTCGACAGGACTCTTGAGTTTTCAACTCTTTGATATCTAATCTTACCGAGGAGCCGCTAACTCTCTGTTAAAGCCTCAATAATGAGACGCGACCGAGCTTGTGTGTTATTCCGCTCGTCACTTAAAGCTTCATTAACGGGGGGGTTTCCAGGGATTTGAGCCGGCAGTCGCTCAGAGAGGAGGGTCGAGTTATTAAATTCCATCTTCTGCTGAATCAATCAGGGAACTGACGCCCGTCATGAAAACTGGAAAGGTTATCGGACTTTACTGGTTCATAAGAGAAGGGAATGTTAAGGTATAGTTGGTGTTTGGTTATAATTCAGTTTTTTGAGTGGAATCTCTTCAGCCAGGGGAGTGATGTTTACCCCTGTTTGTCTCCTTGTCAGCAGGATTTCACAAAAACTGCTCTTCTACTCTAGATTTTTAATTTGGATGTGCACCCAATTGCTCAGAGACATAATTATCAGTCCCCTCAATATGCCTGATTTCCTTCAAGAGCCATGAATCACTCCCTGGGATTAAAATCTCAATAAATCTCATCTTGAAATGTTAAAAAACACTGAAAGAAAGATTTCTGGTGCAGATCTGCAAATAAATATATTAAGGCCCATTCCACCAAGTTCCATGGAATTCTCTAGATTATTTTCTGGATAAAAACGAATTATTGGTTTGTTGGTTGTAGGAGAAGTTCACAACCAGACACTGTCATCATATGTTTAAATATGTTAAAGCATCTAACATCTAAAGAGCAGGTTATAAAAGAACATTTTACTGTAACAGTAGAAAAACAGACATGTGTTTCCTTTAGTTCCACTTATTTTTACCCCATACAGTTAAATAAATGAAGCCGTATCACTCCCCAGCAGCCGTGTGGTTGCCACAGAACAGAAATAGGACGTGTGGAGAACATTCTGAAGACAAGGACGACGGTTCTATCATTTACAAGCAGATTAGTCACTATGATTAGTCACGAGGAGCAGGAGGCTCCAGGCAGCCAGAAGCCATCCATTAGCTCCATGTCACCCAGTTCACTTCACTTCCTTGGTGGTTTGAAGAGGGAAAGTGATTTATGTCAAATATTTATGTGAGCCAGCCGCAGAGAAGCCGCCACACTTTGTGTTCCGGGACATTTCAAATGAAAATAAACATTTCCAGCCCCAGACGACATCTAAAGCTCGTGTCTGGATGTCGGATGATGCGTCTTCTTTTATATTCGACAGTGAAAATCACATTATAGCAAATTATTACATCATGAAAGCAAAAGACAAGCGAACATCCTCTCTGCAGACAGAACATTTATTTTCACTGCTCTGTATAAATGAGTCTCTCTCCGTGAACTCTGACCTCGACGCAGCTCTCGTCTCGCTCGCCGCTTTTAAGTTACGACACATTTGCATAAAGTGCTGGATGGTAAACGTCTACTCCTCGTGTGGAGTAACGCATTTAGAAAGAGAACAATGAAACTGTGC
Organism: Limanda limanda; assembly: GCF_963576545.1. Lineage (NCBI taxonomy): Eukaryota > Metazoa > Chordata > Actinopteri > Pleuronectiformes > Pleuronectidae > Limanda > Limanda limanda. The sequence goes on along the minus strand of NC_083648.1, from coordinate 3,686,745 downwards.
AGTGCTAACTCGTAATAACACACACACAAACACACAAACAAACACACACAGACTGTAAAAACATCAAATGTCACGAATCTATTGATCGCGCAGCAGGGCATCATGGGAAAAAAAACATCCCACTACATGCATTTCAACCTGCTGGATATGAATCAATACGTCAGCATCTATGGCGTGAGCAGCAGACATGTGAGATGAGGAGTGGACGCAGATCCGACATGTTTAATACACATGGAGGGACAAGTGGGCGGGGTTAACCACACTGTGTGGGCGGGGTTAAACAGCCGTTCGACCCATGCATCTATTGTTTGGATGTTGCATTGTGGTCCATGAGCAATATTTCATTTCCATGTACGTATGTGTGGGAATAAGAGGAGAGGTATACGTGAACTTCAAGGACTTCACCCCCATGATCCATCACCATTAAGTCCACCTCTCTGATCGGAGTCAGAGACTCGTCCACATCTTTGTCTCCTCGGCTCTGGACCAATCACAGGCTCCTGAATGTCCACAACTGTCCTTCATCTTCCACCAAATCCTCCTCTTCCTCCTTTAAACTCAATGCCCTGGTGTCCCAGTACCTGTCTGACCTCCTGCGCCTCTTCACCATCTTGTTCCTTATGGTCCACATCCTGAAGCTGGTGCAGAGACAATCACAGTTTCAGGTCGACAAAGCACTCGCCCAATCAGAGGAGGTCGATAATGTTCTATCAGTTTCTAAACTATTTCAACTCTAGAAACAGCAGAAACAAGGAGTTCCATCCCCACTGCAGTAACAAGTCGATGCCGGTGTTAACAACACTGCACTGGAGTCACTCTCCCTGAGCAAATGTCCACTTGGCCCAACTGGAAATTACCCACATGACCTTTAACAGGGTACCTCAATGAACCAGAGAGAGGTAGAGAGGGCCGGGCGGTCAATGACCGGAATGTTTAGCAAAGGGACTCTGAAGGTGGATGAACATTTTTTCCATTTTCAAACCAGAATATGGACATTTTCTCTAAGAATGCTACACTGTTTAACACCATGCATCCCTTCGATAGCTCACTTGGTAGAGCGGAGGACTGTAGGTTACACATGTTGACATCCTTAGGTCGCTGGTTCAACTCCGGCTCGAAGGAGGAGACTTTTACAGCTGGAAATCTGCATCAGAGGCCTAACGAGTCCCAAGATATCATCAGCTGTTCACACCTTTATCAGGGTACTTCAACTCCCAAGATTCAAACTGTCGTTCACACCTCTATCAGGATACCTCAATGAACCAAAGGCCAGTAGAAGGGGAGGGGCAGTCAATGTCCTGAATGTTAAGCAAAGGGCCTTTGACGGAAAGTTTACATGGTCCCATTTTCTAATCAGGATATTTGCCTTTTCTGAAAAAAAAAAAATCATCGCTATTATGCTAGGTTTACCCCTTCGATAGCTCAGTTGGTAGAGCGGAGGACTGGAGGTTACATATGTTGACATCCTTAGGTCGCTGGTTCAACTCCGGCTCGAAGGAGGAGACTTTTACAGATGGAAATCTGCATCTGAGGTTTATCAACTTCCAAGATTCAAAGTGTCGTTCCCACCTCTATCAGGGTACCTCAATGAACACAAGGGAGGGGCTGTCAATGACATGAATGTTTAGCAAAGGGACTCCCTCGGCAAGTTCACATGTTCCCATTTTCTTACCAGGATATTAACATTTTCGAAAAAAAATATCACTAATATGTCAGGTGTATCCCTTCGATAGCTCAGTTGGTAGAGCGGAGGACTTTTACAGCTGCGGAGGACTTTTACAGCTGGAAATTTGCAATGGAGGCTTAACGACTCAAAAGATATGAGCGTTCGTTCACACCTCTATCACCACCTTAGATCATTTTCTAACCAGGATACGAACATTTTGTAAAAAATTCATCGCTATTATGCTAGGTTCATCCCTTCGATAGCTCAGTTGGTAGAGCGGAGGACTGTAGGTTATATATGTTGACATCCTTAGGTCGCTGGTTCAACTCCGGCTCGAAGGAGAAGGAGGACTTTTACAGCTGGAAATTTGCATTGGAGGCTTAACGACTCAAAAGATATGAGCGTTCGTTCCCACCTTTATCAGGGTACCTCAATGAACCAGAGGCAAGTCAAGAGGGAGGGGCAGTCAATGACCTGAATGTTTAGCAAAGGGTCTCCCTCGGCAAGTTCAGATGTTCCCATTTTCTTACCAGGATATTAACATTTTCGAAAAAAAATGTCACTAATATGTCAGGTGTATCCCTTCGATAGCTCAGTTGGTAGAGCGGAGGACTGTAGGTTACATATGTTGACATCCTTAGGTCGCTGGTTCAAATCCGGCTCGAAGGAGGAGTCTTTTACAACTGGAAATCTGCATCTGAGGCCGTACGAGTCCCAAGATATCATCAGCCGTTCACACCTTTATCAGGGTACCTCAATGAACACAAGGGAGGGGCTGTCAATGACATGAATGTTTGTTTAGCAAAGGGACTTTGACGGTAAGTTGAAACGTTCCCATTTTCTAACCAGGATACGAACATTTTGTAAAGAAATCATCGCTATTATGCTTGGTTCATCCCTTCGATAGCTCAGTTGGTAGAGCGGAGGACTGTAGGTTACATATGTTGACATCCTTAGGTCGCTGGTTCAACTCCGGCTCGAAGGAGGAGACTTTTACAGCTGGAAATTTGCATTGGAGGCTTAACGACTCAAAAGATATGAGCGTTCGTTCACACCTATATCAGGATACCTCAATGAGCATATAGTCTCTGAAGACATGTCAAATGTTTCCTGTTTTCTGACCAGGATATTGACATTTTCAAAAACAACATATAAAGCATGAGTGTATCCCTTCGATAGCTCAGTTGGTAGAGCGGAGGACTGTAGGTTACATATGTGGACATCCTTAGGTCGCTGGTTCAACTCCGGCTCGAAGGAGGAGACTTTTACAGCTGGAAATTTGCGTTTGAGGCTTAACGACTCAAAACATATTGGTGTGAATCCGCTCAGGAAGCTACGGCCTCCACAGAGCGAGCTGAGGACGGGACAGTGTTTCTTCACTTGGCTACGTCCCGGCTGTGCCTCCGAATGGAATCCAGTGAGATGAGTCGTCGGTTTTGTGTTGGGAGTTAAAAAAAACAACAAAACAAAAGATTAAACCCAAGCCAGCAGCTTGTCTCTGTGACTCAGCGACTCTCTGCACCTTCCTCTCCGAACAGCAGCAGAGCTTGTTTGCAGAAGCTCAGGAATCCTCTCTCTGATCCTTCTTGTTCCTGTCGGAGGAGAAATGAAAAAGTTTGAGCAGCTTTGATTTGTCGCTGATCAAAAGACGAGGAGGAGACTTTACACGTTGGACCGACAAACCCCCCCCCCTGCTGTGCGGCGCGGTAAACATCTTCCGCTCTCCCACCTACGTGCACGCACACTTGTTGCCGAACGTGCACACGCCTGCTTTGATTCCACAGCCCCCCCCCCGAACCATCAGATACCTTATTAAACACCAGGATGAGTATATCCGTCCTCCGCCTGATTCATCCCTCGTGTTGCTTCCGTCTTTTATGCTAATGAGCAGAGCGCAGCGCTTTAGTCGCACATTTACCGTCCAACCTCTTCTGGGAACAAACACCAGGAAGAACAAAGCACAGCACACTCGTCCTAGATGAGAGAGCTTGATGGTATCTGGCATGTGTGTGTGTGTCTGTGTGTGTGTGTGTGTGTGTGTGTGTGTGTGTGTGCAGGAACAAACCCTGGGGATTAAACAAGCGTGCACATGCATGATTCTACTTTCCAATTTAAGAGTCTCCCTTGATTTGTCTACAGAGACTCTCGCTACAATCTACTGTTGAACATGTTCATTAGCCCGTGTGTGTGTGTGTGTGTGTGTGTGTGTGTGTGTGTGTGTGTGTGTGTGTGTGTGTGTGTGTGTGTGTGAATCACCAGGCTTCTCTCTTGCCTGGGAAGCCACATTACCCAGTGTGTCAGCTGCCATATGCTGAGATCAGGAAGAGGAGCATCAATTAGGAGACGTTTGATCCGGAGCTTCTCTCATCTCCTGAAGCACAAACACAGACTGAGGAGCAGCGGCGTCCAAACGAGTCTTTAAACACGGGATCAAACTCCGAGGACGGATCCGACAGACGAAGGGACGACTGGGTGATCAAGGGTTTGAGACGTGATGACTCATGAGACTCAGAGTCTGTGGGTGAGAAGCCTGTTGAGGCCGAGACCAGCGAGTGTTGGTTTTGTTTGGTCTCTTCTGCTCCTGCTCCATCGTCTCAGCGAGTCACTTGACATGAAATCACCGGGAACGTGATTATCTGATCTGAGTGATCGTCTCGAGGGACAAAGGGACGGGGACGTCTGAATGTAGAGAGACACGATGAAGGATTATTATTCAGTAGATCAAACTGTTAAATACAGACATCAGACCCACCAGACATGTTATAAATCTATTTTTAAATACTGTAGCTGTGTCCCAAATCCGCGTATAGATCGCGAAGGTCGAACCAAAATGAGTGTCCTGCCCTAACCGCTGTCGCCTAGCAACAGAGCTGCAGTCGGACAGGACAAGAAAGTCAAAATAGGATGGACTGGTAGCCAAAGAAAACTGTCATATTTCAAATCTACTGTGAGTTTAGCAAATCACCTGAAAAGTGGAAGTCATGCTAAAATCCTGCATGTTGACAAGCTCTGAATATCATCACTGGTAATTCTCACTGAAACCCTAGAAATGGTTTTCAAGCCACAAGTGTATTGAGCCAATATAACAGGGAAATTACTACAGATGCTCCGAATAGAAAGAACTTCACTGTCAATCAACCACAGTCTCTGCCTTCATTCATCAGGGATAAACAATAGTGTTCGTAATATTCTCACCTCAAACTGGGATAGTGTAAATAAGTCAGCGGCTCTATGAGAATAATAAAAGGCTTGAAATGGGATCAAGAGTTGCCAAGGTAACACAAGTCTGCTCGCATATGTGATCTGCGACTAAATTTAATCAAGGTGGAAGAAATTGCGAGCTTTTTATATATTTGTCGAGAGATGGAGCTACTTCAGAATGTTTAAGTGTGAAAGTGTGAAAATCCCCTTGAATCAAAAACACTCCTGAACCAATAATCGTGAATCAAATTGTTTTTCATATGTTAGAGACGCTTCAACTTCTCAATTTAATCTAAAAGGTGAAATGTTTTGGTAAAACATCTCAGTTTGATAAACCAGTGACAATATAGGTCGATTTCAAGGGTTATTTAGTTTAAGTATTTTTTAAAGTCATTTAATTTTAATTAAAAAGAGCATCTAATACTGTGTATATTTTAGGCTGCAAAATCAATATTTAAATCAATTAAATTAACCATTAGGGATTTTATTAGGTTTAATTATGAAACAAGTTTCCCTTAAAATCTTGAATATAGGACCCATCATTTTTTAATTAAGGTAAAATTATGGGAAGATAAATGGATGACATCATGAATATTTTAGGGTTTTATGATTCACTATCTACCCAATTCAGGGGCTTCTGAAAGAATTAATGTCCCATTCCTGGAATTTAAAATTAAAATGGCCTCGAATTGGGGGAAAAAAACCTTGAGGGTTACTTAGTTAAGGGAACTTTTAGGCAAAACTCAAAGAATAATCAGAGAGCAGCAACTTAAAATAGAGATGAATTATTGATTCCATCTGATTCCAGACAGTTTTCTGCAGTAAAGACGCTAAAATGACAGAATCCACCTGTTCTGATGTCGGAGGCCAATTCCGAGCGGCTCATTGTTTCAAGTTGTTTTCACCGGTCGACTTCTTCTGAGCCGCAGGTGTCGAGAGTTTCATTTCATTGTAAAAGGATGAAGAAGAACGAGTGCAGAGCTTCCCACTGACTCTCACTAACACCACTCACTTACCGGAGGCTCGGTCCACAGCCCAGGACGTCTCTTTGTCATTCAACTGGCATCTCTGAGAAGTGAGAGAGACAGCAGCCGTTAAGTTCCTCCACATCTCTCGCTCTCTTCTCTCCAGAGGTGAGAAAACAAGAAGAGTTTCAACCTGGACGGAGTTTAGTTTAGTGAAAGTATCTTGGCTCTGCTCTCAACGGAGGAATCTCAGCAAACTTCCAGAAGTCCTTGCAGCCGTTGCCAAATGGATATTTCTGCACTTCAAGCAAAAGGAGCCGGAGCCAGATTACTATCAGATTAATCTTGGTACCGACCGACTGAGAGAGGAAAACAACCAGAGGACGAAACGGAACAAAACACAGAAACTACTTCGGATCAGACATAAACTTAAAGTACAGACAAGGAAACGTTGGAAATAAATAGATAAATTCAGCGTGAGCCTCGACGAAGACAAACAATCTGAGCCGCTGAAGAATTCATTTGACAGTTTTGAAGTTTCTTGCACAGAGAACTGTATCCGCACCATAAATATTAAAGTTACAGCCATTAGTTCTGTTTACAGAGACTTGTAACCGGGAATTACAAATTTCTGTCTCTTTTCAAAAAACGTAACAAATCCACCCACCAGCATCTCCAGCTCCGTGTTTGGACGGAATATTGAAGTAGAAATTTGAGAGGCAGAGCAATTACACACAGACAATGTGGAGACGCTGTGAGATGTGAATTTGTTGCCGCGGGCGACATGTCTGGAGCGAGCTGCTGGAAGAGTTTAAACACGAGAGCATATGCTAAACTTTATGAATCTGCTCCTGAAATATACAGAGACGAGCGGAGATGGAAATAACTGCTGAAATCTTTTCTTGAGTTTTGAGTTCAGTCAGAGGACGGAGTTGAACACACTCTGGTGCTAGCTTGCAGCTCACATCTGTGAAGTTCGTACAGTCGCCAAGACAAAAAACTTTGCACAATAAACACAAAGTTTACTTCCTGGTTGTAGCTTTGTATTTTAACAACAGATTTGAAATTCGGATTAAAAGCTTTAAACTATATATTTAAATTTGCCGTACAACTAAGCCTTTAACAAATAAAGATAAGAGTTGTTTTGGGAAATAAGGAAAAGTCTTTCATTGAGTTAGATGCAAGAAAACATTAAATCGCCAATTGTTGTTTGTTTTAAGTGAGTTAATTACACTTTCTTTCTCAGCTGACGTTAGCTAGTAAAGACGAAAACAGCTTTTCACTCTTCAGTGGATATTTCTTTGAACAAAAACTTTCCGCTTCATGTTTTACCAAATATCTCCGTCCAGGCGAGATCACAAAAACACAGACAAGCTTAACAATCTGTCAAAATACCAGAGAAGAGCGGTTAGGTCCAAATAATATTGTTCCAGGCAGACGTCTGAATTTTGGCAATTTGGTAACTACAGGGCAAGTAAATATAAGAAGTAAAACCTTCTAAATCCACGGTATCGTCTTATACTTGCTGGATATTCAGCAGCACAATCAAACATTATCATCACGATGCAACTATTTACAAAGTTGTGTGGTAGGTAACCGTCTAAAATCAACATGGCTTATACAACCTCTCCTCGTGCACGCTTCACATGTGCACTTCAAAAACAGCTCCACACCTCTGCTTAAGATGCCGAAGAAGCTCAGACATTTGACAGCGAGCTACAAACTCTCGCTGCTCTCTCTCTCTCTCCCCAAGTTTAGGGATTTTTTTATGTAAAAATCCTGCTCCTGTGATCAAACGGCATCGATTAAAGTCCAATGAGAAACGTAGACTTCTGTAAAATGGATTTGGTTGAAATCCTGGAACAAAACAAACCAAGTGCCAAGCAAATTAAATGTACGAGGAGGAATGGAATAAAAACCAGCTCCTTGGACGCCAGCGGAGGGAGAAGTGAAACTTTTCTGGCACTTTTTAGAGTTTAAATTCTTCAGTTGCCTTTCAGCCGTTAACCCACGGCTGCAGGGCGTTGCATGAATACTCCTCTGTCCCTCCGTCCCTGCAATAATAAATATTAAGAAACATGTCTTGTCTCCCTCCAGCTGCTTCAGTTCAGTTGTTGCTGCTGGTTTCAGGCCTTCGTCTCTGCTGCTGAGGTTATTTACTCCACCGAGCTCCTCCCAGAGTAGAGCCATTCATCACAAAGTGCTGCTGAGTGCTGATGGCCGAGGCTTCCAATTTACTCTTGAAAGGAAAAGAAAGAAAAGTTTGCAGAGAAATATTCATGCAGTGGAATCGTCTTGCTGCTGAGGCTCGTGGGAGATGTTCAGAAACAGAGAAGAAGATGAGCGTGAGAAAAGGCCGGAGGCTGTTCTGCTGTAATCTTAAAGAAGTCTCTGAACCACAGACATCAGCTCGGAGCTTCTATCTTCTCTGATTATTCCCTCTCTCTGGCCGCGATTCACTCAGCTCCACTTCTCGCTCGTCACAAAGTACGTAGTGTTGAGAAAAGGTGACTCAGCCAGACAGAAATATTCCACAGTTCCAGCAGTAAAATATTTTATTATCAGTGTGTAATCTCTATAAACAGATTCTGCATGTGGATATGTAGAATCTGGGTTTCCTGGTTCCTGTTTCTAGTTTGAAAGTGAATCCCTGTCTGGCCGGTAGATAGGGTCAGTTTTAGAGATAGTGTGTGTGTCTGTGTGTGTGTGTGTGTATCAGGACTTTTAATACAAACAAAGATTTTATTATCAGTGTGTAATCTCTATAAACAGATCCTGCATGTGGGGATATGTAGAATCTGGGTTTCCTGGTTCCTGTTTCTAGTTTGAAAGTGAATCAATGTCTGAACCTTTTTACGTCCTGTTACTCAAAGTGAATAGAGGCCAGTAGATAGGGTCAGTTTAAGAGACTCTTTGTGTGTCTGTGTGTGTGTGTTTGTGTGTGTGTATCAGGACTTTTAATACAAATAAAGATTTCATTGAGGTTGTTGGGTCTGGAGCTAAAGACAAGGAGCAGGTTTATTATTATTATAAATGTGTCATGATGAAATCTCTGGCTGCCATCTTGATGCGCTGCTGGTTATGAAGCTTTTATAACGTCTGTGCTCGGCCTCCATGTTCCACACACACACACACACACACACACACACACACACACACACACACACACACACACACACACACACACACACACACCGCTGCCTCCTCTTCTGAAATGGCGATATCCGTCCCCGCCTTCATTTTTCTTAAACCTCTTTACTCGGAGCCAGAGAATGGCTGCCAATGATCAAGGCAATTAATGGCATCTAAAACGGAGCCGTAAGCAATGATGCAGCGACTTAATCTGCTTTCTATTGCCGCGGCTATATTGGATCTGTCAGTCTGCCGAGGTGCCACAATGGGCCATTGTTCAGGAGGAGGACATGAGAGATGACTCGTGCAGGAGCATCTGTCTCCGAGGTTTACGTTCACCTGAATTCACACGCGTACACGGAACGAGCGGCTGGACGGAGACGCACTAACTACACACACACAAACACACACACACACACACACACACACACGTGTACAGGCAGCATGTTCTTTATAAAGGCAACAACAACAAACACACGGTGACATAATGGATGATTCTAATCGTCGAGCTACAAAGTGATTTTCTTCTTTTTTAATTTGAATGTTTATTAATGTGCTTTGGCTGTGAAATAAAAGACACAGTCGGGTTTAATGCTCGAGATAAAACAAAGTGAGACGTCAGTGAATGAGACAGAGACAGATACTGGACTCACACACACAGCCACTGAAACACCGGTTTCCACAACACTGAAGCACAACGAATTTGATATGCTGGACTGAATTATTTTGAAATTAACAATGTTTGAATTGAAGATATGGATTTAAATATATTAACAGTACCGTGAATGTGTTTGTGAGACATTCACTATCAACACATGTCCTGCGTTTGTCCCACAGACTGTATCTAAAGAGGTTTGTCCCTCCCATAGGGTTCTTGGTTAAGTATCAAAAACATCTTGAAGTATAAGACATGTTTTTCCTTATTTAACCAAAACCATGTTTCCCTAAGCTCAAGTTATTTTTCTTTAAATAAGTTATTTGAGTAACCCACGGCTCTTGGTATCATTCAGGTGTTCAGCCACATCAGATTCAGACTTTGTGTTTGTATTGTACTTTTCATTCCATTAATGCCACACAACGAGCTTTATGGATTAAAATTCAATGTTTAAACATGTTTGTGCTAAAGGTCACTTGGTTGTTTGCACCAAAAGTGACTGGAAAGAATATAAAGGGTAAAGTTCGTACAGTCACCAAGACAAAAAACACAAAGTTTACTAAGTGGTTGTAGCTTCGTATTTTAACAACAGATTTGAATCTGATTCATCGTCTAATAAGCCTTAATCTTAAAAGAATAAAAGGATAAAAAGGGCATTTAAGAGAAAAGTTCAAGCCTCAATATGGAAACAACAGTCTCAATAGAGCCTGATCAATTGGTTGATAGACATGGTCTGATATGAGCTTCCCTCTCTGTACGACAGGAACTTTACAGAGCAAATAAACGCAGATAAGATGTGTATATATATAAAAATGCATCTCCCACGCTTATAGAAAAGACGGTTTCAGGTGCTGATGAACAATCAGGCTCCTCCTTCACAGCGACAGGTGCCGAACACGAGGACGTCACACACACCGGAGCAGTGAGAACCTCCAGGAGCCCAGAGGAGCTGCAGGTTAATGACTCCTCTGGCTGCTGCTGCACAAACAGATTGATGTGAGGACCGAGCCGATAGAGTCGAGGGGGCGTCGCCGAGTGTCGTGGTCGCTGTCGAGGCCGCTGCTCGCCATTCATCAGCAACAATAGGACCACACCGCAGCAGAGAGCCGGTTGTGTGTCTGTGTGTGTGTGTGTGTGAGAGAATGGAGGACACTTGAACTTGAACTTAAGTTTGCAAAGGAACGGATGTATTGTATATATACAGTGAAAGCACAGGAATTCCACACTCTTGCATGTAAGAGGACACAAATGTGTGCAGAGGTAAATATACAGTATTGTATAAACACACTTATACACTTTCAATAAGTCAAACACACACATTTCACAACAACGCGACAATGAACTCAATAAGATCCTCACAACTCTCGCTGTTTAATACAAACACATGATCTCATGCACAGGAAGTGTAGAATAGTTGTCAGTGTTGTTGCTGTAAGACAGACGACAGCCATACTGTCCTTCAGTACACAAAGGCTGGTAAACAAACAGCAGGGAGGGTTGTTATTACTCAACACACACAGACACACAAAGTTATACAAGACAGGAGCCGTATTCATCACTGTGCCACACTTAAAGAGACGACAGCACAATGGAACATAAACGACTCTGCGCTCCAATAGCTTAATTGCTAAATCTCTTCTTTTGGGACAGTGTTTATTTCATCAGCCTCCTTCGAGCCGATGCTATCTCCTCGCTAATTAACTTGTTTGGATTAAGTGTCTTCTCTTCACGCCAGGCAGGATGCAAACACGTGCACGAGCCCACCATCAATACCGCCACACGAATGACTCAAGCAAAAGTTTGAAATAATAAATCGTCCCTTCCTGCACGAGCCTGAGCAACTAATCCATCAGCAGCAACTTTGTGTTTCTGTCTAAGTTTTATTTTGGCGAGTGGAGGATTCAGGAAGTCCAGGACAGAGAAACTTTCCTCAAGCAAAGGTCATTTACATTTATAGATTTACATTTTTTTCACTTTATGACTGGACACTGGGATTAACTCCACGTTTCACTCAGTTATTAAAAGTTGAAAAAATGATCTTATATATTCTTCCTGCTGTTTAGAAGCAAATCAATTGAAAATTATATAAATCTATGACACAAAACTAAAATGGCATAAAAACTAACAGAATATATACACAAACATGGACTTAATTATTGTTTTCATAACGTTTCCCAAGCATTATGATCTGTCGCCAAACAATAAAGTATCAACCTCTGGGTGTTGTCAAGTCAAATCTAATGTATAATGCAATAATATTTATCGTCAGTTTTGCATGATGAACTGGATGGATTATAAACAGTATAAAAACTGTGCATCTTAAAAATAAAAAAGTGGGAATCAAGTTTCTTGGTTTTGTTGATTCATTTTCACCAAACGGTGTCAACATGTTAATTGGTTAATTGGCTGAATGGCGTCACAAGAGATGATTTACAATGTGTGGTATTGTTCTGTGAGTTTCCTGAGCTGCTAGCATTGTGCCACACAGGCTACGAGCTAAAGAAGCTTAAATAGAAACGTGCTGCTGATATATGATATGATGATATGATCCTCAATGGTCCGGTAGTCTTTAGTTTGTTTGTTTAAACTGCATCTTAAAAATAAAAAAAGTTGGAATCAAGTTTCTTGGTTTTGTTCATTCATTTTCACCAAACACTGTCAATTGTTTAATTGGTTAATTGGCTGAATGGCATCACAAGAGATGATTTACGATGTGTCGTATTGTTGTGTGAGTTTCCTGAGCCGCTAACATTGTGCCACATAGGCTACGAGCTAATGAAGCTTAAATAGAAAAGTGCTACTAATATATGACATCCTCAATGATCCAAGTCCGGTAAGGAACATGATAACGTGAATGTGACTGTGAGGATGTGAGCAGAAGTGAACATGAGTTCCTACAGAAGACTTCATGCATGTACAACAATAAAACACATATTTCTGCATATGTATGCAAGTAATGCACATTTCATCTCTGCATCTACTGGTCGTAACAAATCAGTGCCGATGACCACAGACAGATTTCACACTTTCACCCAGTGAAATGTCCAATATATTTAAGATTAGATTAAGATACATTTATTTGTCCCAAACACATGCACAGACATGCACAAGCACACTCATGCAAGGAGGGAAATTTAACCTCTGCTTTTAACCCATCTGGTGCAGGACACACAGAGCAGTGAGCAGCCATGTACGGCACCTGGTGAGATAGGGGAGTAAGGTGCCTTGCTCAGGGGCACTAGACAGGGTAGGGAGAATCCTCTTGGATTTTGGACAGATCAATACAGGTTCGTCTTTTTGTTGTTTCTCCGTGGAGTTGAACCAGAGACCTTTTCTGCCCATAGTCCAAGTTTCTGCCACTAGTCCACCGCCTCTCGACATATATATTTATGTATATATATTTAGAATCAGTGAAAAACAGAAGCCCTTAGAAACACTCTTCCACTACAGATTTAAATTAAAATTCGATGTTTAAGCCTTCAGTTTTGTGGCGCTGTATTAAACTTGTGAAATCCTCCTGCAGAGTTGAATGCATGAAGCCGGTTTCTGCCTCTTCCCGGCAGCGTCTGAAGTTCTGAGACCATCACGGTGACAGAGAGTAACACAACTTAGCATGCATGACATGGTGGAATTGCCCCTTCGCAGCACATTTCATCTTCCCCGGGACTGTTACATCAGATGAGATGTGAGATGTCTGGAAGCCGTCGCCGGTCCCCATTTGTTTTAATCTGGTGCTTTGGTGTTAATCTATCACTCGGTGGCGCGGAGGCAACACCGCTCCCTCATTGTGTCAGAGTGTGTTCAGCCAAACGTGAAAGTCTGCGAAGCAAAGTCTTATCTGCACAGTTTGAGTTGGTGCAACTGGAGAGAAGCAAAGGAAATAAATGTTTGAGGGAGTGTACACAGGTGTGTGTGTGTGTGTGTGTGTGTGTGTGTGTGTGTGTGTGTGTGTGTGTGTGTGTGTGTGTGTGTGTGTGTGTTTGGGGAATGAAAGAGTTCAAGGTGTGTTCTCACCACTTTGTGCCATTGCACCTGCCACCAAAAGTGATTTCTTCATTTAATTTCTTCGTGTTTGGAAATACAGAGGAGGAGGAGGAAGAGGAGGAGGAGGAGGAGGAGGAGGAGGAGGAGGAGGAGGAGGAGGAGGAGGAGGAGGAGGAGGAGGATGAAGGGAGGAATAAAAGACGGCACGTTAGGGAGACACAAAGAGAGAGGAAGTCTTTGCTGGTTTGTGTAATTGTCCCGACTTGATTGGTGGTGAAAGAAAAAACATGTCTTTATCTCGTTCCTCGGTACTGGGAAATAGAAAGAGATGAGAGAGGGGAGAAAAGGGGGATGTTAGACGGAGAGAGAGAGAGAGAGAGAGAGAGACAGGAAGAGAATGAAAAAGAGTAAAACACCGTGTGCTTTTGAAAGCGTGTTTGTGTGCAAGGTGCACGAATGATAAAGAGGCTGTAAAAAAAAAAGACAGCAATGAGAAAGAGAGAGGGTGTGATTAGAGGGAGAGGAGAGTCGGCTCTGAACCGCTGAACGCCGTATCTGCCTGTGGACGCCGCCATCTGCACGCCGGGGCCTGAACCTATTTAAATTCAGGAACGATTGCACTGTTTCTCAAAATCCTTCAGAGCTGAATGCTTTCTGCACCCCCCCGACAGCCTCAGAGGAAACAGCAGCAGAGGAACACGAGGGACGGATCTCTTTGTCCGATTGGAACGACAACGTCTGCGACCTGGAGAGAGTCTGTTGTGGTTTTTAGTTTCCTCAAAGGGTTTGGTGAGATGTTCCTTATTTTCTGAAAGAGCATCAGTAAATAAAGTTGTCGGTGGGCCTGGTTTCATTCGTCATCGACCGATCAACCAGGACGGAGACTTCAGCCAGAGAGACGATACCACGAGAGCTAGAAGTTAGCGAGCAAGTCGGAGAAAAGGCGTCTTCCAGCGGTTGTCAGGCAAAGCACGTTCATGTGGTTTGGTGATCGGTTGCACATTTCCAAAGTGTAGCCTGCTCATGCTAGTTTTTCCAGGATTACCAACCCGAGCTTTAAGCTGCTGTTGGACCAATGAGTCACATGGTTGATGCTGTTATTATCGATACATCTCTATAAAAGCTTTGTTTTAACATATTGCAGCAGATAAAGATGCTCAACCATCTCCTTCTTAACTGTGTTTGTGCCAATGAAAGGTCCAGAGAAGCTTGCAAGACTTCAACAGAAGTTAAGACACAAAATAAACACAACAGCGGAAGTGGTAATCTGCTTATTTCCGTCTGGAACGACAACGCTGGCGACCTGGAAAGACTCTGTTGTGCTTTTTAGTTTCCTCAAAGGGTTTGGTGAGATGTTCCTTATTTGTTCAAAGAGCTGCTGATGTTGTTATTGATGCAACTCTACAAACCCAAGAGATATGCTCAACCTTCTCCAAACCTAAAGGTCCAGAGAAGCTTGGGTCCTTGCTTGACTTTCTTCATCCATGTCCAGCACATCCCATCGTGCAACAGACGAAGAATCACTACTAACAAGACTTCAACAGTAGTTAAGACACAAAATGAACACAAAAGCGGAATCTGCATATTTCAAAATAAAAGTCTACGTGTGATGTTCTGTTAATTTTAGTTTGTTAATTGCAGTCTCTTTGTGTTTTCTGTTTCCTGTTTTATTTTGTAGTCTCGCTTTCCTTGTGTGTTGTTCCAGCTTCTCGGGTGTTTCACTTCCTGTCTTTCCCAATCCTCATGTGTTGCACCTGTGGCTAATTACCCCCCCTTCCATTCCCTGTGTCTCTTTAGAAGCCTTCGTGTTGCCCTTTGGATTCTGCTCCTCGTGTTCTTGTTCCCTCCAGTGTTCCCCGTTAGTGTTTATGTTTAGTTTTTGTCTTGTTAAAAGCAGAGGTGTAAAGTAACGAATTACATTTACTCAAGTTACTGTAATTGAGTAGTTTTTTTGTGTACTTTGTAATTTTTTGAGTAGTTTTTGAAATGGGTAATTTTACTTAAGTAGATTTTGACTGAAGTATTGTACTTCGCTACATTGGAAATTACATCCGTTACTGAGTAAAAAAAAAAACATAGTTCAAGGCAAAATAAATGTATCAAAACTTTGATTTGTTGTGCATTTTGTGTGCAGAGTATTAATAAATAAACACGCAAAATTAGCAATAATACAATTAAAAAAAAAAACATGATTGATACATATGGATGGATAAAGTTTTCTCCAAAAAATAAGTTAAGCCTTTCATTCTCATTTTCCACCTTAAAACTATGAAATGAACTGAACTTGACATGTCCTCCCAAAAGTTCTTAAATGGTGCGTATTTGTAAAGCTCTCCTTTAATTAAAAATAACTGTTTATGGATTGGATATATGACCCCTTGTCCATTTTTGCACTGTATAGGAGCGGCCCCCATCAAGTTGTTGGAAGTAACTAAGTAACTTTTACTTGAAGTACATTTTAAATGAACTGCTTTTTACTTTTACTTGAGTAGATTTTTAGATGGGAACTTTTACTTGTACTTAAGTAAAATTTCATCAAAGTAAAGGTACTTTTACTTGAGTACAATATTTCAGTACTTTTTACACCTCTGGTTAAAAGACTCTTGTTGTATTAAATACTCTTTCTGTTTATTCCTCTGCATCCTGGCTCCATCTCTCCTTCAACAAACCGTGACACTGCATTTCGATCTGTGTTGCAATTTCCTTTATTTATTCCACCCTGTTCATAATACAGAACAACAACACACAACTGCTACATGTGCGTCTCATTACATCCTGAATGTGCACCCCCCCTCTTACCACAGGAGCTCAGGACGCCACGCAGCCCTCAAATCAAATCAGAGCGTCTCATCAGCACCTCCTCCATCACCACTTGGTCCCTGACACCCGAGGGCTGCCTCCCAGTTCAGCCAGTGATGGATGGGCTGGTGGGGCACCGGGGGGGGAGGTGATGCTCTCCAATCGGGAGCGTTATCAATGGGCTACTTCCTGAAACATCTGCCCTGCAGTTATCCATCACGGGAGGACCAGAGGATCCGTCGGCGGACGGGAGGCGGAGACGCCGCGACGCCGTGTGAGCTTCTCATCACCGGATTCTGTCATTACACGATCAGGACCGATAACACGCCGGGCTGCGGCTCTTCGACGAGTACAGTATCCTCCGCCTGTAATAAATCAATGATTTCCTGAGATGATAAGAGAACGAGCGGATGGATTTCCATGCAAGTGCCTGGGATACACTGTACAATCAGGTTTATCTGATCCATGGGAGCTGGAATGTATCGCGGCGCGGGACAAAAAAAAAAAATCTCATTTAAAATATGAACCTTGCAGAAACGCTGTGTTGTCGTTTTGCAGGAGAAGGGGAAAGTCCCTGTGACCTCATTCACCCGAGTGAGATCCTGCAGATAGAAAGGGAATTCAACACATTTCTCTGTCCAGAAGAATCACCTCCCGGATTAAAGAAGTATGATTATGGTTTTCTATCCATTTCACAGAACGCCCTGGTTGCAGATCCCTGTGGTTGTGTGTGGAGCTCACAGTGACACAGTCATGATTCCTCCAGATGCTGCCTGGCGTGGAACTAATGAGTTGTCAGGGGTCAAGTCTGAGGCTTCTGCTGGAGCTTTGAAGCTTGTTTACCCTCCTGCCTGATGCCCATGAGGCCTCCTGCTCCCTCCTGCTCCCTCCTGCTCCCCTCCTGCTCCCTCCTGCTCCCTCCTGCTCCCTCCTGCTCCCTCCTGCTCCCCTCCTGCTCCCCTCCTGCTCCCTCCTGCTCCCTCCTGCTCCCTCCTGTTCCCCTCCTGCTCCCTCCTGCTCCTCCTGCTCCCTCCTGCCTCCTCCTGTTCCCTCCTGCTCCCTCCTGCTCCCTCCTGCTCCCTCCTCCTCCCTCCTGCTCCCTCCTGCTCCCTCCTGTTCCCTCCTGCTCCCTCCTGCTCCTCCTGCTCCCTCCTGCTCCCTCCTGCTCCCTCCTGTTCCCTCCTGCCCCCTCCTGCTCCCTCCTGCTCCCTCCTGTTCCTCCTGCTCCCTCCTGTTCCCTCCTGCCTCCTCCTGCTCCCTCCTGCTCCTCCTGCTCCCTCCTGCTCCCTCCTGCCCCCTCCTGCCCCCTCCTGCTCCCTCCTGCTCCCTCCTGCTCCCTCCTGCTCCCTCCTGCTCCCTCCTGCTTCCTCCTGCTCCCTCCTGCTTCCTCCTGCTCCCTCCTGCTCCCTCCTGCTCCCTCCTGCCCCCTCCTGCCCCCTCCTGCTCCCTCCTGCTCCCTCCTGCTCCCTCCTGCTCCCTCCTGCTCCCTCCTGCTCCCTCCTGCTTCCTCCTGCTCCCTCCTGCTTCCTCCTGCTCCCTCCTGCTCCCTCCTGCTCCCCTCCTGCTCTCTTCATACCTGCCACACAAATTAAATACCTGCACCACAAAAACAAAACTAAAAAAATCCCCACAGCATCGAGTGTCAGCGAGTGAAGGCTGAAACGTCCCAGACTCTTCTCCTCTGCAGCTCTGCATTCTTTTTGTTTTCTTTGCATAAACCTGAGCTGCAGATCTGCTTCACCGGCCACAACTCGCTCTGGATGATTAATGAGGAAACTGGAGAAAGTGGAGTAAAAGTAAATTTTTAGGGCAAAAGGACGAGCTGCTTTGAATCAGAGCTGCGACCTCAGGTGTGATTTGTCAGGATCATCAAAGCTGACATTAGTAACCCAGAGTTTTACTCGTTCAAAGAAGTAAATGTAGTTGCTTTTAATATCTGAGAACTGAGAAGCCCTTAAAGGAAATGGTGTCGCATGCACCGGCACAGGATCCATCAATACAGGTTTTAAATTAGCTGCTGCCCGGTTGGCTGCGAGTATGACACGAGGAAAAATTATGTTTTGGAGCATTTTAATAGAATTTAAAATTGATGGCGTTTTTTTGTTTTTCAACGTCTTTGCTAATCGTTCAAATCCAGACGGGAAAAGTTCACAGGATGAAGAAGAAGAAGAAGAAGAAGAAACTGAGGAAGTGAGACGATTCAGCGGCGCCTGATGAGGAAGAAGAGTTAACGACGACCGGAGCAGATGCTGCTGACGATTTCCTCTGGATCCATTTGTTACTGGAACGTGTTTTATGTTGAGTTTATTCAGTAAAAGGACAGAAAATGAGTCAAAGAAACAGGAAGCTGCAGGAGAAGAGGAGAAGTTAGAATAAACTAGGAGGAGAATGTATTAGACAACAGTGTAAACACTGAAGGGATCTCACAACAGGTTGCCAGATTTCATTAGATGATTAATTACTTCTAGACTAACAATGTTTGTCTCAGATTTGTCTCTAAAGCTGTTTTCTGACCTTCAGTGAAGTCCAGACATTGTCCAGAAGTTTCCCTGGAGGGTCTGAGTGTGAGAACAAATAAAGTCAGAGTCAGTTGCTCCGGACGCTTGAAGAGTTTCCATCATGTACGAAGACAAGTGAGTGGGCGTGTGTGTAACGTTTCCAACTCGAG
The DNA here is from genome assembly GCF_963576545.1 of Limanda limanda. NCBI lineage: Eukaryota > Metazoa > Chordata > Actinopteri > Pleuronectiformes > Pleuronectidae > Limanda > Limanda limanda. Next base: position 3,667,675 of record NC_083648.1, on the reverse strand, counting down.
ATGGACCAGAAACTGAGATTAAATAAATATTACAAATATCTCAATCAATATAGAGAGGAGACAAGGCCTGAAAAATCAAATGCTGTGATTATTCCACATGTTTTTGTTGACAGATCATCTCCACCCTCCCTCGTCTTTCCAAGTTGACGTCTTTGTTGGAGTCTTCTTCTTGCTCCTCTTCCTCATCCTGAGATCCATTAGATCTTTAAGTCTGGACTTGAGATTCTCTGAACTTCTCCGTGATTCATGGAAGAGATCCTGTGTTTCTGTTCCATCGCCATGGAAGCACAGCTGGTTAGGGAGCCATCGTCCCTGTGACTCTTCTTCGGTGAAGGTCGGCAGCCGGGCCGGTGAAAAGCGAGACGGTCTCCCGGCGCATTAAGTCGGCTTCCTCTTCACATCCCACTCCTCCAACCCCCGGCCTTTTCCTTTTTCCAACAAGTGGCCGGAGGAAGTCAAGGAGGATTTCAGGGGATTTGCAGCATCTACCTCGAGGTTCACGGTCAGAGTTGTGTGCTTGTGAGTCTGTGTGTGTGTCTGTGTGAGTCTGTGTGAGAGTGTGAGAGCGAGTGAAAGATTTTTAAGGCATTCAGTCTTGACCTTGCTTCGCCGAATCCCATTTCCTTTTGGCTGTTGCCCGGCAACATCACCTTGACAGCGAGAAACGGTCAGAGAGAGACGGAGAGACGGAGAGAGAGATAAAAACAGAACTGACTGGATGTGCTAACATCACCCAGAGCCGTCGCTGCTCAACACCAGTTAACGCCGGGTTCTACTCTTTATTTTCAAAAGGTCAAAGGTCGGAGGTCGGCCGGCAGCGTCTTTGACCCCTGGCGAAAGTTTAGCAGCTTTAATCTGAGAGAAGTTATGGCCTTCACTTGTGTCTGACCCCCGGGGAAGCAGCAGGGGGGGGGGATAGGTAGCCAAGATCAAAGTCCTCCTGCAGGACGCTGGCACACACATGGCCGAGGATGAACCTGGGCCCCCCCCCCCCCTCCTCCTACATAAACATGATGTAATATCAGTGCGAGCCCCCGGGGGTCCCGCCTCTTCACCCGCGAGTCCCGGCACAATGAGACTTTCTCTTCCCTCCATCGGCTTCGATCAAAGGGGAAGGGAAGTGATTGAGTGGCTTGTAACTCCCACTGAAGCATTTAATAGAAAGAAGAGAGGGCAGAGGAGAAGATGGAGAACACAGAGGTGATGGATCCACGGAGGCCATCTGCAATCACCAGGGGCCGGCGCTGTGAGAAGAGAACAAGACTTCTTTATCTCTCCATCTCCGTTTCGTGGTAGTTGTGAGTTGTTGGAATTCTCAGTTTGTCAAGAGGCTAATTCACAAAAAGTGTAAATGCAAGGTTGTATCTAGGGTTGCAAAATTCCGGGAATATTCAAAGTTGGAAACTTTCCATGGGAATTAACGGGAATTAACGGGAATATACGGGAATTAACGGGAATAAACGGGAATAAACGGGAATATACGGGAATTAACGGGAATTAACGGGAATAAACTGTAAATGTTGTGGGTAATTTATACTAACTGTATTTACCTTGTCATATACAGACATAAATATAAACATTTTGTTTTGTCATAGGCTGATTTGAGCCCTGAGGAAACTTTGGGCACTTGACTATATGCTTCTGCATCGTTGTGTCATTCTTAACATAGGTCTTTGCACAGTATTTGCAGATGTACACAGCCTTTCCTTCTACATTGGATGGGGTGAAATGTCTCCACACATGAGAGAGTGCACGTGGCATTGTTCTGTAGAATAAGATGAGAAAAAAGTTTGTAAAAAAACACTAATGCAATGCCAGAGATATAAATAGTTAGCCAAACAATTAGAATCGTCTGTCAAAATATTTTACAATTGATGGATAAATGAATGGAAGTAGGCTAGATGAACAGATGAACAATCCTCAATCAGCATGCTAATATGTTTTCCCCAGTAATATCATGGAAACTTACCTGACTAGTCCTTCACTCTACAGCAGGCCTCAATAGCCCTGCTGTAGAGTGAAGCATGCTGGGAGTTATCTGTGCATGTGATGGAAGAATGCACAGTGGAGGGTTGAAACTCAACGTTCCATACATCTTTAAAATAGAGTTTTGAATGATCTTTTTATTGCTCAGTGTTTAATTTGCGTTTTTTTTTTTTTCAAAATTCCCAAAATTCTCGAGCTAAACTTCCCATGGAAAGTTTCCGGAAAGTTTCCGGAAATTTACCGGAAACTTTCCGCCCCTTTGCAACCCTGGTTGTATCATCAACATTTCTGGTCTTACCGACTGTAACTAGATCTGCACCAACTCTATAGAAGCCGATTATCTGATACCTAATCATATGGTTTATTAAAAATGCTACTTTTGCATCTTAACATTTTTAATATTGAAGAAAACAACCCGACACACAGACGCTGAAAGTCTTTTGCACGATGGAATCAGAAAATTGCTGCAGCTCCAAACAACCGAGGCGGACACATCCATCTCCATTATATCCATAACCAGCCTTTGTGGACTTGCTTTTATTTTGACAGCGTGTAAATGGACAAAATCATCTGATGCACGACAAACAGCCCAGTTTCAAACATGATAACGTGGATGTGACTGTGAGGACGTGAGCAGAAGAGAACACGAGTTGCTACAGAAGATGAACAACAATAAAAAACACATTTCTGCATATGTATGTAAGTAATGCACATTTCATTTATCTGCTTCCAGTCTGGTCAAATGTTAATTGGGTTATTTTGTACAAATGCATGATTCCAAACAGCAACAAATCTACATGTTACGGATATGATATTATTTGGATTCATTCTCCATGAGACCTTTGGAAACGACTAACAGCTTAAACCATTTTAGATTTCCGCCCCTCTGGCATGATTCTGTTTTGTTTAATGCAAAACCTGAGGGAAACAGTCAGAGAGTAAATTAGATTTTTCCCTCTGACCGAGCAGAGGTTTGCATATTCAGGAGGTATTTTCCTGATCTGATGCTTTGGGCAGAAACCAACATTTAAATGCTACAGTTTCCGGGTTTCCTTTGTTTCACTGCCCGAGCCGCTGGTGCAGCCTGTAGATATAACGGATTTGAATGTTGACAAAAAGGATTTTACTCATTCCAGACAAACTCAAGATGAGAAAAAAAGCTTTGGAAGCAGAACTGTGTGATTTATTCCTCTCACGTCTGCAGAGGGACACCGGCGGCTCTGAGCTCAAGTCCCAATCTTTGAACTTCCATCACTCATCAGGGACCTTTTCTCAGAACTCTACCTGCAGGTGCTCTGTGGCTAATTACCTCCAACTGGGAGGTTGTGTTTTCAAAAAACAGATTCTCAGCAGCTCTACTAAAAAAATATGAAACAGATTCCTCCAGAACTTTGGGGACAGGTGGCAGACAACCCAAGAAGGACCTGTTATCATTTGAGAAATTAATTGGAACTGAACATAGCAAGATGGATGGTGGTTAGGGTTGCAAAGGGGCACTGTGCATTCTTCCATCACATGCACAGATAACTCCCAGCATGCTTCACTCTACAGCAGGGCTATTGAGGCCTGCTGTAGAGTGAAGGACTAGTCAGGTAAGTTTCCATGATATTACTGGAGAAAACATATTAGCATGCTGATTGAGGATTGTTCATCTGTTCATCTAGCCTATTTCCATTCATTTATCCATCAATTGTAAAATATTTTTACAGACTATTCCAATTGTTTGGCTAACTATTAATATCTCTGGCATTGCATTAGTGTTTTTTTACAAATTTTTTCTCATCTTATTCTACAGAACAATGCCACGTGCACTCTCTCATGTGTGGAGACATTTCACCTCATCCAATGTAGAAGGAAAGGCTGTGTACATTTGCAAATACTGTGCAAAGACCTATGTTAAGAATGACACAACGATGCAGAAGCATATAGTCAAGTGCCCAAAGTTTCCTCAGGGCTCAAATCAGCCCATGACAAAACAAAATGTTTATATTTATGTCTGTATATGACAAGGTAAATATAGTTAGTATAAATTACCCACAACACTTCCAGTTTATTCCCGTTAATTCCCGTTAATTCCCATGGAAAGTTTCCAACTTTGAATATTCCCGGAATTTTGCAACCCTAATGGTGGTCACAGCAAGAAGGTTCAAATCCAGCTTGTGAATTTCTCCCTGTGTGGGTTTTTCTCTGGGTTCCATTTCCTTTCAGCCCACATGAAACACAACAGTTCCCTTTAAATTCAATCAAGCTTCACCAAATTACACCCACTCATAGATATTAGTCCTTTTAATATGCCTGATTATTATCCTCAGGATCCATTCATTTTCTTCCTTGAAAAACTCTAACTCGTGATATTAATGAAAGGGAAAAAAGGTTATTTGAGGACAGTTGATTTTGTGTAATCTGCTTTACAAACAAATAGAAGCAGAGGGATGAAGATGTGTAACGGCCGAGCTGATTAATTGATTTGATAGATTGATTTATTTATTTATTTATCCCGTGAACAGAGGAAGATAAAAGGCTTAAAGTTCCGGAGCCACTTCACACGTCAGGAGAACCTGGGGAACCCGATCTTTTTCAGGAGGACGTCTGAACGAGCAGGAGGAGCTAACGTGCTCAGCGTGGACGTGACACCAAAATCAATGATATCCGATCTGGCAGCCGGCCGACCACAGCAGATGTGAGCAAAGGTTAAATGTCAAAGCATCGCTAAACATCCACGTGTTGAGGGAGATCCGCTCGCAGCAGGTCGGGAGCTCCACGTCATTAACCAGAGCTCACAGAAAGGTCAGAGGGAAACATGGAGTCACAAGCTGCGTGGTTTCCAGAGCTCCATCACACACGTCTGCAGGTTCTGTCTTCACCGATTCAGAGGAGCTCTTTCTTTTACCTTATTAAACATATAACACAACCACCTACTGTCTTTGTGAAGGTGTGGAGACATCAATTCATTTTCAGACTTGTTAGATTTTTAACAGAATCCATTCTTTATCCATTTTGGTGAAATCCAGTGTTTCAGTCTTTTCTGCACTTTCAAAATAAATGTTTCTCACATGTGTGAAACAGTTTTTGCATTCCTGTTTTCCATAAACGTGTTCGTGTGAGACATCTTACCCTCCACATATCACGGTGTTCAGAGCAAACACTACGTGACATCACAGCGGAGGAGACACAACATGATATCACACGAGATATTATCTCACCCACATTAATCAGAAATGTAAAATAAACAACTCGTCATTCGAGGCAGTGGTTTCCCTTCGCCTTCTCTTGTTTCAGAGAGGTTGAGATGATAATATCATAAAAGGGAGAATATGAAAGACTTGGTGTTTGGCAGCTTTGTTTATTAGAACGAGCACGGAGAGAGAGAGAGAGAGAGAGAGAGAGAGAGAGAGAGAGAGAGAGAGAGAGAGAGAGAGAGAGAGAGACGACCACAACACAGTGTGTAGTTAAAAACACTGTTTCCCACAGTCGTGAATTATGAGACTCGTGCTGGGAAATGAAATTCAAAAGTGAGATGAAAACAAGAGATAACAAAACAAGCTTTCAGATTCCAAACATGAAGCCTTGCTGACACACACACACACACACACACACACACACACACACACACACACACACACACACAGACACACAATCATTTCCTCAAGACAGCTTTACTGAACCGGATGACTAATTTCGTTGTCCAGCGATTGGCCGAGCCGAACGCCGACGGTGTAATTATCCGTTTCTCCACCGGCTCCGCCCACATGAAGCCTAATTGCTTCAGCTGACAGCGCAGACATCGGGTCGGGGGGGACGGACCCGACGCCCATCTGTTACACTCCTTCGTTAACATGAGGGTTAAAGGCTGAACTGAAAAATCTATTACCACCGCATGCACACACAAAATAAAATAAAGAATCTATACAACGATTAACATATATGCAAATGTAGGCAGCGGGTTTCCAGCTCCAGCCTCGATGGTAATTACAGTTTCCATGAGATGGGAGTGATAACAGGGATGTTCAGCATATGTAATAATGTGCTGATTGGATAGAAAAGACTCTGAAACCCCGGGGGTTCGAGTTCCGGTGCGAGCATTTTTGTCTCGCTGTAAAAATGTGTCACAGATTAGTTTCAGGCCTGAAACCGACCAGGACTACTGGGTTCCTTTATAATCGCTGCCACATATATTGAATCTCCGTATATAACATTTCATGATAAATACATAATTTAAAAAGCCGCAGCAGAAGGAGTTAGTTTCATTTGGCTCTTTGTCTCTGCAGCTGGCCGGAGAGACCGTGTTTGATCGGCTATAACACGATGTAACGTAAAATATGCATAATTCAAATTAGTGCGTGAGTATGACGGAGGGTAAAGGTCACGTTAAAGAAATTAATCTGAGATATAGAGAAGATATTAAGGTTATAAAGCCATAATAACATGATAAATTAAGTCACAATATATAACTTTATGAGATTAAAGATGATTTCTTAGGATTAGAATATTATAAACCCTTTGACTCAGTCGACCTGCAATTTCCTAGAAGTCTGTGTGGTTCTTTCAGAATAGACTCATTGTAATTGACTTTATGTATTTCAATGACATATGGAATATCCTAACTTTATTACATAAGTTCAATGTAAAGGGCCACATCAGTGAAGTGTTAGTGTGAATAAATCAAAAACGTGAGTGATTTGATTCAATAAGTTGTTCATGTATATATTTAAGTTTAACGATCTAATCAACTCATTCTCATGTTATTTGAATCTATATATATCACTTCAGAGAGTAGCATTGCCATTTCCTAACGAAAAATATGCATAATTCAAATTAGTGCATTTATAACGGAGGGTAAAGGTCATGTTACTGAGATATAGAGAAGATGTTAAGGTTATAAAGTCATAATTAAATGATAAATTAAGTCACAATATATAACTTTATGAGATTAAAGATGATTTCTTAGGATTAGAATATTAGAAACCCTTTGACTCAGTCGACCTGCAATTTCCTGGAAGTCTGTGTGGTTCTTTCAGAATAGTCTCATTGTTATTGACTTTATGTATTTCAATGACGTATGGAATATCCATGTAACTTTATTACATAAGTTCAATGTAAAGGGCTACATCAATGAAGTGTTGGTGTGAATAAATCAAAAACGTTAGTGATTTGATTCAATAGGTTGTTTAATGTACATGTAAAGAAATTAATCTGAGATATAGAGAAGATATTAAGGTTATAAAGTCACAATTAAATGAGAAAAAAACTGATAATATATAACTTCATGAGATTAAAGATGATTTTTTAGAAAATCTTGAACCAATTAGAAAATTAGAAACCCCTTTGACTCGTACGCAGATGTACAACAGCCTTCAGTCCTCCAGCAATTTCCTTTTTCCAATTTCAGAATAGACTCATTGTTATTGACTTTATGTATTTCAATGACATATGGAATATCCATGTAACGTTATTACATAAGTTCAATGTAAAGGGTGTGAATAAATCAAATAACTTGAGTGATTTGATTCAATACATTTTGTTAAATGTATATATTTAAGTTTAACGATCTAATCAACTCATTCTCATGTTATTTGAATCTATATAGATCACTTCAGAGAGTAGCATTGCCATTTCCTAACGTAAAATATGCATAATTCAAGTTAGTGGGTTAGTATAACGGAGAGTAAAGGTCACGTTACAGAAATTAATCTGAGATATAGAGAAGATATTAAGGTTATAAAGTCATAATTAAATGAGAAATTAAGTCATAATATATCATATTATGAGATTAAAGATTATTTTAAAGAAAATGTGAAAGATCTTGAACCAATTAAAGATTAGAAACCCAAACGCAGATGTACAACAGCCTTGCAGTCGCCCAGCAATTTCCTAGAAGTCTATGACTCATTATTATTGACTTTATGTATTTCAATGACATTTTGAATATCCAGGTGAATTTATTGCACAAGTTCAATGTAAAGGGTGTGAATAAATAAAATAACTTGAGTGATTTGATTCAATAAATGGTGTTTAATGTATATATTTAAGTTTAACGTTATCTAATCAAATCATTCTCATGTTGTTTGAATCTATATATTCACTTCAGAAAGTAGCATTGCCATTTCCTAACGTAAAATATGCATAATTCAAATTAGTGCGTTAGTATAACGGAGGGTAAAGGTCACGTTTAGACTAATTATAATTTACTTTATGTATTTCAATGACATTTTGAATATCCAGGTAAATTTATTACACAAGTTTAATGTAAAAGGTGTGAATAAATCAAATAACTTGAGTGATTTGATTCTATAAATGGTGTTTAATGTATATATTTAAGTTTAACGTTATCTAATCAACTCATTCTCATGTTATTTGAATCCATATAGATCACTTCAGAGAGTAGCATTGCCATTTCCTAACGTAAAATATGCATAATTCAAATTAGTGCGTGAGTATGACAGAGGGTAAAGGTCACGTTCTGATCTGAGATATAGAGAAGATATTAAGGTTATACAGTCATAATTAAATGAGAAATTAAGTCATAATATATCATATTATGAGATTAAAGATTATTTTAAAGAAAATGTGAAAGATCGCAGATGTACAACGGCCTTGCAGTCGCCCAGCAATTTCCTAGAAGTGTATGACTCATTATTATTGACTTTATGTATTTCAATGACATTTTGAATATCCAGGTAAATTTATGGCACAAGTTCAATGTAAAGGGTGTGAATAAATCAAATAACTTGAGTGATTTGATTCAATAAATGGTGTTTAATGTATATATTTAAGTTTAACATTATCTAATCAAATCATTCTCATGTTGTTTAAATCTATATAGATCTCTTCAGAAAGTAGCATTGCCATTTCCTAACGTAAAATATGCATAATTCAAATTAGTGCGTTAGTATAACGGAGGGTAAAGGTCACGTTTAGACTAATTATAATTGACTTTATGTATTTCAATGACATTTTGAATATCCAGGTACATTTATTGCACAAGTTCAATGTAAAGGGTGTGAATAAATCAAATAACTTGAGTGATTTGATTCAATAAATGGTGTTTAATGTATATATTTAAGTTTAACGTTATCTAATCAAATCATTCTCATGTTATTTGAATCCATATCACTTCACAGAGTAGCATTGCCATTTCCTAACGTAAAATATGCATAATTCAAATTATTGCGTTAGTATAACGTAGGGTAAAGGTCACGTTAAAGAAATTAATCTGAGATATAGAGAAGATATTGAGGTAATAAAGTCATAATTAAATGAGAAAAAAAGTGATAATATATAACTTTATGAGATTAAAGATTATTTTAAAGAAAATGTGAAAGATCTTGAACCAATTAAAGATTAGAAACCCAAACGCAGATGTACAACAGCCTTGCAGTCGCCCAGCAATTTCCTAGAAGTGTATGACTCATTATTATTGACTTCATGTATTTCAATGACATTTTGAATATCCAGGTAAATTTATGGCACAAGTTCAATGTAAAGGGTGTGAATAAATCAAATAACTTGAGTGATTTGATTCAATAAATGGTGTTTAATGTATATATTTAAGTTTAACATTATCTAATCAACTCATTCTCATGTTAATTGAGAAATTGGACAGGAAATGGCAATCCATATATATCACTTTCTTTATTGATATATATGGATTGCCATTTCCTGTCCATTGTTCACAGCAGAGAGTCAGAAGCTGCATATTCAAATCTGACCGTTTCAAACCTCATTGAGAAACAAAAGCCTTAAAACCCAACACTTGTGCTTCAGGCTCCAAACCCGACTTGTGCATCACGGTCTCTGGAGCCACATGAGGACACCGGCGCTGGAGCTAAACCCTGTGAGACTGAAATAAGGAAATAAAAAACATCTGGAAATGGAGTCTGTCCTAGCGGGTGAATGGTTTGCCGCGGCCGGGCTATCGCGCCAAATCCCTCATTTAACCTTTTTGTTTTCGGGTCTCTGCAGTCCGAGATAAGCCGGATGTGTGTGGGCTGAGCACAGACTAACCCGCTCCGCCATTACACGCCGGGAGCCGCGGCCAAATCTGGACAATGGCGGCGCAGCGGTGGGCGAGCTAGCTTCTTTTTGGGGGGGGGAGGGGGGTTTGGAGGGCAATCTGTCAAAACACCGGAGGCTGCAGAGACGAGGACAAGCTGATGAAATGTGGATATTTGTGTGGATTTCTTTATAGGAAGCCGCCTCCTCCAGATGAGTCTTATCAGGAAACAGCCGAGTGGTTTTTATCGCCCTTGACTGTTAAGAACTTACTTGCAAAACAACATTAAAGCTCCGAAGCTCCGAGGTATCGTCTCTCCAGCTGTGATCAGTTTTGCAGATTCGCCGGCGACACTTGGAATTGATCAGGCTGTCAAATCCACGGCACAACGTTTTCACAACAACCTGCACTGAGCCACATTGATTGAAATCTCAGCGGCGAAGCAGTCATTTTTTATTCGGCTCCTATCTCTCGGCTGCATGCAAAAAAAACAAACTTTGGGTAAACTGATGAAAGCGACTTCGCTCGGGAGATAAAACGAGAGAAACGGTTGAGAATTGAAAGAGATGAGGAGGAGAAGATGCTGTTAGACACCGAGGCCCGACTGGATTCGTCTTACACCTGGAATGAAACGATTCTACTATTCAACACCTTTTTCCAAACAGCTTTATAACTATAGTATGTTCTGAATCAGGTGGACGTCGGGGGGGTGGGACCCGGACTCGTTCGGGGGTTTGATGCCGAGACAGACGGACGGACGGACGTTGGCCTCAGGTCACCGACTCCATGTTTTTTCATTTGCAGCAGCTATATCTCAGCCACTCGCCAGTCTTTATTTTCCATTACGATGAGAAATGCCTGCGCGAGAAAAGTGGAAGCCGAGCGAGAAAGAGACACACACACACACACACACACACACACACACACACACACACACACACACACACACACACAGACACACACACACACACACACACACACACACACACGCTGAAGACAAAATGGCTTTCATTCTCACAGCAGTAGAGGCCAGAGGTCCCTTATTTCTCCCTGGTTCGGTTGTTTCTCTTCATTTCGAGCCGTCTTTCATCTCCTCGGTGAAGCATCTGGTCGAGCACCTTCGCTTTCAAATGGTATAAAAGGAAAAAGAAACATGTTTACACGAGTTCCACGTGTTCCTGCGGTTTCACGGTTTCGCTTGTTCTGTGCATTCGTATGCAAATCTTCACACAGGCCTCCACGTGTCAGGTGACTGAACACACACTGTTATGAAGTGGGAGAAGTAATCTCTCCGTGTGGTTATGAGGTGTGTTTGTGTGCATGTGTGTGGAACTCGCTCAGTTGTGTACGTGTGTTTGTGCGGCGCAGGGCCGACGGCGTGCGGCGACAGTGATGAATCAGCATTATTAACCAGGAGACACGGGGCGGGCGCTGTCATTAATCTTCATCCCTGCTCTGGCTCCATCACACAACTCAACATCTACACATCTCATTGTCAGTAACACAAAGGAAGCAGGGGGCGTCGTCCAGCCGGCGGTGTGGTTTCTCTGTGGCTCTTTGACCAGGAGCGACCCGTCTGTGAGGTCACGGCGAGACGAGAGAGGTGATGAACGTCCGGCGGGCGTCCGATGACTGATGGGATAAAGAGAGAGAGGATGACACCTGGGGATTCATCACACGCTGCTTAGGGGTTGATCCACGAAGGAGAAGAAACGTGAACCTGGAAGAGGAGGAGTGTCGCACTGACACTCGTTGATGTTACACTTGACGGGATGAAGACGTCCCCCCCCCCAGCGGGCTGTGTCTCACCTGGAGAGAAAGACGGGGACGGACAGAGAAGAAGTGATGAGTCATCACGTCGTCCTCCGCTATCAGCATCTTCAAATCAGCAGGTGGGAGGAAGACAGGAAGTAGATCCGTGCAAATCCACACAGATGTTTGAGAAGTTTGAATATATTCAGACATTCTTTTAAATTATTCTCACACTCATTATTACATTACATTACATTACATTACATTACATTACATTACATTACATTACTTTACATTACATTACATTTCATTTAGCTGACGCTTTTATCCAAAGCGACTTACAATAAGTGCATCAACCCCGAGGGAACAAACCAAGAACAACAAGAATCAAGAAAGTACAATGTCTTCAAAAATAAAGCAGAATTACAAAATGCTATAAGTAAGTGACATTTAAGTGCTACTAAATTGTTAGTTTTTCAAAAATTGTTATTAATTTTTTTTTAATTTTTTATTCAAGGTATAGTCGGAAGAGTTATGTTTTTAGTTTGCGGCGGAAGATGTGTAAACTTTCTGATGTCCGGATGTCGATGGGGAGCTGGTTCCACCGTTTAGGAGCCACTCTTTGGAATAAATATACCATAAAGTTGAAGTCAACATTTGCGTTAAAGCTTAGTTTAGATAATTTGAACTTGTGTGTGTTAATGTAAATGATTCCGAAGATCAGAAGGTAGAAGTATTTAAAAGAAGAGGAAAATACAAAACAGAAAACTCGAGTCCAACGTGTAAAAACATCCATGACCATGTCTCTGTCCTTAAAGCACTTCATTTATCCAACAGCAACACTGAAGTTGTGAATCTCACACAAACACACAAACACACAAACTTCTGGTCCACGATCGTTACTTTCTCCAGATGTTCTCCCCCCCCCTCAGCGGCGCCTCCCTCCAGGTGCTGGTCCCTCCCCCTCTGTCCACCTGTCTCTGTGTCCTGTGATCGCTGAACATCTGGTTCCAGCGATCACTGTAAACTTGTCTCCGTCTCATAAAACTCTGGCGTGAACCCCCGCCCCCCCACCCGAGGTCGTTTCCTTTATTTAACATTTGTTACTGGACGGTGAAAAATTAGGAGGGGGGGGCAGTCAGCTGGTTTCCAGTCCAACATCAACACAATGTTCCTGAGAACATCTGGACAAGGTGAGATTACAAACCACAAACTTTTTCCATTTCAGTGTCTCTGTAATAACACATTTTATTTTTAATTTTTTTTTTAACAATATATTAAATTCAGTTATACATGTAAGAAACATACATTCAAACATTTATAAACATACAAACGGTTATGAACACCCCCAACCAACAATCAAACATTCAGGGTAAAGAAAAAGAGGCAGAAATTAAATAACTTAAATAAGATTAAATAAAATAATAAAAAAAAAATACATATATAAAAATACATATATACATATATAAAAATAAAAATATAAGAATACATGGAAGTAAATAAATAATAAAGTAAATAAAACAAATACAAAAACAAATACAAATAAATAAAATAAAATTCCAATTAATCAAATCAAAAGCCTAGATAAAATAAGACACATTTACACGAAATGTCCGAGTCAGTTATTCTGATCATTTTTCATCCCTTCTCTGCTCCTTTTCACTCGTTGTATTTTTTTGTATTAATCTGAGACTAATTCTGTATCATCAGAGAAACCAAAAGCAATATAATAAACATGGAACATATGTCAACATGTGAAAGCAATATAGTTTGTAATCCTTTTTTGCTGGAGGTGGCATCACTTTTTCATTTTTACATGAATACAATACAAGGTCAATGCAGCCTCACAAGGTCATTTAAATATGCTTATTCTGCTCCTTTTCATTGAGAATTGTCTCTAATATTTTTTCTCAGCATATGTTTGGTTCCCACCAGATTTAAAGCTGTAAGAAAATTCATGTTTTTCAGGACGACTTTCAAAGCGTCTTCTGAGCTGCAGCTGATCGCTGGTAAACCTCAGTGGTTTCCTGTCGGGTTAGAGAAATCCCACGCCGCTGCCGGGTTAGTCCTTCCTCCGACGGAGAGGCAGAACATTTATGTGACTCACGTTTTTACGTCTCATTCCTTTTCGGATCAGAGTTCCTGCAGGAGAGCCCGAAGACAAGCTGCTCATCCTCTCGGAGGCTTGGGAACCTGCCAGCTTCAGACGGCTCAGTGTCCGACGTCAGGAGGCATGAAATCCAGGAAGGGGGGGTGGGGGGTTCATGGCTAAGTGGGGCTAAGCGGAGGAGAGCAGGGCGTGTTGGAGTCGTTTCATGGAGCATTTGCTGGAGGGAAGTTGGACAGAATCCTATCGGAGTCAATGCTCGGAGGATTTGAGGATCCTGGAAGTTGTTTTTCCCGTGAAGCGACAAGTTCAGGAGAGAAGATCTGAGTTTATCAGAGTTCTGATGTTTCTTTTGGGTCTAATTCAGTTTTTCTGTGTTGAGACAAATGTATTCTTTTGAGTTTCGCACCTAAATGACTTTAATATGTATTTTATTGATGATTTTGTTGTTGTTTTTTTGTGATGCTACTTTAACGTCACATATCCTGCTCCGTCTCCAAAATACAGAGCTTCTTTCCAATGACCTGCCCAACAACAGATGCCCGTGAGAAATAATCTGTTGCATGATATTCTCCACAAGAGGCTAATTTCAGGTCTGAGTTGGAAAAACAGCTGTGAAACAAAATAAAAACGTCAAATAAGTGCAAAAGACTTTTATTAAATTATACATATGTGCCGGGAATCTCAGGAGGGAAAAAGCTCAGAAGCAAAAGTAGAGTAATTAGCAGATTGGTTAGTGGACGACCCACTTTACCTCCTGAGCCACAGTTTATAAGTGTTAGGGGGGGGGGGAGGAGAGCTTCAGTTCAAGGCTCCATGAAGAAGATGAGCCAGTAAGAATAAGTTCCCTGACTGGGAATCGAACCTGCGGTGAGAACACCAAATCCTAACCAGGGACTGCACAGCTCAGGATATACTGTATATCAATGTCTTATCCCTGCACTGAAAAATAATTGTGGAAACTAAGTGAAAAGGTTTTTCATGAAGTTTTGAAGCGCTGTATGATGTTTGATTGGCAGAAAAAAATATTGAATCAGTAAATACTGAAAAGTTCAGTAAAGACAAATTTATGACAGGCGTTCATTGACCTTTGACCTGGTTCAAATAAAACAGATGAAAATATTTATTAACGACAGCTATGGATTAATGTCAACAGAAAATCTAAAAATGAAAATGTGACATTTAAAAAATGTGTTAAATCAAAAGACAGATGTCGCCTGTCTGGTACTGAAAGTTCTTATAAGAATTTTGTGAATGCAGTTTTGTTATTGGTTCGATACTTTAATAATTTCCTCACGCTTTTTTTTCATCCTTGCTTTTTGTCACATTTGCATCGAAATGTGAAATATCAAAGCACTCCTATTGGTACAACCCACTTTCTGTTTAGCCAATGAATGAAAAGCATTCCCCTTTCTGGTGTAAGCATGCTACAGTAAGCATACTGGGGGGGTGTTTTCCTTATGTTTGTCTCTTTCTATGTTATTTATTTTTTCTTAATGTAATTGCAGATATGCAATAGTCAGACATATATTCTACCTTGATGTCAGTGTTAAAGATAATTTTTTTTTTTTTCGACAGTGTTTCAGTGTTGCATCACATGTTCCAGCTTTAAATTCCTTATTGTTCTCAGTTCCTTGTGAACGATGGATCTGAAAACTGGTGCACGTTCGTTTTGAAATCTGGAGGCAGCGGCGTTTGCTTTCAGAACTTCTCCAGTTATTTTCCAGGAGGTCCAGAGTTTCTCCAGATGTGTGACAACTGTGCAGGAGGTTAAATCTGCAGAACTTCCTCAGCTCGTTTCCTTTTGTCTCTCGATTGATTTACGATCCCGTGTCTTCTGCAGCTTCTCCAGCTTCCTCCCAGGATTCCAGAGGGATGCTGTCATCGGTGAACTCTCGATCCTCGAAGGCGGCCAGGGCGGGGGGGCAGGAACAGGTGTCACCTCTGAACAGGACCTTATCCGACCTCCCAGAGAGCTGGAGGTTAGCGTGGCATTAAACTAAACAATGGGCTTCGTTAGCAGCGACTCGGTGCTCACACGGCAGTGGCGGCGGCTCTGGAGTAAAAGGTTTAGCAGCCGCTGGTCGGTCTGTTGACAGAGAGGCCGCGGTGGAAATGATCCGTGACATTGCTCCGGGGCCTGATGTGAAGCACATGAACATGTTGCTCAGAGGAGAAGGAGAAAGGAAACACACACAGAGGAGGGGAAGTGGACTGGCTGCATGCGGCCTTTCATCCACTGGTTTGTGAGCTGCTACTGGGAAGCTTCCAGTTCAGCGCCATCTGGTTGTTTTGAACCCAGCAGCTACCATATATGGAGGAGCAGGGGGTGGAGCCTGACTGACGCTCAGGAAAACATTTTCACTAACGATGAAGAGAAGTAAATGAAGTGCATGCGGCCTTTAATCTACTGGTTTGTGAGCTGCTGTTGGGAAACTTCCAGTTTGACGTTGTGTCCAGGGCCATCCGGTTGTTTGGAAACCAGAAGTGACCATATATGGAGGAGCAGGGGGTGGAGCCTACCTGACGCCTAACGTTAAAAATTCAGGGAAACATTGTCATTATACATAACGATTAAGAAAAGTAAATTGAAAATAACTTCCAGCTGCTTCTGCCTCTTCTTTCACGTTAATGGAATTTCATTGGTTAGCGCTTGGGTGATTATTTTAACGTGGTCTGATTGGCTGGTACATGTCCAGTTGAAGTCACCTGCGACCTGCAGCCATTGGACGATACTAGCTGTCAATCGCTGACACTATTTTTTGGTAGACTTCTGTAGAAATCTTTTTGCAACGGTTAGAGTCGCCCCCTGCAGGTGATTCGTGAGAATACAGGTTTCACAGCCACTTCCTCATTGGCTTCAGTGATGCTTTGTTCCGACAACAAATCCTGTAGTTTGACTGTGTACGTGACGTGTGTGTGTGTCGGTGTGTGTGTGTGTGTGTGTGTACAGGGCCTGATGAAATTTAAAAAACTGTTAATTACCAAACGGCTACAACATTAATTACATTTGCATTAATTAATGCATTAAAAAAGAAATCTAGACAAAAGAGACAATAGCAAGAGATTATAATTTGATTCTGATTGGTCCGACCTCAGCGGTGGAACATCCGGCCAATCACGGCTCCCGCTGCCGCTCTGTGGGCGGGACTTTAGCTCTATCTTCCAAATGAAAGCAATCAAACTATCGAATAAAGGAAGCAAATGAATTGTGTGACGAAATTTGAGAGGCGGCAATTACATTCAGAAATTCAATTAGTATTTTAACATAAAAAACAGAATAAGAGGTTAAATATAATAATGAACTTTAATTACTTATGTGTCATTTAAATGCAAATTTTCAGTTTCAGCTCCTATTAGAATCTGACTGTGACACCTTGGACTGTACACACATGTGTTTTTTAATGCAGCCAAAAGCAGCACCCACACTCCTGGGGATTATCTATAATTTTCCACAGATATTATAAAAACCTGGCCAGGGATCTTAAGTGTGATCCTGTGTTTACCTTTAATAAAGACGTGATTAAATGGAGCTTCTGGCAGAGAAGCGACCCAGACAGATGTAGAAAGGAATCACCTGTTGGTCGGTTGCTATCGGGCACAGATCAGAAGTTCTCTTTATAATCCTGCAGCCTCTCAGCAACACTGGAATATTAATGACTCCAGTGAAACAGAACGGGACTGAGGTTGTTCACAGAAACAGCTCCAAGAGAAACGGCTCCGTAATTAATGGAACTTTCTCTGTTCTCATTCTGGAGATTTTGCCAAAAAACATGTTACGCGCTGATTATTTCATGGTTCATTAAACCGAACAAGAGAAGGAAATCTGGCCGTTGATAACACGCTGCAGGAACAAATACATAAATCTTTTGATCCATGGCCTCAGAGGTTTCACAACACTACACAGTAAACGGGAATCTCGTGGAATTTGGACACAAATCTAATGATTGTAATTCAACTGTTGATGTAAAAGTTGATTTAAAGAACTCAATCACCAAATGAAAATGGATTTTTGAGTCCCAATACTGTGGATCTTTGAAAATCCACCTACAAAACGAGTCAGTCAGTAGAACATGAACCTCCACCAAGTCCAAACAGTCCAATTAAATTTAATTGAAGCTGCTTCACATTCTCATAAATAAACTTATTTCCATCAAAATCAATGAAGGACTCGCTGGGAAATTGGTGAAAACGTCAAAAAAAAACGATTTCGCTGAATTTTAAAGAAAGTGAAAACAAATTAAATGGCCCCCGGGCGATATGTGAGGAGTTCGCTCTTGGCCGACGTTACGTCTTTCAACCAAGTTTCGGGCTAAGCCGAGTAGTACTTTTTGTGTAAAGCTAACTAACAGATATTTAAATGTAAAACACTTCCACACATGTTCCCCAGATGTCCTGATTGTTCGCCTCAGGACGTCTTTGATTGTGAGCGTCCTCCATTCTCAGAACAAAGCAACGAATTGTAACTGACACACTTCCTGCTGCTTCTAGAGTTAATGTTTTGAATTTGAACAAAACGTTAAAGTTTGACGATGAACTTTTCCTCCATTGTTTGAATTAATGCTCAAATTAGGAATAATTAAGATAATTAAAAACCTCAAAGAGTAAATAAGCTCCTCAGGTCTGAATCACAAACTCAAGATCTGTTCAAAAATGTCCTGAAATAATAAAATTGACAGATGATGGTTTTGTTTTGGATATATTTTTCGCGCTTTGAGTGGTCATCAAGACTAGAAAAGTGCTATATAAATACAAAACCATTTGAATCTGGCGAGATGACAGTTCCCTGAATGTTCTTCTCTCTCTGATTCTCACACCGTGGAGTCGGTGATAAAAAAGAACAGACTGCCGTGGAGGAGGTGAAGGGATTCCTCTGCTTCCACCTCCTCTCTCCGTTCCTCCCAGCACATCCAGCCCACTGGCTCAAGAACCTTCTAGAGTTAATGTTTTGAATTTGAAGAAAACGTCAAAGTTTGACGATGAAGTTTTCCTCCATTGTTTGAATTAAAGCTCAAATTAGAAGTAATAAAGACGTCCTATAATTCAAAATCATCCTAAGATCTGAATCTGGCGAGATGACAGTTCCCTGAATGTTCTTCTCTCTCTGAATCTCACACCGTGGAGTCGGTGATAAAAAGAACAGACTTGGGTGAAGGATGAAAGCCGAGGAGGAGGTGAAGGGATTCCTCTGATTCCACTTCTCTTTCCACCTCCTCTCTCCGTTCCTCCCAGCACATCCAGCCCACTGGCTCAAGAAGCTTCTAGAGTTAATGTTTTGAATTTGAACAAAACGTTAAAGTTTGACGATGAAGTTTTCCTCCATTGTTTGAATTAATGCTCAAATTAGGAATAATTAAGATAATTAAAAACCTCAAAGAGTAAATAAGCTCCTCAGGTCTGAATCACAAACTCAAGATCTGTTCAAAAATGTCCTGAAATAATAAAATTGACAGATGATGGTTTTGTTTTGGATACATTTTCGCGCTTTGAGTGGTCATCAAGACTAGAAAAGCGCTATATAAATACAAAACCATTTGAATCTGGCGAGATGACAGTTCCCTGAATGTTCTTCTCTCTCTGATTCTCACACCGTGGAGTCGGTGATAAAAAGAACAGACTGCAGTGAAGGATGAAAGCCGAGGAGGAGGAGGTGAAGGGATTCCTCTGCTTCCACCTCCTCTCTCCGTTTCTCCCAGCACATCCAGCCCACTGGCTCAAGAAGCTTCTAGAGTTAATGTTTTGAATTTGAAGAAAACTTTAAAGTTTGATGATGAAATTTTCCTCCATTGTTTAAATTAATGCTCAAATTAGGAATAATTAAGATAATTAAAAACCTCAAAGAGTAAATAAGCTCCTCAGTTCTGAATCACAAACTCAAGATCTCTTCAAAAATGTCTTGAAAAATAATAATATTGACGTTTTGGATACATTTTTCGCGCTTTGAGTGGTCATCAAGACTAGAAAAAGCGCTATATAAATACAAAACCATTTGAATCTGGCGAGATGACAGTTCCCTGAATGTTCTTCTCTCTCTGAATCTCACACCGTGGAGTCGGTGATAAAAAGAACAGACTTGGGTGAAGGATGAAAGCCGAGGAGGAGGAGGTGAAGGGATTCCTCTGCTTCCACCTCCTCTCTCCGTTCCTCCCAGCACATCCAGCCCACTGGCTCAAGAAGCTTCTAGAGTTAATGTTTTGAATTTGAAGAAAACGTTAAAGTTTGACGATGAAGTTTTCCTCCATTGTTTGAATTAAAGCTCAAATTAGGAGTAATAAAGACGTCCTATAATTCAAAACCATCCTCAGGTCTCAATCTGGCGAGATGACAGTTCCCTGCATGTTCTTCTCTCTCTGATTCTCACACCGTGGAGTCGGTGATAAAAAGAACAGACTGCCGAGTAGGAGGTGAAGGGATTCCTCTGCTACTTCCACCTCCTCTCTCCGCTCCTCCCAGCACATCCAGCCCACTGGCTCAAGTAGCCTTTACTGGTATTTGGTTAGGATGTGCCCTTTGACCCTCGGAACACAAACAGTAGCTCAACAGGTCCCCAGTGTGGAACAATGGGAGCGAGTCCGGACTTAATAACAGGAAGCACGGAGGTGTGCAGGGAGATTACATCCCAGCGCTCAGCAGATCGTTTACACAGAAGCCAAATGTTACTTCCACTTCACCTCCCTGGTTTCTTTTCTCTGTGCATCAGCTGCTTTGACGTTTCCCCCAAAGGAATTAATGACATTTCACATAGAGAGTTGTGTCTTTAGTGTCAGATTCTAGATCTAGAACAAGACGTGACAGATCTGACGTCCGACAGTAGAACGACTTCCTGACTAATCGAAGACTCGTCTGATCGCGGTTCCAAGAGGAAAAGAAAAGCTGGAGACAGGAGAGGGGGGTTGTAAACAGGATGGAACAGCCTTCCGGTTTTATTCTAAATTTGATATGTACAGGAAAAGTGGCTGTGTACATTTCTTAATATATCATGTAAAAGTTTTCTGGCAAAAAAACCCAACACAACATGAACAATTGCACATCAGCTTCCATTTCTTTTTTTATACTTTAAAACACAGCATGGTCGAAAGGCAATTTCAAACAGGATACAAATACACTGACAACAGCTTGTACGTGTTGGCTCTGGTGAATAAAATACAATTTAAAAAAAAGGAAGGAGTCCCCCCCCCCAACATGACACATTTGTATATGATATTAAAACAGTTAAAAAACACACACACTGTTGTTTGTGTGCTGTAGTGTCACTAGACAAATCACATCGTGTCCCTCTTTGTGTAAAATATGATCTCAGGCACTTGTTGCTGTTCGACCCCATAACTGGGTCACATGATCAGCAAGGAAAAACAAAAAGACATGATATTTGTGTGTCAAGAACATCCTTCAAAATGTGTGAGTCTGCACTTTGAGACGCACAAGTGTTCACAGCAGGAAGTGTCGGCCGCTCGGCTCAACACTTTCAACAAAAACATGGGGGCGTGGTCGGGCATGAGCAAAAAATGAGGAGAGGATTTTATTTTGCATTTTGCATTTCGGGAATAAAGTCAAAATGTCGAGAAACATGTAAAAATGTAACTTTTTTATATGACCAAATAAATTATCAAATCCAAACTTATCGGAAACATGAACATTTGAATGAACATCGTGATAAAAAACATTCTTTTGTGCGTAATTTAAATATTTGTTTTGTTTGGTCCAGGTCCGAGATGCTAACATGGAGGAGGCAGGAGGTTTATGAACTATACTTGAATCAGCCACCAGGGGGCGATGGAGATGTTTTCGTGTTTTCATCCTCCGACGAGATTTGATGAACCAGTGGAGTTTAAATTTATTTGCGACATTTCCACTTTATTCTTGAAACGCAAAAGAAAAACAAACACAATTCCTCTTCTCTTTCTTTCAAATCTCGGCCCTGATACGTTTGTTTTGTGCGTCAGCTGCACAGGTCGGATTGTGTTTGGTTCGTCAGCCCATCGTAGCGTGAACACACAAACACACAAACTGTGCCCAGTGTGTGTTTGTGTTGTCACATCCACGTACATCCATTACGCAGACAGGAGGTTTTTTAATTAGCTTCAAGCAGAGGAGCCTTGTGAACAGAACAGGTTGAAACACTGAAATAATCCATTTAGAGTCATTTCTTCTTCATCTTACACATTTTCATTCATCATACACCCCCCCACCCCTGTGTGGATCTTCATTAACCAGCACCAAGATAATGCATCTCATGCAGCATCACTCTACAAATGGGCGAGTGTGTAGGAGTGAAAGGCAATTATCCTCCGCCTGTTTGTTTTCCACAAGCTTGATGACGGACACATATTTATTCATTTTATTTCTTTGCATTTCCCTTTTTGTCCGACTTCAGTTCCCACCGACTTCAGCCACCTTTATTATTATTATTATTATTATTATAACACGATTCTTAAGACTTCCATCTTCATCTTCCCACCGGTGACGTTCGGTCACGCAGACAATTCAGGTTTTTATTTGTTCAGGTTTTGAGATTGTTTGTCTCCACAATAATTAGAGCTCATCAGTTGCATTATATCTTCTGCTTCTATACGAGTTTCCTCTGTTGGTGAAATGGCTTTGAGATAGAAGTTGATGCTTTTTAATAGTTTATGAGGTCATTGTCTTTGAAACGTACAAAAATAATGCCAAGATATCCTAGATCCAGATCCTGAGTCTGCTCTGTGGTAATCATGAAGCTGTGGGATCGGTTCCTCAGCGATGGAAGGACTCTTTAGTTGGAGCCTTCAAAATTGAGATTGTCTAGTTACACTGCTGTGACGCAACTGGTTTTCAAATGTTTCAGTATTCAATATTTCTGTGTGTGACTTTTCTTAGCTGTGGGCAAAGAAAAACAAAACTCCATCCGCCTCCACTGTATCAGGAGGAACATCAGTAAACTCCAGAGATCGCATCTCAAAACCCGGACGAATAAAAACCACAACCATCTGCATGAGCTACGAGATGTGCGAGCCAGAAATTCTGCTTTATTGAATTTTGCTTCAGCCGACTGTAGAAAGCAGCGCTCGGTTCCTCCATCACCGGGCAGAGAGCGCCTCTACCTGCTGAGGCCTCTTTTCAAACCGCTGTGGAGAAGAGTGTCGGCTAAACGCTTGAAAAGGTAGAGAAGGGAGAAATATAGAGAAAGCAATTACAGCAATCGAAAGCAATTAAATCCTGAGGACAATTTTGCCTTTTGTTAAAAACCAGGAGAAAAGCTCCCACTAATCTCACACTGGGAAGGAAACACTGTCTCTCGACCCATCTTTATTCTGCCTCCTTTCTTTCTCTAATGCTTTTTGTTCCTCTCTTCGTGTCAGAAGCCGAGGCCTCAGTCGTTTCCTCTGGTGGCAGCGAGCTCTCTGGCTCCGGCAGGCAGCAGGTGGCTGCTGATGAAAAATTCAGTGCAGAGTCTGACTCTGGAGACGAGGAAGAGGAGGAGGAGGAGGAGGAGGAGGAGGAGGAGGAGGAGGGTGGTGGTGGTACTGGGTAGAAGGAGGAAGAGTACAGGGGAAGGGAAGCAGTGAGAAGAGACTAGGTGGGAGAAGAGCGTTAGGAGAAAGGAGTGTAATGAACCAGGAGAAGGAGGAGGAGGAGGAAGAGGAGGAGGAAGAGGAGGAGGAGGAGGAGGAGGGTGGTGGTGGAACTGGATAGAAGGAGGAAGAGTACAGGGGAAGGGAAGCGGTGAGAAGAGAAGAAGGTGGGAGAAGAGCAGTAGAAGGAGAGTAATGAACGAGGAGGAGGAGGAGGAGGAGGAGGATGAAGAGGAAGAGGAAGAGGAGGAGGAGGAGGAGGAGGAGGAGGAGGAGGGTGGTGGTGGTAGTGGATAGAAGGAGGAAGAGTACAGGGGAAGGGAAGCGGTGAGAAGAGAAGAAGGTGGGAGAAGAGCGGTAGAGGAAAGGAGTGTAATGAATGATGTGACCGAGGAGGAGGAAGAGGAAGAGGAAGAGGAAGAGGAAGAGGAGGAGGAGGAGGAGGAGGAGGAGGAGGAGGAGGAGGAGGAGGAGGAGGAGGAGGAGGAGGAGGAGAAGGAGGAGGAGGGTGGTGGTGGTACTGGGTAGAAGGAGGAAGAGTACAGGGGAAGGGTGAGAAGAGACTAGGTGGGAGAAGAGTGTTAGGAGAAAGGAGTGTAATGAACGATGAGAAAGAGGAGGAGGACGACAAAGAGGATGAGGAAGAGGAGGAGGAGGAGGAGGAGGAGGAAGAGGAGGACGGATGCCAGAGCTCCAGACAGGCCAGCGTGTCGAGCCCAGAGCAGAGCAGGGAGGCCGGGCAGACGACCAGAGCTGGCTTCTCTCTCTGCCCCTCACGGAGATAACACATGATATGAATCATTTATGAGGAAGAGGAGCTGGGGGGGCGGGGGTTGGGGGGGTTGGTGAGTTTTTATTAATAACACACCCACACTGTGGCCTGCTTCTTTCACACACTGAGCCTTGTTTCCTCTGCTCCCCTGGGAGGAGGACTCATGTGAGAAAACGCTGGAACGGAGAAACCGGCAGAGACCGAGTTTTAACGTTAGAGAACAAACGTTGGGGGGTGGCGGGGGGGGTGAAGAGTCGTCCACATGTAAAAAGCATGAAACCTGCACTGGAGGGGGACACATGTACCTGAGAGGAACCACCTCTCACTCGCCCGTTTGATTGTCAGAACGTGACGGCTCCAGATCGAGTCCTGGACGAGCATCGTGTGTCTGTGAACGCAGAGAAGGCACTGGGCGTGTCTCCAGTCTGTCGGGGGGGCGTGGCTACTGGTTATAAGGTCATCGGCACAGCAAGGGATCGAACACACACGCCCACAGACGGCGCTCGCTTCACAGACGTTTACCTCTGAGATCATCGCCGAGCTGAGACCTGGAGTTTGTCCTTTCTCAGGATTCGAAGCGTCCACGTCTCCAGGTTCTTCTTCTTCGTGATCCTCTTCAGCTCCTGAGTCCGAAAGTTCTCCGCCCGGCTCTTTAGTCCATTAGTCCAACGAGAGTCCTCATGAATAAAAAAGCCGTCCTTTCTCCGACCCCAATCTGTTCAGCCTCGCCAGCTGTGAGGGTGAAGGTGGCACGTCGTGGCGGTAGGGACCTTTGGGCGACGCCGGGTCCTTCAGGCGAGCGGTGGAGTACCGGTCGTAGTTCCCGGTCCCGGTGGTCTCCAGCATCAGTTTCCCTTTGGCCTCCTGCTCCCGGCGCCGCTGCTCCTGCCTCAGCAGCTCCTGCGCCTCCAGGAGGACTCTGGCGTTCACGCCCACGCCGCTCGGGTAGCCGTTCCTGGAGCCCTGGTAGCTGGAGTACCGGGGGTTGTCCTTGGCCGACTGGAAGCCCTCTCCGGGGGGGTAGGCCTTGTCCCACGAGTCCTGGGAGATGAGGCTGGGGTTCTTCCTGGGCTGCCTGGAACAAGGAGAAATAGAAAGTGTGTAGTTACTTGTAAAGGCTGCTTGGAATGTAAACATAAATGCACATTTGACATTCATTAGGACCCGAGCACTGACAGGTGAGGTCCTATTGAAATTGTAAGGATTATTATTATTATTCAGGCAAATGAATTGGCTTTTTGAGGGCTTTACCATGCTCAAATTCTTACCAAAATTTGCAGAAAGTGGTGAAAATTGACGTATTCTGGAGGAATTTTTAATGGGCGTCGCAAAATGGCTCAACGGTTCCCCCCCCGAGACCCCCAGAACGTGTTCACATTGACCGATCTTCGCTAAAATCGATACACAGGTGAATCATGACCAGACAAACAAGAAAGTCTAGTTCTTCCTGATATTTTGTCTTTTAGAAACCTAGTGGAAGAGAGGATATGCTGGCAAACCCCATTGAATCACGTCTTTGAAGAGTTCACACACTGCGATCGAACACAAATTTGCATTTACAAAATCATGTTGTGTAAACTCAGACCAACATGCAGCTGATTAAGGTTGAGTTATATTATTTCATTTCACCCTAAAGATTGCTAATGTCGGCTGAAGAAAACATCACCGGCAAAAAAGAGTTCTCTTAAAAACTCGTTACCTCTCCAGACACAGAGAGAAACGTGTGTAGTTACTTGTTAGGCTGCTTGGAATATGAACATAAATGCACATTTGATATTTATTAGGACCTGAGCACTGACAGGTGAGGCCCTATTGAAATTGTAAGGATTGTTATTATTATTCAGGCAAATGAATTGGCTTTTTGAGGGCTTTACCATGCTCAAATTCTTACCAAAATTTGCAGAAAGTGGTGAAAATTGACGTATTCTGGAGGAATTTTTAATGGGCGTCGCAAAATGGCTCAACGGTTCCCCCCCCTGAGACCCCCGGAACGTGTTCACATCGACCGATCTTCGCTAAAATCGATACACAGGTGAATCATGACCAGACAAACAAGAAAGTCTGGTTCTTCCTGATATTTTGTCTTTTAGAAACCTAGTGGAAGAGAGGGGAGGCCGGCAAACCCCATTGACTCAGGTCTTTGAAGAGTTCTCACACAGCGAGTGGCGATCGAACACCAATTTGCATTTATAATATCAAGACATGTGAACTCAGACCAACATGCAGCTGATTAAGGTTGAGTTATTATTTAATTTCACCCTAAAGACTGGAATATGAGTCAGACTTCTAGTTTCTCTGATTCTTCGAGCTCGTGGAAACACATTCTCTCTCATTCTTCATTTCTCAGACACACAAACTGTGACCTTGTCGGCTGAAGAAAAACATCACCGGCAACAAAGAGTTCTCTTGAAAACTCGTTACCTCTCCAGACACAGAGAGAAACATGTGTAGTTACTTGTAAGGCTGCTTTGAATGTAAACATAAATGCACAGTTGATATTTATTCTTCCTGATATTTAGCCTTTTTTAGAAACCTAGTGGAAGAGACGAGATGCTGGTAAACCTCATTGACTCACGTCTTTGAAGAGTTCACAAACTGCGATCGAACACCAATTTGCATTTACAAAATCATGTCATGTTAACTCAGACCAACAAGTAGCTGATGAAGGATGAGTTATATTCTTCTATTCCTCCCTAAAGACTGAATTATGACTCAGATTTCTAGTTTCTCTGATTCTTCGAGCTCGTGGAAACACATTCTCTCTCATTCTTCATTTCTCAGACACACAAACTGTGACCTCGTCGGCTGAAGAAAAACATCACCGGCAACAAAGAGTTCTCTTGAAAACTCGTTACCTCTCGAGACAACGAGTGGATTTCTTCAGCCAGTAAAAAGTGTTATGGCGACGTTGGCATGGTAACGGACACATCGTGAGGGAAAACCATTACACGCTCGCAAACTGCCCCTGGCTACGCACCAGGCCGGAGTAACAACATCCAGCGGAGATCTAACCATGTCAAAGTCCCCTTCCAGCCCATTAGGCCCAATGGGAGACAGGCAGCAACGACCAGTGGATCTGACAGGAAGTGATAGCAGAACCCATCGCTGTCGGATAAAAAAAAAAACAAAAACACACCCAGAGAGAGAGAGAGAGAGAGAGAGAGAGAGAGAGAGAGAGAAAGAGATGTCCTCGATGGATCTGAAATCTGACACAAGTGTCTTAACGGCCCGGTCGGCTGTCATGCTTCTGTGGGTCCGTCCTGCCCTTTACCAGAGAGACAGGGAGGTGAAGAGAGGGGGGGGGGGGGGCGTCCAGATGTGTGACATCACCTCTCATTTCTGCTTGGTTGGCCTCTTTGTGGCAGCCCTGCCTTTGTGTGAGTGTGAGTGTGTGTGTGTGTGTGTGTGTGAGTCCATATGATATGCATGAGTGTCCCGAGCCCGGCAGCTCCACCCGTTTATCCTGAGGCAGAAAGCGAGAGAGGAGACGGAGAAGAAGAAGAAGAGGAGGATGACACCGGAGGAACCGTCACCGGGCTTCTGACTGGGAGCCATGCATAATCAGCAGGTTTATCAGCCAGCTGTGAAGAGCCGGTATTATTCCCGTGTTTGGCTTCGAGTCGGAGAGAGAGAGAGAGAAAGAGAAAGAATCTCTAATGACAATAGAAAGACCTTTTGTTTTCATTCAGCCGAGATGGGAAAGCTATGGATACGCTGCTCGATGGGCGAGATAGAGACAGAGAGAGAGAGAGAGAGAGAGAGAGAGAGAGAGAGAGAGAGAGAGAACACAGCCTCGGTTCATCCTGCCGCACGGTCGAGTGATTCCAATTTTCCGAGACAGGCGTCGCCGGCGTCTGATTTCATTTCATATGTTGACAAAGAGGCCAAAGCTGCTCTGCCCCCCCCCCCCCCCCCCCGCTGAGAAATGCAAACCAGATCGCCCGTGTCAATCTGAGGGGGGGGGGAATGCATGTACATGTGTGTAAATACAGAAGCATGTGTACTCGTCTGTATTCTGTGCACATTCACATGGTGAAGTGTGACAGCTGATAGAAGAAGAAAGAAGGGGGGGGGGGGAAGGTGACAGAAAAAGATTGAAGGGAAAAAGGGATGTGTAGATCGACACGGAGGTTGTGACCATAGATATATATATATAAAGACTAGATGTCTCGTCCGCGTTAAAGGCCAACGGAGTCAAACGTCCGCACATGGCGGCCATCTTGCTACAGGCGGCTCGCCCACGATAACATTGTGATGTAGCGGTACGTACTTTTTAAATAACCATAACTTGCTCAATTTTCAACCGATTTTTAAACGATTTGGTTTGTAATAAACGTCAGAGATGTAGTTATGACACTGCATACATTATTCTATATTTTAGAAAATAACATTATTATTCATAAGTATGTAGTGTCATGGGCGCCATGTGCGGACGTTCGACTCAGTTGGCCGAGACATCTAGTCTTATATATATATATCTATGGTTGTGACACACACCAGTGCAGACAGACACACCAGTGCAGTAACACACCAGTGTAGACACACACCAGTACAGTAACACACCAGTACAGACACACACCAGTGTAGACACACCAGTGCAGACACACACCAGTGCAGACAGACACCAGTAAAGACACACACCAGTGCATACACACACCAGTGCAGACAGACACCAGTAAAGACACACACCAGTGCATACACACACCAGTGCAGACACACACCAGTGCAGACACACACCAGTGCAGTAACACACCAGTGCAGACACACACCAGTACAGACAGACACCAGTGCAGACACACACCAGTGCAGTAACACACCAGTGCAGACAGACACCAGTGCAGACAGACACCAGTGCAGACACACACCAGTGCAGTAACACACCAGTACAGACACACACCAGTACAGACAGACACCAGTGCAGACACACACCAGTGCAGTAACACACCAGTGCAGACACACACCAGTACAGACAGACACCAGTGCAGACACACACCAGTGCAGTAACACACCAGTGCAGACACACACCAGTACACACAGACACCAGTGCAGACACACACCAGTGCAGTAACACACCAGTGCAGACAGACACCAGTGCGTACACACACACCAGTGTAGACACACACCAGTACAGACACACACCAGTGCAGACACACACCAGTGCAGACACACACCAGTGCAGACAGACACCAGTGCAGACACACACCAGTGCAGACAGACACCAGTGCAGACACACACCAGTACAGACACACACCAGTACAGACACACACCAGTGAGTCTCTCCTATGATGGCGTCACTTTGGCCCGGAGATCAAAGGAGCCGCTCCGCGATGACCACAAGGTTTCGTCCTCCGTCACAAACAGCAGAGGTTTGATTTCCACTCGCTGCTTCTTGTTTAGATAAATGAAACCGACCTTTATCTCAAATAAAAGCTGTTTCTCAAGGAATTCTTCTGTCATTAATCAGGTCAGATTTCACAATCCCGGGAATTTCAACCTCCCTGAACCACATAGGAACCAGACGAGTCCCATCCAGAACTCTGACCTCACGCGATGCTTCCCTCTAAGTCAAACAATACTTCGTGTTCTCAAGACGCTGCAGCCGGGTTTATCCAAACAGAACGGGCTCTTAATGGACTGAGTGGAGAGGAGCAGCGGCGTGGCCACAGGAAGTAGCGTCCGACCGCCGGAGCGAGACGGAGCTTCATTAATCTTTCAGCAGAGCCGCCTGCAATATTTATCAAGGAAGGGATTTATGTCGGTAACGGTGGATTAGAGTGCGACGGGGAAGTAATAGAGCGTAATGTATTTAATGCTGTGTACGTCTGGAGAGTGGGAGCTGATGATGTGCACAGACGGGTCAGACGGGTTCGGACTCAGAGAGGATTTGAAGAAGTAATTAAAACGTCTTGAGGTTAAATTAATGACTTAATAAATCAAGGATAAAGAATTACTCCTGTAAAAGTGTCTGAATCTGTGTGTTGACAGATAAACATATTCATTTAATGTATCATAATAAACATTGTAAGCTAATGCATATAATTTATGTTTAAATCCCTCCTGTGAGGTGTCCAGAGGGAAGCTGCTGTTTGATAGATAGAAGGATAATAAAGTAAAAGATGGTTATTATAAAGATGTAATAGTTGATAAATACTCTGCATTAATAAAACTTTAATTTCCTTTATTGCATAAACCTACACATGGTGTGCTAAACAACATATTATTTTAGTTTGTATGTTGCTTATATACTCTAGACAAAGAAGTTAATATTAAATATTGTTTTACAAGTGAAGTAATGAGATCTTAATCTGAAATACAATAAATGATAAAGCATGCTTTTCTTTGGGAAATAGAGAAAGTTGTCCACTAAGTTAAAGATCGGTGGTTCGATCCCCGGCTCCTTAGACAAGATACTAAAGTGTCTGTATCAGTTTGTTGACTCAGAGACAGATAAAATTATTCATTTAATGTATAATAATAAACATGGCAAGCTAATCTATATTATTTATGAATGTATTTGTTTAAAATCTCTCCTGTGAGGTATCCAGAGGGAAGCTGCTTTTTGATAGATAGAAGGATAATAAAGTAAAACAGGGTTATTATAAAGATGTTATAGTTGATAAATACTCTGCATTACTAAACACTTTAATTTCCTTTATTGCATAAACCTATACATGGTGTGCTAAAAAACTTTATTATTTTAATTTGTATGTTGCTTATACACTCTAGACAGAGAAGTTAATATTAAATATTGTTTTACAAGTGAAGAAATGAGATCTTAATCTGAAATACAATAAATGATAAAGCATGCTTTTCTTTGGGAAATAGAGAAAGTTGTGCACTAAGTAAAAGGTCGGTGGTTCGATCCTCAGCTCCTTAGACAAGATACTAAAGTGTCTGTATCAGTTTGTTGACTCACAGACAGATAAACATATTAATTTAATGTATAATAATAAACATTACAAGCTAATGCATATTATTTATGTTTAAATCCCTCCTGTGAGGTGTCCAGGGGGAAGCTGCTGTTTGATAGATAGAAGGATAATAAAGTAAAAGATGGTTATAATAAAGATGTAATAGTTGATAAATACTCTGCATTAATACAACTTTAAATGCCTTTATGCATAAACCTACACATAATGTGCTAAAAAACATATTATTTTAGTTTGTATGTTGCTTATTCACTCTGCACAGTGAGAAGTTAATATTAAATATTGTTTTACAAGTGACTTAATGAGATCTTAATCTGAAATACAATAAATGATAAAGCATGCTTTTCTTTGGGAATAGAGAAAGTTGTCCACTAAGTAAAAGGTTCGATCCCGGCTCCTTAGACAAGATACTAAAGTGTCTGTATCAGTTTGTTGACTCATAGAAAGATAAACATATTAATTTAATGTATAATCATAAACATGGCAAGCTAATGCATATTATTTATAAATGTATTTGTTTAAAATCCCTCCTGTGAGGTATTCAGGCTGTTTGATAGATAGAAGGATAATAAAGTAAAACATGGTTATAATAAAAATGTTATGGTTGATAAATACTCTGCATTACTAAACACTTTAATTTCCTTTATTGCATAAACCAACACATGTGCTAAAACAACATATTATTTTAGTTTGTATGTTGCTTATAGACTCTGCAAAGTGAGAAATTAATATTAAATATTGTTTTACAAGTGAAGTAATGAGATCTTAATCTGAAATACAATAAATGATAAAGCTTTTCTTTGGGAAATAAAGAAAGTTGTCCTCTAAGTAAAAGGTCGGTGGTTCGATCCCCGGCTCCTCAGACAAGATACTAAACTCCAAATTGTGCCGACCTTCTGTGTGAACGGGCTGTGAAAGGTCAATAACACCAGAGAAGCTCTAAATAAAATCATTTACCACTTATACGAGACCGTTTACTTCACAACTACACAACTTGTATCTTTGTCTTTCTATTGATTTTCTAAATAAATGTTGTTTCTCTTTTGAAATGTTCTCTCTAAAAGGTCAGATGTGAACTTTGTGTAACCAACTCTCCCACAAGTGTCGAAAATCTAATGCTTACTTATCAGGAGAGAAATGTCACCCATTACCCTCAACCACACACACACACACACACAGACACACACACACACACACAGACACACACACACATGTCCCAGCGCTTCCTGGAACAACAGGCAGTCATATCATGCAGATCAAAGGGAATTACATTAAGAGAGAGGAAAGCAATCATGTCACATCTGTGGGAGTGGGTAACATGATCCGTCCACTCTGAGGCTGTGTGTGTCTGTGTGTGTGTGTGTGTGTGTGTGTGTGTTGTGTGTGTGTGGTGTTTGTGGTCTGGAACTGACACACACACCTCTGCCCCTTTTTCTTACTTAGATGTTGCACATTTACAATCTGCCATCATTACTGTCACAAGGCCATAACAATGAATCTGACATAATCAGACAGGAGTAAACGAGCGTGTACACACACACTCTCACACACACACACAGACACACACACACACACAGACACACACTCGTTCCCTCTTACCTTGGAAGGGAGCTGTACTGCCGCTGTGCCTGGGCGAACGAGTCTCTCTCCTCCTGCCTCTGCCGCTGCATCTGAACCTCGACCGACACCGAGTGGCGCCCCGGCTGGCTGCTGTACCCCCCCGACTGGGTGCTGTACCCCCCCGGCTGGGTGCTGTGCCCCCCCGGGCCGTTGCTGCTGCCGCTGGTGTTCGACTGGAAGCAGCGAGATGGCGTCGGGGTTATTTTCACGCTCCCAGTGTGAGCATCATCATCATCATCATCAGCACAGACACAATCAATAAGGGAATCACCCGACATATTAATTTACGTGTTTGTCTGTCGTCTAATTTGATAATAATCCACAAGGGACTGTGTTTAATGTGTTCTTTGACTTTATAATTTGGTCAAAGTCCCGTCTGCTAACATGGAGGAGGCGATCCAGATGCTCTGGCTTCACATCTGGAAGGCGTCCATCTTTGTTTAGAGTCTTTAATATCAATATGTTTGAATAAACGTTTTCTTGTGATGTGTCTGAACGCAGCTCGTTCTTATAAAACTAATTAAACATCTGACATGTGTTTCAGGAGCTTCAGTGTTATCTCCCTTTTTACGACTTTGGTAATTTTTTTTTTACATTCACAAACGAACGTTTTTAACAAGCATCATAAGTCTCCTTTAATCGTTAAGTGCATAAATCTGTTCTGTTGAGAAAACGCCGTGTAAATATATTATCATCAAAGAGCCGGGAGGAGATTCCACAGTATGAACCGTGCACGGCGCCACAAACAAGAAGTCCATTCATCTCCATTGTACTGGAGCGGCGGCAGAGATCGACCACGGCTCTGAACTGTCGCCGTGGTTACATGTCACCGCAGGCAAGAGGGAAAATGTGTATTTTTAGGTCACATGGGTGAAGGAAGGCGCCCCTTTAAAAGCCGTATCTCCGGCACAAGGAACCGTCCTGGAGACTGTTACTCTGTGGTTCTCTCCTGCAGAGGATGTGTTAAATAAATAAAATAATAGTTAAATAAATACTGATGATGACTCTTCCGTGTTCCTGTTAAACATTCATAACCACGAAGTGCCTGAAGCGCTACCGCAGGACAAACGCCTGATGGGAGGAGCTACAGGTGCCAGCGCTCCCACATGTGTAATCTCATGTGAATTAAACCAATCACTCCATCGCTCATGTGTAATAAATCCTCCAGAACATTCAATATGTAATATATATATCCTGCGCTGTGTAACATTTATAATAATTATTATTCGAAAGCCACATTCCATCAAACAAACTCTGACATTAATAAAACACACTGATGATTAAATATACAGATTAGATTGTAAATAAAAGCATTTTTCTTATTCCCAGCAGCTAGTTATGGTGATTTAAAAAAAAAATCCTGTACATTTATGGTTGCTGGGCCATAAAAAATATGTGTGTTTGTCTAATTCAGTAACAGGTGATAGATAAACCTACAAACAAGTTGTTAAAAAGCAGCATTTAAATGTCAAGTTAAATCAAGCTCCAATACTCTAATTAGAAATATATTTTGCAAAAACTATTTTCAAAAAAACTTTAAATCATGTAAATGTTAAATTTTAGAGAATATTTTAGCTTAGGAAATAGTGAAGCCAGTGACATCACAGATTTGACCACCTGGAAAATGACTAAATATAATTTTTGACAACTGATAAAGTAGAAGCATCACATATAAAAAGACAGAAAATAAAACTTGATCCCTCAGTTTTTTAGACAGTTGACCCAATACAAACCGACAGAAGTCACCTGATACCTCCCAGTCCCCCCCCCCCAGTGTCCAAACCACAAACACTCACCAGCCGTCAGTCGGGGGGGCGGACGCAGCCTGAGCTCGTCTCCTCTCAGGTCAGAGTGAAGGTGAGTCACACACAGACAGGTGAGGGGGGGGGGGGGGGGGCATGCTGGAGACTCAGAGCAGGGTTACAGTGATGAGACGTGATGATGTTAGTGGAAGTTAATGAAGGAGACGACGATGACCAGTGACCATCCCAACGTTCACTTCCTGTTTCTGCTGCTTCCTGTTCACAAGCCCAGTGTAGATACAGTCATGTGATATTGTTTTCAGGTGTGTTAGTGTGGACAGAGATAGTTTTAGTTTAAAACTCCATTTCAAAAACCAGAACACATGAATCAGCTCCGTCTCCCGGTCACTGACGTGGACGTTAATCCCTCGTTGAGATGTTGTTTAACAATTTGACAAACATCTCTTCACTCCTTCACCCAAACCTCAGTCATCTCAACAGTTCACCTCATCTAACGAAGCTCCAAATTAAATTTGCAGAAATTGCTTTACGTGTGGCCGGGAAATGTATAGCAATGACTTGGAAGTCTGATTCCCCGACTCTCATAGACCGATGGTCTGTGGAAATGAACAGTTGTTTTCCTCTTGAAAAGATTACATATCGTCTCAGAAAGATATATAAGTTATTTTTGAAAATCTGGCAGCCTTATTTGGAATTCATGGATACACCACCAACGGTACCATAGGACTGTAACTATTTGGAGCTCTGAATTACATTATGTACTGTGTCATTGCAGTATTTCTCTGTGATGTGTCATCCTATGCACCAACTTTTTTCTTTTTTGTCCTCTTTGGGTGGTGGGAATTATTTACTTTTTACTATTTATTTATATTTCATCTATGTGTGTATTTTTTTAAATTTTGGTATGCAATTTTCTGTAGTGTTTGATGTAGAGTGTTCTGTATGCTCTGCATGTTTTTTTGCAAAGTGACAATATTTGGAAAAATAAAATATTCCAAAAAACAGTTCACCTCCTCAAAGTCCTTACAGGAGAGTCTCCCCATTGGCAGCCATCTTGGAAACACCACCAGGTTCCAATGTAGAGGATGAAGCCACACCTGCTCCTTCACTGGTCACTGGGGAATAAAGACCTGCAGGCCCAGTGTAACCAGTGGATAAAAGGTTTGGTGACTTTGCCTAAAGTGAAGGTTTCAAAGGCTGCTACCACAAAGGTGCAGGAACCAGACGATTGGTTAATTCAGGGATGGGGTAGGGGCGAATATCTGATTCTTTTAAAGGTGACATTTAATGTCCATTTTACCACAGTTGATATGGTTCATTGGGGTCTTAATGAAATGTCTGAAACATATTTTGGTCAAAATACCACAAGGATCATTTAAAACAGGCCCGCGAGCTGACCAGCTCCACCGGCCGGCTAACCAGGCAAGTGGAGCTGGGCCGTGTAGCGAGCCTATGACATCAATTCTGCTCGTAATCCCATTCGACGCCATCTAGCGTTTCGTTTCTGACAGAGAGGAACCACAACAAATCGCGGGAGTTGTTTTTTTTCCCAGAGTTTTTGGGACAGTAGACATGCTAGAGACCCAAACTAACGTGTAGATGCACTACAAAAGTGGAATTTTCATAATATGTCCCCTTTAAATGTTTTGTCTCTTTGCTGCTCTTTAGAATCTGGTCGTTACAAACCCAGAGATGATAGATGTTCACACACAGACAGTTCAGATGTTTCCCAGCAGCGGAGAACCACCTCAAAGATCGAGCCCACACTCCCACCGCAGCTACCTCCGCCGCCCCCCCGATGTTCATTAGCGGTGTGGGTGCAATAACCGTGCGCGGATCAGTTGTAACACAAAGCCAAACTAATTACGTTTATGGCCGTGCAGCGTACTGGGAGACTGGTGGGAGAGAGAGAGAGAGAACTGTGGACGTCAGGCCATAAAACGATTAAGAGCGCTGAAGAGGAAACTCCCCTTTAAACCAGATGAAGCCGAGGCAATCATCTCTGGGATTGATTGGCGATGCCTGGCAGCTCGGCCGACAACGAGGACGGGCTGGTAGAACACCGACAGAGGCGGGAGGGGTAGGGCCGGGTTTGGAGCGCCCACGCATCGCTTATTCCATATCTGATTTAATAATTGCCCGCGGGTAAATTACAGCCCCAATATCTTTCACCGGAGAGTTTTCCCGGGAATCTCGGCTCGTCGGCCTGAACCCGGCGCCGGTGGGAAACCTCCTGAAGGAATCCAGATAATAGCAGCATTAAAATGTTGCAGTAAAATACAAGAGGCAATATTATGGCCCAACATCAATTGAGTGAACTCCTCTTTTCCCTCAGTGGTATAAATGAGAGCAATAAAGCTCGGCGCGGAGCGGAGCGGCCGGGGCGAGCGAGCATCACTCATCCTGATGGAATTAGACCGCGTTACCCACAATCCTCCTCTGCTCCCCAAACTCTGGTAAAAGAGAACGAGCAGGCTCCCATGGCTAAGAGGAGATATTGACTTTACACACGCCGCTAAACAGGGGACGGCTGAAAGAAAACAGTCCGAGCCGGAGCCGGGTAATTGGACAAATGAATCACAGAGGGACGCAAATTGTGGGACGGAATCAACTTGTGACAGATTCAACTCTGGTTCCAACGCAGGTGTGAGATGAGGAGGTGAGCTGGGGGCCGAGGGTCCGATTCCCGAATGTGCTCAACCACATGGTGAGTGTTTCCATGTGGGCCGATCAGAGACACTGGTCTAATTGGTGCGACACCAACAGGAGCAGGAGCAGGAGAGGATGAATGGATGAGGCCTGCAACTCATTATTGTGTTTTTTAAAGCAGACACATGAAGCTATTTTAGTTTTTCTTTCCTCCAGAGTGTCATAGAGGTTTTTTTGTGTTTGCAAAGTACCACAGAAAACACATTTGCATAATGCAGCAGCAAGTCGGTCACGTCTCTGACCGTGTTCAGCCCCGACAGAAGGAAACTGGTGAAGAACGGTTTGCATCTATGGAAGCTGAGAAGGACATTCCACCAACTGAGAGACAAACTACATATCAGCCCGGCGCACAAACATTCAGATATTGACCGAGCTCCAGGTGAAGCAACTGGGACGAACATGTTAAACTCTATTTGATTATCACAAGCGTTTTCCTGCCTTGTAAATAGCAACATAAGAATCTGAGCTCTTCCTGGCAGAGGCTGGACGTTGTAGGTGAATTAAGAGAAAGGACACCGGCTCCTTGAGGTTCTGCAGCACATCACTCAGAGGAAGCAACGAAATGTAATATATGCAAAGAGGAGGTAATTTAATTTCAGAGACACATCCTCCTGTTTTCCATACGGGCGACTGGTGTCCTCCCATTACAGGTGTGAGCAGCTCTCTGATAAAGTACATCAGGTTTAACAAGAGGGTTCTTCAGACTGAGGCTTCATCTATTAAATATGATTTAGTTTTATAAATTAAGAGTTTTCTTTATCTCAGTCCACACAAGCGTAATAAGTCCACAGCAGAATGTTGACACCATACTAACAAACCTACTAACACACATGAATTGATCATTGACAAGTGAATAAAGCTTTAAAATGTTCTTGAAAGAACCAGGAAAAAAAGATCAACTTAAAAACATGGTTAGGAAAATGTTTTACCTCATAACGTTTGAGTTTTCCTATTTAATTTGAATATTTCCTGGATCCTGACTCCTAAAATAAAAGGATCTAGTAAATATTTGAGCGTTTCTATTCATCACGTAAAAAAAAATAGTTCACCAGCTCCCACGAGGAAGCCAGAGAATGTTAAGAGTTTATTATCTAATAGTGAGATTTCATGGGAAAATGAAACTGTCAACAATAGCAAACATGCTACAGTTGATGTAAACAAACAGAAAGCTGCAGGTTTGTCGAGCTCCTGAACCGAGACCACGCTCGGTTGTTCGGAGACAAAGGGGGACCGGGGGGGACGTGACCTTCTTCTTTCCCACACTCGCCCGCTTCAGCTCGACAATGCTGAAGGAATGTGAGCGTGAGCACCCGGTCGAGGATCCCATTAAAAACACCACCACTCTGGTGAACGCTGCCAAATCAGATTCAAAACAAATCTATACATTTTTTTTATTGAGTTCATCAACTAGAAAAAAAAAAGAAGAAGAAAGGCCGAGAGCACAAGAGGATTCTGTTCGCTCGCTCTCACTTTATCACAGGAGCTGATTCTCCCGAAGAGCTACAGCGGGAAACACACGGTGCAGACACCAGCAGTAAAAAGAGTTCATACAGAAATATACAAAAACACAAAGTGTGTGTGTGTGTGTGTAGAACAACCTCGTGCAGAGAGCATGGAGGATTCACTCGACTCGATATTAAGAATGTGATTTATAACACACCTGAATGTCTCATGTGCAACAACACACATTCACGCTGCGTCTCAACAAAGCTGAATAATATGTTGTGTGTCATGATATGTTTGTGTTATAAAAAACCTTGTGATAGAACATGTGTGAAATCAACAAATAAAACGTGTGTAGTCTCAAAGCAGACACAACGATATGCTGGTGATTCATCCTTAAGTGTGAGTGACACAATAAAATAATACACATTATACACAGATGGTATCAATAAGGAAAAAGGTGTAAAAACTTCAAATTCATGATTTTAAACATTTCTACAGGTTTCATGTGATTTCAAAAAGATGAAAAACCAAGAACACTTGTGATGCGCTGCAGTGAAGCCGGGACTCAAATAAATACTAAAAAGATCACAAGCGATTTCATCACCTTAAAAAAAACGTTGAAGGCGTTCAGATTTTGTT
Organism: Limanda limanda; assembly: GCF_963576545.1. Lineage (NCBI taxonomy): Eukaryota > Metazoa > Chordata > Actinopteri > Pleuronectiformes > Pleuronectidae > Limanda > Limanda limanda. The sequence continues at coordinate 3,628,408 of NC_083648.1, read as the reverse complement.
CGCTTATTAATCCCCCCCTCCCTCAGGATGTAAAATACCGCTGATCTCATCCACTGAGGCTCTGATTGAAATAAACTTTTGTAAAAATGTAAATATTCAGACATTTAAACTGTTTTAAAAAAAGAAAAAAGGCACCGTGAAAAAAACAACACAGGATTTAAAAATGAGACGAGACAAGAGTCCATGAGCCGGTGGGGGCGTGTCCATGAGGATGAGAGGACACACACATGAAGGGGGGTGATGGATGAGTACAGTGGGTGGTGACAGGCGGGTGGGGTTAGTGACGGTCGGATCAGGACGTGCAGAGACCCCTGCATGCAGGTGGATGGGGGGGGGGGGTGAGGGGGGGTGTTAGCGGTAGCAGGGTGATGTTATCACCAGTCTTGTTCATGTAGTGTGGTTAGTGACGGTTAGCACCGGACTCCAGCTCGTCCTGGGGCTAGTGGTGGAAGTCAAGTCTGAAGGGGGACCAGGTGGTCTCGGTCTCGGGACTTTAAGAGTTCTACTCGTCCCCTGGTCTCCTCGGATCCGCTCGGGTCAGACACTCACCCACTGCTGCTCGAAGCTGTAGGTCCTCCTCCGGTCCTCCTCCGGGTCCTCCGGGCCGCCCTGCGCCTCCTGGAACTCCTGACGCAGCCGCTGTATCCGGTCGTGGTTGCTGGGGGCTAACCGGCTACTGTGGAGACAAAAGGGAGGAGGGAGGGAGGGAGGGGGGGAGAGAGAGATGATGGTGAGTGGTCCATTGTGAACAAGTGACCTGGTTTCATCAGCGCAGGCGGATATGGCCCGAAGGACCAAGTTCTTTAAAGACCAAAAGAGCTTTGTCCAGGAATCGATCAAATACGTTCAACCCAGAGAGAAGGTGAAGGAGTGAGAAGTGAGGGAAGAGCGGGGGGGTGGGGGGGGGGGGGGGCTCACAGCGCAGCCAGCAGCAGAATGAATCAAACTAATCTGCCTCTGATGTATTATTCACGACAATGAACAAAGACGAGCGGTGAACGGTGAGCAGCAGCAGCACCTAAACTAAATTGTGTGACTGGTATTAGTTTTCTTACTACATCGGTTTAGAAAGAATAAAACTCAAGAATTAAATTTTCCACATTTCAGCCTTGTATCGGCTCCTGTTTTACAATTTTAACTTCAGTTAATCTTTGTCCTTCCTGATTATTGATTATTGTTCCTGTTGTGAAAAGAGGATTCACAGAGTTTCCCACAGAATCAGGTCAATCTGAGGAGGAAACACACAAATGGAACTTTCCACACGTAACAGACAAGTTGTTACTTAAAGCCACGACTGAAACTACGATCTCTGACTGCGTGGACAGTAAAAACGTTATGGACCAGAGTGTGACTACGCTGAAGCTTGACAGCGCAAGTAATGAATGTAAATATCATCTCTGACTGTTTCTGACTCCAAAGTCATATATAATATTTATTGTTTGCTGAAGCTTTTTTGAAACTTAACACTTAACACAACATGGGAATCGAACAGACTCGGTTTTCAGAGAGAAAGTTTTAACCACACAAAATACATCAAATCTTTTTCATAGCTGTCAACCATTTGGCTTTAATCTCTAAACGTAAAAAGGTCAAACCTGCAACTGTTTCCTGCCTGAGTTCTGTTTTTTCAAGCCGACAAGAAAAATCAGAGTTCAGCAGATACTAACTAGATAGATAGATAGAAACTAAGATGTCTGACTGCGTGGACGGTAAAAACGTTATGAAGCCTGACAGCGCGAGCAATAATATTTATTGTTTACTGAAGCTTTATTGAAGTTTAATACAACATGGGAATGGAAGTGACTTGGATTTCAGAGAGAAAGTTTTAACAACAGAAAATACATAAACATGTTTTGTTTATAGCTGTCAACCATCTGGCTTTATTATAGATGTATTCGTTTGAATGAGTTTTATTTGACTTGCATATTTCTTACGCAGCGTACAGAAGTTTCTGCTGTTGTCTGGGCCCAAAAGAAATACTCAGGTTTAGATGGGAAGGTGGGTTGTTGTTAATTATTATTATAAGTTGACTCCGAGCTCGACTTTTCAACTTTCTCCCTTTGCCAGCAAATTCCTGTGGACTTTCTAATCTCTAAAATGTAAAAAGGTCAAACCTGCAACTGTTTCCTGCCTGATAAATCCCTTGAGTTCTGTTTTTTCAAGCCGACAAGAAAACTTTACGGTCAGCAGATAATTCCTAATTACATTTGTGGAGTGTTACGATTAAAACAACAGATAATTCCAATCTGCTGGGTTATAACAGTAAACATAGACTGAAAACAATTAATTTCCATGAGATCATAGGATGACGATCAAAGGCAAATGTACAACAATAACTGCCTGAATTAATTTCATCCGTCACTAAACAGCCAGACAGTGAGGTCATGATGTTTTAACCTTAAAACACAGCAGCACCAGCAGCTCCTGACTCCAGACACACACACACACACACACACACAGACACACACACAATGGAAAAGCCAGAGCCGCTCAGCCCTCATTAAAGACCAGGAACCTGTCACATGTGATTCTGATAATCTCCGTGAAATGTAACACAGCCACTTGGCCTCCTCAGATCCCAGCTGACCCGATGTGTGGAACATGTGTGACCCTCAGGCTGTGGGTCAAGGCCTCGAAGCCGGACTGAACCTGGAGGCTCATGTGTGTGAAGGTTAGAGGAAGAAGAAGATACGAGGATCTGAAACGCTGCAGCTGCCTTGTTTGGTCAGGACCTTCAGATTCTTTCTGTTTAGTCTCAACCAAAATACTGAATGGAAAAGTGTCTGGATCAAACTGAACCATAGTTTGGACGTATGCCTGTTACTAGGGTTGCAAAGGGGTGGAAAGTTTCCGGTAAATTTCCGGAAACTTTCCGGAAACTTTCCATGGGAAGTTAAGCTCGGGAATTTTGAAAAAAAAAAAAAAAATACGCAAATTAAATGCTGAGCAATAAAAACATGATTCAAAACTCTATTTTAAAGATGTATGGAATGCAGCACACACTGCACGTTGAGTTTCAACCCTCCACTGGTCATTCTTCCATCACATGCACAGATAACTCCCAGCATCCTTCACTCTACAGCAGGGCTATTGAGGCCTGCTGTAGAGTGAAGGACTAGTCAGGTAAGTTTCCATGATATTACTGGGAAAATATATTAGCATGCTGATTGAGGATTGTTCATCTGTTCATCTAGACTATTTCCATTCATTTATCCATCAATTGTAAAATATGTTCACAGACGATTCCAATTGTTTGGCTAACTATTTATATCTCTGGCATTGCATTAGTGTTTTTTTACAAACTTTCTTCTCATCTTATTCTACAGAACAATGCCACGTGCACTGTATCTCATGTGTGGAGACATTTCACCCCAAACAATGTGGCTAAAATCAGCCTATAACAAAACAGTTAGTATAAATTATCCACAAAATTTCCAGTTTATTCCCGTTAATTCCCGTATATTCCCGTATATTCCCGTTAATTCCCATGGAAAGTTTCCAACTTTGAATATTCCCGGGAATTTTGCAACCCTACCTGTTACACTAAATACTTTAGCTTTAGATCAAATGGAAACAACGGAACAAACACATGAAGTCTGGATCAGTTTCAGAAGAGTGTTACTATTTCTCACAGGACTGATGACCAGAGTTACACATTCAAAACCTGAGCTGTAGGAATCATCTTTCAGGCCCGGAGAGGAAGGTTCTCTCCAGGATTTATAAATGAAGACATTGTGGTCAGACTTCATTCTCAGAACCACAACAATGATCTGAAGCCACACGGTAAATCACAGGGAATTTCAAATAGTTTCAGATGTGAAAAACTTTCCTAGTTGTCCATGGATGGATCAGGTGCAGTGTGAAGAAACAGAAATTCAGTCAGAGCTCAATGCTCGTCAGATAAACTACAACCTGCAATCACAAGTATATCATCATTAAGGAAACCTATAGACCCAGAATCCTGCCTGGGAGCCAAAGGAGAAGAGGAACTCAAAAGATTTTCAATGAACCTTCTGGTTTTAACAAAACAAAATCAACCAGCGTAAAAAGCAACACTTCAATACAACAGTCCAGCCACAGAACCCTGAGGGACAGGGGGGGGGGGGTGAGATGAGCTTCATCCTCTGGACAGACTCACTCAATATCTGGCACCGCTGCCCGAGGCTGAAAGGTCAGCGTGGTTCTGTGGAGTGGAGCGTCCCTGGGACTCAATAAGGACCGGGGACGAGCTGACTGGGCAGACAGGAAGCTGTTTACGCTGAGATGCTCCATGTCCGTCATGGTCGGGGGGGTCGCCGGCTGAGAAGCTGTCTGTCTGAGCATCGAGCTCGAGGAGGAAGGAGAGAGGGAGGGAGGGAGGAAGCTCCGGAAAGATGTAACGTCTGAGCCGAGGGAAGACGCTGAAGAAAGAACTTCACCGATTCACTGAGTTTTAACAGCTGAGCGGAGGAAACAGGGATTTCTAGAGAACTAGACTCTTCAAGATATGTCAAAACTTGGGTCTCATTTTGGACATTTTGTCTAAAAATGGAAACAGGAAGTCCGTTTATAATATGTAATGGATGCTTATAACAAACAGCCTAGTACAGGGACAGTTCTATAATTAAAGAAGGTGATGTTTTTGCTGTGTTTGTTTTGTTTTTTTTGCAGGATTTTGCAAAAAACTACTGGACAAATGACCACAAAACCTGGTGGAAGGATGTGCTGTGTAGATTTTTCAAAGAATAATTAAGGGATATTGAAATCAGGCATGTTTAGGACTCTGATATCTGGTGCGGATCTATTTAATTTGGATGTGGTTTCACAAAGGGAATTCACACATTGGGCCTCAGTGGAGTTATTCCCTCTCTAAGTGCCTCTTTGTTTTCTTGTTCAACGTCTCATATTGCCATGATTCTAGATTTGAGAAATTCAAAGAATGAGAAGAGTGTTACTATTTCTCACAGGACTGATGACCAGAGTCACACATTCAAAACCTGAGCTGTAGGAATCACCCTTCAGGCCCGGAGAGGAAGCTTCTCTCGAGGATTTATAAATGCAGACCTTGTGGTCAGACTTCATCCTCAGAACCACGAAGCTACAACAATGATCTGAAGCCGCATGATAAATAAATCACCGGGAATTTCAAATAGTCTAAACACTGAGAGCAAGATCGAAGCAATTCTCCAAACTGGCCTCTGAACTCCAGACTAATAGGATTGATCAGATCTGTGCTGTCACTTCCACACTGTGTGGGATCTCAGGGGGGGGGGGGGGGGTGGGGTGGGGGGGTGCACAGTAAGTGACAGAGGCAGCTGACGGACAGAGCTCTAATCCTGAGGATTGTAAAATGAATGGCCTCATTCACGCAGGCGGCTCTTCCCATGCCTCCAGGAACATCACACCCACTGCACGCCCGGCTGACACCTCACCACCGCTGCCTCACTTAGAGGATCGGGAAACTTTTCCGTGGATCAACGTGCCCTTGAAAAAATCACCGCAGAGCAGAGGGGCGACCACACAGCCCGAGGCCGTAAAAGAGAGAAACAGCTGGAGAGGAGCCCGGGGGGGGGGGGGGGGGCACCGGCTGGCCTCCTGCTGAGTGGAGGGACTGAAGAGGAGCCTGTGTCTGCTCTGTGGAGAGGACCCTCGTGTGGCGAGTGGTTACAAGTGGGACGACCTTGAGGATACAAGAGCGACATTGTTGTTTCAGACTTCAGAGTCGGGGATGAAAGCTTCGCCCGGAGCTGCGAGCGCCACAGAGCACGAGACGTCTCCGGCTTCCTGCCATCTCCTCAGGGTCCATTTCAGCTCCTCAAATTAATCTTCTGATGCTAATGCACATTAATGGATTGTTGATTCAAACCAGATCACACCTCGCGTTTTATTAATACGTGCATTGTACTCTTGCGATATCCCATCTTCTTCATTTGCCGATATTAATAATCCACTTTTTAATTAGAAGCCGGCGTCTTAATCAAACATTAATTAGGAAGGTGTAGCCGTGGGATCCCGGCCTCTGTCGTACCGACCCGTTAAATAAACATTCACCGATGCACGGATAATCCAGAGTAAGGAAACGAGAGGATGGCGTGGATACGGGTCGTCACTGATCGCAGCAGCTGTGGCGGTTAGTGTCTGTAATCTCATCAGAAGCAGATCCTACGTCCTCCGACAGCTGGTGGAGCCGCTCTCGCCACGGTGAAAAATGACCCGAGATGCCGAGGACGATAATCCAGGTCCATTGATCGAAGGCTCGGAGGAAGACGGATGGTCTCGCTAACTCGTGCTAGCGGCTAACGCCCCATCTGTGAGCGGCTGGGTGAGATCTGAGATCACAGAGCTTCTTCTGACTATCAGGAACAGATGCTGTCGATGCAAGTAAATTATCTATCTGTTTCGAAACAAGCTTTTTTGCATCTACATGCTTTGACTTTTTAAGATTTATTTCTCCTGTAGATTATAACAGGGTTCATACACATTTTGACCAATGGATTTCCATGACTTTTCAATAACTTTAAACCAAATTTCCATGACCGAACATTTTGTGAAATCTCTGTGTGTACACGAAAAAGTGACAAAATGTAGTTTTCAAACTAACAATGAGAATTCCAAGGCATACAGTAAACCTTAAATGACACAAACCCAAGTATGCCTGCCTATATTTCGAGCGTATTTCTTTAAAAGCATATGAATTATTTAAAACTCAGCGTAAATGAACTAGGGATGGGTATTTTATTAAATTGTCTTAATCGATCGTCGGGGGAATAAACGATTGATTTTGGATTAATCATTAATATTTTTATATTAAAATTAACTATTTATAGGCTATATTAAAATGAAATGAAAAATAAAAAACACAGGGCGTTTCCTCATTGAGGATTTCCTAACATCTTCACTGTGTTGCGTTCAGGGAAACTCGGATATTCCGACCTCCTGCCACATAGCGAACATGCAATAGTTTTCATTGATGAAAAAATGTCAATTACGGAATTCTTAATGATCAATTAATCGATCGTCTATTAATTATGCCCATCCCTAAATATGAACGACATGAAAATATGAATATAACAAATTTCCATGACTTTTCCAAAACTTTGGGAGATTATTTTTTTCCATGACTTTTCCAGGCCTGGAAAAACACATTTTAAAATTCCCTGACTTTCCCAGGTTTTCCATGACTGTACGAACCCTGTTATAACTTCCAGCACAATAGGGTCGACCTTGTACATGAGTTTGTCTTTTCACACATGAATGACTCAGCAGGAGATTGTTTAGTTAAACTCGTTTACAACAACAGGATCTGGTGTCTCATGGCCCATTAAGCCTCAACACTAATGTTTACCACTAAAGAAAAAACACTAAAAGCCAAATGCTGCCTGTTTATATTTAAAATCCAGATCTCCACCAGTCTTCCGAAGCTACAGAGCCGTGCAGACGTCGTTCCAAACTTACTGAAAGTGTCTGTAGGTGAACTTTATGCTGATTGGCTCATTAGACCTTCTCCTGACGCCCGGAGGCTTGAGGAGGATCAGCTCGGAGCCTGAGTGGTGTTTGTTGATGCGGCTCAGAGATTAGAGAGGCCGAGGAGCTGCTGCCTGTTGTGTCTGAGTTCATTCAGGATCAGGCTCATTAACCCCATCTTGCTTTTACTGTGGATTACATGGGCTTAACCCTGAGACACTGATAGATCCCAGTTGATCTGCAGGAACCTGGCAACTGGAAGCCGGTCGATACGATATCAACAGACTGAGGAAGTCGTTATCAAACTCCTGGTGTTTGCCTCATCGGACTCGAGTGGAAGTGAATGTTGATAATCTGTTTGGATGCAAAGGAAGAGAAACAGCCAAAGCTAGAATTTGTTGACTTGGAAGTTAAGATGCTGACAAATCTCACAAACACATTCTCTAACCACGGCCGAATCAGACGCCATCTGCACGCCGCTGCCGCCGCCCGGGATCAGATCAAACTGCTCCCTTCTCGGAGGGCGTGGCCCCGGCTTAGTGGCCGAGTGCGTATGTGTGTGCGTGTTCATCAGACAGATGTGTGAGAGGTTTTATTTGAGTCGGTGAAATGCTGCTGTAGGAGGTGGATTTAAATACACTTCATGAAATGACATTAGTCATAATCCAAGATAATGAGCGGTGGTGAGTCATTGTTTTCAGATGATTCAACGAGTGAAACCAAAGTTGATTTCTTTCATCACTGTGCAGAAAGGTTCAAATCAAACTAACACAATAACTTCACACTTTAGTTTCCTTCTTCAAAAGTTTGTTTACACACAGTCAATCATCCCTAAAGTAATAAACAGAACCGGGTTCCCACGCATCCTGGAGAGCCTGGACATTTAGAGAGTATCTTTCTCGTCATGGGAACAACCTGGATATGTATTAAAATGACAAAAAATCCTGTATAATTGTCCTGGAAATGTTTTGATTGTGTTTTAACCCGTTAAATAGATCAGCTCTGTAAATGTCAGTGTGTATTTTGTTGAAGAATTAGTCAAGCCCTCTCCTGTAACTCTAAGGGCTGCATGTAAACATCCAGTACATTAAAAGCTTTGACAACAACTCACAGTTAACCTTAAAGTTTTATATCCTTCATTTTGAAATAGAGGTGGAGCAGAGTCGTTTTTTTGTGTTAAGAGGTTAAATGTGTCAATACAGTAATCGTAATGGGAATTAATTAAATGATATGACCAGTATTGACCAGTTGCTGTATTTACTCCTGCAAAAGTCCTGAATAATGACTTCTTACAAAGAACAATACAATATAAGCTTTGACAACTCACAGTGAACCTTTTTTTGTGTTTAGAGGTTAAATCTGTCAATACATTAATCGTTATGGAAATGAATTAATAAATATGACCAGGATTGACCTGGTTGATGTCCTGAGATGTCGAGAAAAACTCCTGCAAAAGTCCTGAATAATGACTTCTTACAAAGAACAATACAATATAAGCTTTGACAACAACTCACAGTGAACCTTTTTTTGTGTTTGAAGGTTAAATCTGTCAATACATTAATCGTTATGGAAATGAATTAATAAATATGACCAGTATTGACCTGTTTGCTGTCCTTAGTTGTCGGGAAAAACTCCTGCAAAAGTCCTGAATAATGACTTCTTACAAAGAATGGGAACCATGACAGTCCAGTGTTCTGGAAAACCAGCTCATTTGTTTTCCTCAATCTGAGCCACATCTCTACAAATGATTAATGCCGTGCATCACATGAGCCCCTTCTCCCCCCCGACTCCCGAACCCGTCCTGAACGTACAGTAGCATTCATCCTGAGCCGCTGCTATCCCACCGGGTGTCAACACTCGTGCAAAGCCGACAGTAAACACTGGAATCCACCGACGGAACAGATTGAATTTAATTGGTTTTCAGTTTTTATAGGGTATCTCTATTTTTCCAGGGGCACCGCTGGTCAGAGAAGTCGGAGAGAGTAATATAATATTTAACTGATACAGATGCACACACACACTCATAGACACACACGTGCATTTAAAACAAGATGGGTAACTGGTCTTCGATTTCAAGCCATGGCGCCACCGGAGGCAATAATGCGGTGGCTCACGGCAAAATGTCTCCTTTTAATTCATGGGCCAATTTCATGCTTGCACACATCAGCGTATCGACGCCGGCCGGCAAATAAATTGGACGGCGTTCCCTGATATCTGTAATCTTGCCCTAGTTGTAACGAAGGTGGGGGGGGCAGGTTGTCCTATGAGGAGCGTTTATGTTCCATTACTCAAATCCCCATTGGATTGCTTGGTGGAGCCGGATTTGAATACGTCACCGTAATGTCTGCAGAGGCTTTTCAAATGTGGTTCAGTCTTTAATACATATGGAAGACACGTTTCACAACATGCTTTCAATATGGTTTTCATAATGTGTTCTGAGACTGAAGCTCACATGAGGATTTACAGTGAGGAGAGTTGGTGTTGGATCTAATCCCACGGAGGTTGTAGAAATCAGACTGTATCCATTATTGTACACAATTGAACTATTGTTGTTCTATTTTTCTCTTGAGCTGTTTATATATATTTTAGATATGTATATTTTATTTCCTTTTTTAAATTTTTGATATTCTATTTTATTCTATTTTATACTATTTCTTTTTTTTTTTTGGGTTGTAATTAGTTGAGCATTGCTAGAAGAGAGCCTGTGACTCAAGCATTTAATTGCCAGAAACTGCTTAATGTTATTGTTGTGCATTTGATAATAAAAATCTTGAATCTTGAATCTTGTGAATAAAATGTACCAAGACATTGATGGCTAGGTATTGTTTTATTTTAATCACCTACAGTTATGTGTCTCTCTTTGTTAAATATTCCTTTATGGTCTCACCTATACGATTCTTTCCTTCACTCACCCATTCAGGTTCAGTTCCTTCCTAACACTGAAATGCTAAATAAGGAAGTGGACATCAGATCTCATCCACATTAACACCGGCTCCAATCGAACACGCCAGCAGAGTCGTGGAGCTTTGATTTGACGTGTGTCAGATCGGCGTCCGGTCTCATCCATCACCGACACACAATGATCTCCGTGTACGCCACGTCAACAAAAGGCAAAGTGGACGCACACGTCACGGCTGATGAACAAACGAGCAAATCCTCGTATACACCTGTTTGTTCCCGTCCTCAAATTACCACCAACAGGTTCTTCACCCTCTCTCTCTCTTTCTCTATTCCTCTCACGCATGCAGCCAGTCCTGCTCTATCTCTATCACACCTCCCACCCTGACACTGACTGGGGGGGGTTGAACAGGAGACGGCATCCATCACACCACAGCATCCACTCAGTCACCGGACTGATCTGTGCTGTCAGATAAGCTACTTACTGTAATGTGTCTGAGCTTCACAACCATCCCACCAATCATAACCAGGGGGATGCACGGCCGACCACCATGACTCAGCAGCTTCATGCTGCTCTGGACCGGCTCTTCCTCCTGAAATCATCTGGAGGAGATGAATGTGAGAACACAGACATGCTGAGATGGTTGATGAAGATGTTTTCCAGAGAACGTAGAAGATGCCTGTGAAGACGTCAACTTGGAAAGACAACGAGATTCAAGAGCGTTTGGTGAAAAGGAACCGATGTCAAACACGTGATTTCCTGCTGCACTCGTCGTACGCGTCAGGCAAAGCACGGAGAACTTCCAGATCCAACTACTGGGACGTTTCTAGAATTCATGTCTGGAAACAGCTTCAGTGACCTGGAGAATCTGTAACCGTGGAAAAACTGTGTCAGAAATTAGGGGAATTTGACATTTCATTCATTTCATATTCCTCAGCACCAAATCCCTGATTGCTAAAGAAAGCAAAACAACAAATCCTGGATCCGCCCCCTTAATGGAAGTTCTTTCTCGGCCTGTTCACCAGCCTTCCACCAAGTTTCAAGCAGATTAGTTTGGTAGTTTTTGTTTATAATCCTTCTAAACACACAAAAAACAAAGGAAGTGGATGTAATGAAGTAGAACTGGATCAACCCTCTATAATCCAATCATAGACTTTGCATTGAGAACAGCTGCAGTGCAGAAGGGAACGTATGGGTCGTATGCGTGAGGCAAAGCACGGAGAACTTCCAGATCCAACTACTGGGATGTTTCTAGAATTCATGTCTGGAAACAGCTCCGGTGACCTGGAGAATCTGTTACCAGGCAACAAACTCCAGCTAAAGGCTCTTCTGAGTTTACGGCTTCACGCTGTAATTATTCCTCTCTGAGTCAACACGGCCGTGAAGTGGGCTCTCCTGGTCCATTAACTTGTAGTGGTGCTTTAACAACTGTGCTGAGAAGTGAAAACTAGTTTCAACCTGTCTGCCCGCCCCCCCCCCCCCGTGTTTTCCTACAGGTTCTGCAAATTACTGGAGGAGTTTGAGGACGAGATGAAAGTGCGAGAGGAAGAGGATTCTCCCACCGCCGTCTTATCAGCGGTGGATTAGAGAGGCATTAAGGAGTCAAACTTTCCTTTTAACATTTTTATGAGGTCTCAGCTAAACTAAACATTGATAACAAGGCCCTGACTTTTTCCTTTCTCATGAATAAAGTTCAGTCTGAGTCAGAAGGAGGTGAAGTTCTTTGGTCTCTTCGTTCTGTCAGAGCATCCCACTCGCTCTTTGTTTTAACAGTGAAGGTTTGAATAGAAATGTTACGGTTTGATGCAGGAAACCCAGAGTGGATTTATGTCTGTTCAAAACTTACACATCTCAACAATCCATTTAAATATCTCTCAGTAAGTCAGAGCACAAGTTCATGCTCAACATTAGATACGTTTATGAAGACTGACGGAGACTTCTGTCTATATTCTGCATTCATTTAGTCAGTGTTAGTGTCATGATGGAGGTAAAACTTCTTAAGAGGAGTCTTTCCAAGTAACTTAGACCCCTGGCATTTATAACACGGATGTTTTTACATCTTAGATTATCAGAACCTCCTCCACCGTCACCGTGGAAAAACTGCATTAGTCAGAAATTAGGGGAATTTAACATTTCATATTCCTCGGCTCCAAATTCCTTATTGCTAAAGAAAGTAAAACAAAAGATCCTGGATCCACCCCCTCAATGGAAGTTCTTGCTCGGCCTATTTACAACCCTGTGACTAGAAATTAGTACATAAAGCATTAAGTACTCAAAAGGCACTTCTGGCAAGAATGAGTGTTATAATATGGGAAATATATTTAAGTGTGTATTTACAGACGTCAGTATTCATGATTGAAAAAAATCAACAATTACTTTATATTATATCACTTCAATAATAACAGCTGTGTACTACTTCAGATTGTCCAAAACCCTGTGAGAATTTGACATTTCAGTTTTATGATGATTCAAAAGAAAAATTACCGTAACGACTTTGAAGCCAAAACTAAATAATTAATCTTCGCACACATCAAACAACGTATGAAACAAAGCAGCCGATCTGTATATTAGAAATCATCTTTCAGAGGAAAAGGCTTCGTCTCCTTTCTGGCAGCGGAACGCTTCGGCCTTTAAAAGGCAGCGAGAGGAAATGAGGGAGAAGACGGAAAAGGAGAAGACACGAGGAGATAGAGAGATGATGATTTGCACTGCGGCAGAGGCGACTGTAACTGGAGGGAAATAAGTAGAGCGAGTCTAAATTAGAATTCCAATACCAGATTTAGTGAGAAAGGTAAAGGTTTGACTGATGAATATCTGCAGCGCCGGTCTGGGGAGGATGGAGAGAGAGAGGGAGGGGAAGGGAGGAGAGAGAGAGTGACACTGAGAGAGAGGAAAAGGAAATGGAATTGGAGTGTCCTAGTTTCTGGGGCAGGTATCTGCTCTCTGCTCTCTCTCCCTGTCACGGCGCCCGGGGGGGTGACGGATAGACGTCTCACTCGTAATGGTTTCCATTTTCACAGAGCTGTGTGATATCGGGCGATGGAAGCAGCAGCAGCAGCATCGGATAAATCATAATCTGAGTCAAATTAGGATCCATTATCATCAGCAGGCAGGCAGGGGGGGGCTTTCCTCTGTTTTGGGGCAAAATGAGACGAGAGGATTCTTGTGACGGCGATTTCCAGACAAACATCGAGCATCCGATCGGCGAAGTAATGTCCTCGAGGCTGAAGACCACTCAGACAGAAGCTCGACCAGGATGGTAACTTGAGACCAGACTAATGTAATCTAATCTGTTTCGGACATAAACTCCTGATAACATCCGGATAATTGGATCTGGACATTATCCAGAGTTTGGATTTTTACAAATGAAGGACGCAGCAGGATTGTCCAGATGAAAAACGTGCGTTCACAAGTAGGGTTGCAAAGTGGAAATATTCAAAGTTGGAGACTTTCCATGGGAATTAACGGGAATTAACAGGAATAAACGGGAATTAACGGGAATAAACTGGAAATGTTGTGGGTAATTTATTCAAACTGTATTTACCTTGTCATATACAGACATAAATATAAACATTTTGTTTTGTCATAGGCTGATTTGAGTCCTGAGGAAACTTCTGCATCTTGCATTGTGCTGCATTCCATACATCTTTAAAATAGAGCTTTGAATTATGTTTTTATTGCTCAGCGTTTAATGCGCGTATTTATTTATTTTTCAAAATTCCCAAAATTCCCGAGCTAAACTTCCCATGGAAAGTTAACGAGGGAATTAACAGGAATATATGGGAATTAACGGGAATAAACGGGAATATACAGGAATTAACGTGAATAAACTGGAAATGTTGTGTGTAATTTATACTAACTGTATTTACCTTGTCATATACAGACATAAATATTAACATTTTGTTTTGTCATAGGCTGATTTGAGCCCTGAGGAAACTTTGGGCACTTGACTTAATATGCTTCTGCATCTTGCATCGTGCTGCATTCCATACATCTTTAAAATAGAGTTTTGAATGATGTTTTTATTGCATATTTATTTATTTTTCAAAATTCCCGAGCTCAACTTCCCATGGAAAGTTTCCGGAAATTTAACGTAAACTTTCCGGCCCCTTTGCAACCCTATTCACAACAAAAGGAAATTCGCTGCAACTCTTAAAACATCGTGACTCTCGTCGTTCTTCCAAGTCGACAAATTCATCTGCAACTTCTTCGTATATGGAAGCTGAAATATTTGTATTGTTTTTGCTCCCATTGGCTTCTCTGGACATTTTAGTTTGAGGAATATTACAGAGCAACTAACTCGTACATTATTACCTCCAGGTTATTTCAGGAACATCAGTGCATGTGTGAGAGCAGCTATTGAGACACAAGGAGAATTGCATAAAGTTGTACAGTGTAGAGGAGATAAGTTCGTAGCTCTACATTTGTTACGCATTAGCTTATTTTACTCTTGTGTTAACAAATCATCTCCTTTGCCTGAAACCAGAGCGATGAAATATGTTTTTCTCCGAACACTCTTCCCTCCTGGGAGAGGAACTAAAGTGCAGCACTGGTTCAGCGAGCATTCATTAAAAAACTGGGTCTCTACACACCGGCTTCATGAAATATTCAATATACAGAACAAACCGGAAAAACAAATGTGATTCTGTGGTGAAGAAATAAAAAACATGGAATCACAGCGTGTGTGTGTGTTGTGTGTGTGTGTGTGTTGTGAGCACCTGAAGCGCTGCAGCCACATGTGTAACTACACGACGGGAACAGATACAGATTTATGTGATTTATCATTTTTAAATAGAAAATGCATTGAGATGTGTTGGTGTCGGGATCTGCAGGTTCAGAGTTCAATTTATTTACTTTATTTATTGACTTAGTTTTATTTCATCTATGTGTGTATTTTTATTATTTCGTTATGTAATTTTCTGTAATGTTTAATGTAGAGTGTTCTGTATGCTCTGTATGTTCTCTTATATTGTGAAAATATTTGGAAAAATAAAATATTAAAAAAAAAAAAGAAATGCTAAATGCTAAAGTCCAGAGTGATGCATCCTCCAGATCCAAGGTTTACCAGGTGACGACAAAGATGGATCTGAGATTTCATACATCTAAGACAATCTCTGTCCATATCAGAAATAATCCACATAATAACACATGTCTTCTCCTTTGCAGAAATCATATCTCTCTCTCACTCTAAACATTAACGCCTGCTTCTCTCATCTCTGCGTCTGAATAATTCTTAAAAAGGAAATCCTGGGTGCAGACACACTTTAAGACTTCTCCTGCTTCTCCTCCAGACAAGCGTTTCAAAGGAGGCCCACCATGAAAGAGTCGGAGCATCAGCAGGTTACAGACGCTTCCTCTCTCTCTCTTCCCCACCCCCCCCCCGCTCCACCTCTTCCTGGCTTTCAACTCAATGAGGCCTGAACTCCCAGTTGTGCTGACGACGTTCACAGGTGGAAACTCTGTGTTTTTTAGGTGAGTCAAGAGGAAGTTTGAGGAGGAAAGTGGGAATAGAGTTAAAATCACAATCTTCCCTCGGTGAGTGTTTAAGGGTTGGGAAGTGGGGAGTGTGTGTGTGTGTGTGTGTGTGTGTGTGTGTGGGGGGGTAAGGATAGATTACAGTGATGATTCTCAGCAGAGACAGAAACATTGATGCTGCTGTACTTACTGGATAGAAAATGAATTAAATACTGTTGTTTTACATGAGAAAATACTTCTTATATTTTCACTACTTGGAAAGTAAAGTCAACGTTCTCTTAAAGAATATTGACATTAGAAATTATTACAGTTGCCTCCTCCATGTTAACAGATGGGACATGAACTCAAACTACTTTTCGAAAATATGTTTTTTTTATTCTTATCACACTGGTGAATCATCGTTTTAATTAGTGAAGATTTGTGTATCTAGATAATTATCCAGAACCAAAGTCGATATATAAATTTAGACAACTTCAGTCACTGTCAACCTCCCTTTCTCTCTCTCTCTCTCTCTCTTCCTCCCTCTCTCTCTCCTGACTGACTCCAGAACAGACATACGCACCAAACACATAACCCTCATATAGAAACATGTTTTAACTGCGGGTTGAGTCTCGTAAGGCCGCAGTGAATTCTAATGTGGACAGGTGATAGTATAGTGTCTGAGTGGAAGACACCCCCCCCCCCCCCCCTCCTCACGAGGCTACTGTCTGCTTCCTGCCAGACGAAGATCCAGACTCCTGTCAAAACATCTCCTAACAAGGCAGCAGAGGCCACAGCTGTCCCCTGACGGAGGAGACAGTGCTGAGGTTTATATGGGGGTGTGTGTGTACATATACACAAACATATATATACTATATATATATATATATGGCTGTGTGTGTGTGTGTGTGTGGATTTGATGTTCACTCTTATTACCTTTCCTTTGTTCACATCTTGTAAATACAAATACACATTTTTCCTCTATTCTCTGCATTTATGTAATTTAATTACTATTATTTTTCTGTCTTTTATTATTATTATTATGTATTATTTTTACTATTATTATTTACACACAGTTTGACAAGTGTGACAACCAACTTTTCGAATATCTTGTGTTTACTTCCTTCTTTGTTCATGTTTGGCTCAAAACGAACTTAGTTGACAAACCAGTAAATTGCACAACAATAAATCAATGATTATTTATCAAATTTGTAATAATAAAATGCCAAACTCGTGAATATGGTTATCCCCCCCCTCTATGTTGTTGTCTTCCAGCTGCTCTCAGGAGGAACTCGCCACCGATCAGCATTTTGGATTTGGCATCGGTTCTTTAACACCGGACGTCCTTCCAGACACAACCCAGGTGAGCAGGGAATCGAATCTCCACCTGAGGAACAGCCGCTAACCTGCTCTGCCACCTGCGCCACAGCCCCCCCCACCTCTTCATATTCTATATCATAAAGGCACAGGGGAACCAAGCGACCCAAGAGGATTCTGGGACAAGAAACAACTCCCATGATCCCACGCTGCTTCACAACATCCTCAAACTCGGCCTTTAGTTCTTGTTTTGATTGAACGACCCCGAGAAGCAGCAGCAGCAGATTTTTAAAGAAAAGGTCAAATATTAAACATCTCTTAGAAATTAATAGATTCTAACACGTTTAATTTCCAGCCGGTTGTTTGAAGAGTTCTTTGAAGACCGACACAGATCCTCGCTCCACCTGACGTAACCCCGAGCCGCACACGCAACCCGGTGCAACACGCACACGTGGCGCCCATCAAAGAGAACGAGTGGAAAACCGAGAGAGCGGGTGTCACAGCGTCTCTGGCAGACGCCCGTCACATGGTTCTCCACGGTTCACGTCCCTCGGGGGGGCTGGGGGGGGGGCGGCTGGGTGCTGTCTAGAGAAATGCTGTCAAGATCCCGAGATGGGAGGCTGGTTTCTGAAGGCTGCGGTGAGAAAAGGACTGAGGGTGGGTGGGTGGGGGGGGTGAGATAAGGTTGAGGGTGGCAGATAAAGGAGACTGTATGGGAAGGAAGGATGAGGTTGGGGGGGGTTAAGTGTGAAGGAAGGATGATGCTGGAGGAAGAGGGAACAAAGGAGGAGAGTCTGTGGAGCTGTAGGGAAAATGAGATAAGACAGAAACACAGGGAGGAAGATCTGAAGGGAAACTTCCTGGCAAGCAAGAGAATAATTGCAGTAATTAGAGTTTTTAATATTTGTTATTAAAGATGTTTTCACGTACATAATATTAATAAGTTAAGACAGGAAGTAGTGATGAGAAAAACAGAAATATGGAGCATAACGTCCGATCCCCTGTTCTAGATATCTCAAGATTCATCTCTGAATTGAGCTGGAAAACTAAATTGAATATTTGGCTGCTATGATCTGTCCAATGTGGATATATGATTTTATCAATGGATTTTTTTTAATGGAAAAAAGGAGATAAAACAGGGATGTGATGGAGGAGAAAATCTGAAATAGTCAAAAGCAAATCGACTTGTGATTGATAAGAAGAAACAGGAAGTGAAGGCAGCCTCAGGGTTTTCAAACTAAAACGGACAAAATTACTTCTCAGTTTTCACATAGATTCTACAAGTGTGTTGAGATTAATTCAACTTTATTCATTGATGATGGTTGAGATCTGTGGAAAATAAAGCCATAAACAAATGATCCTCATCCTTTTCATACTCAAACCATTGTTTCAATAATATACAAACACTATGTAAAATATAAAGTTCAAAGAGGATTTAAAAGTCTGTGTTGCATTCCTCAGATCTTGGACATAACCTCTGTGGAACTAAGAGTAATGAGGAGGAAAGAGCAGCAGAGAAAGGGCGTCTTTCCGATTCTGAATATGGTTTGGAAGATGCTTCTTCGCTCAAATATGATTTTATCAATGGATTTTTTTAATGGAAAAAAGGAGATAAAACAGGGATCTGACGGAGGAGAAAAAGTGAAATAGCCAAAAGCAAATCGACTTGTGATTGATAAGAAGAAACAGGAAGTGAAGGCAGCCTCAGGGTTTTCAAACTAAAATGGACAGAACTTCTCAGTTATCACGCATTTGGTGAAATTAACTCAATTATTCATTGATGATGGTTGAGATCTGCAGAAAATGACGCCAAAAACAAATGATCCTCATCCTTTTCATATTCAAACCATTCAGGGGTTCAGTTTTTTGTGGATCTGTTTCACTAATAAAAAACACTATGTATATATATAAAGTTGGAAGAGGATTTAAAACTCTGTGTTGCATTCCTCAGATCTTGGACGTAACCTTTCTGGAACTAAGAGTAATGAGGAGGAAAGAGCAGCAGAGAAAGGGCGTCTTTCTGATTCTGAATATATAACTCCGATCATTTTTCATTTAAGGAAGAAGAGGAGGCTGAGAGAGAGAGAGAGAGACAAGTCGAGTGCGGATGAATGAAAGGACGAACGGAGAGATAGGAGGGAAATATTAATAGAGGAAGTGGACGGGGGTCTCAGGCGGAGACTTGGCACAGATCAGCGTGGACGGAGGCTATCGGGGGCGTCCACTAAACCCAAATTCAAATCTTTCCCACTATAAACTAACATCTTAGCTCGGAGCCGACACAGTCTCCATCACGGTGGAGGAGACCGAGCCCCCGGCGCTGGAGGAGCTGAGCAAGGAGGGAGGCGAGGGTCCCGGCTACGTTCTGGCTCGGAGTGAATTAATCCCTGGGGGTCCGGCAGACAGCTGCTGACACAGGCTGGTTTTATAGCGAGCCAGGGGGCCATAAATAAGGCATTATGGGTATGAGGGGGAATGTGCTGGGCTTAAGTGTGCCACTTTGAAAGACCCTTTCGCCATTAGTTGCGTGTCCAAGCTGTTCGGAGTGATAGAGCGGCGTGCGTGTGAGCGGTGGCGTGCGGCGCCGTGACCTTCAGGAGCCCTGAGGTGTCCGAGACTCGTCTGAGGATCTGGATCCTGCTCCTCACTTGTTAATCATCAGCTGCTGTAAGATGGAGTCTGATGCTCAACATCTCACCGAGGAACAAAGCTCCTCAATCACTCGCAGTATATTTCACTTTGTACTGCGGAGGTTGAAGTGATCGTCCATATATGACGTCTCCTACACATTAATATCTTCATTTATTACTTCTCCTACACATTAATATCTTCTCCAGTTCTACAGAGGAGACTTGAAATAGGACGTACTCCCTCCCTGTATCTGCTCCTCTCATTAGTTCAGATGTTCTCCAGCTTCTGTTTCTCTGGGGCAGTCGGACTGTTCCCTCTCCAAGGCAGAAACTCTGTCTGTTGTAAGTTTATCTACTGATCTGTCATCACATCACAATCAAACAAAAATAACTCATGGATCTTGATAATGGGATATATTTAAGGAAAGATATTTATGTATCTGATTTATTTTGAGGGTGGTGTGAACTCTACTGAGTCCCATTCTATTGTATTGTACTTCTACATGGTAGCTTTAAAAGTAAACGTGTGTACTCCCATTATACAGTACGTGTTAAGTCTTTTTTCTCGCATACAGTATGAGGTGTATTTCTTTATATACATTTACTTTTTACTGGTATTAGCTTGTGTATTGTATTTGTGTAATGTTATATAGTTCATTCTTATTTTTTGCACCTTCATTTATATAATACAAATACATTTAAGTAGTGTTAGAGCTAGATTGCAGTATGATGTGTATAATATTTCTATTGTATGTTTGTGGTTTAATGTGAATGGTTGTATGTAGCATGTGTTTGTGTTAAAATAAGTACATTTATTATTTATTTTGTCGCAAGAAGGGGAAACAATAAAGTTTTAGATTTAATTGATTTATGTCGGCTGTGGGGGGTGAAGCAGAAAAAAACTAAACAAAACAAAAACAACAAAAACACAACAGAAGCTTAACTATAGTTTTTAAAGTCATATTTCTTAACTATTTACCACAGGCACAAACACTTCGTCAACTTTCATATGGAAATCGAGTCAAATACTGTTTCAGTATTTGTCATTTCCATGAAGTGTTGGTTTTCGGACACTGGATCCAAACAGGACGTGCAAATCAAATCCGGCTCAGACTGATGGAGTTTAACACTCAGGGCAAAGTAACAAGACAATTATTGTAAAGCACATTTTTATGATTAACCTCAATTAAGTTAAATCAGAGCCATATTGTTAGACTCCATCTTTCTGGAGCCTTCTGATGGAATGTTTGCAATCGTCCTGTATGATCCAGATGTTGCTAAGTAGTAAAAACTCTAGAGAACAATCTATCTATCAACATATAAACACAACTCTTCATACCTTCTTCTGTGAGCGTGCGATCACTGGGTTTGTCGAGTTCCACGAAGCGTGAAAATCCACAAAGATTTGACAGAACACAACATTAGTCAATTCAACACATGTTTCCTAACCTTAAAAGCAAAATGCTCCCTTCAAATAACTCATAGAACAAGACAGAAATAATAGAATTTATGGATTAGTGTAAGTGACGGAACATTCACGGCCAGATCTACCGTTTCTGGAGGGATTAACACACAAAATCTGAACGTAGCACATCGGGCATTAAATGTTAATATATGGAAATACCTGCTCAAAATGCATGAGCTTTGTTTTGTGGAGGATTACGTGTCACTTAATGACACCGAGCCGCCTGGGAGTAAGAGACCTGTAAGTGGACATGAAATTGAGCAGCAGGAAAACGTGTCTGAGTTGCTGGAGACGACACAAGTTTGTGTCACGTTCTGGGTCAAAATATGGAAATTGACAGCAACTGTTCATCTGTCAGCTCGTGTTCAGACTTCTGGCTCCTCTGTCTTTTTTTCAGTATGGCGATTACGTTTTAGTTTTAGTGAAAATACTCTTTGAAACAAGGAAATACTCACATTTACAGTTATAAAACAAGATTTCAAGAGCACCAACATTTTACACAACCTAAAAAAATCCAGTATCTTTACTGCTTGTACATTTTTAAGGGTCAGAGCTGGAGCAAACCCCAGCTGACATTGGGTTGCACCCAGTAAAGTTCACCAGTCCATCACAGGACCAACGTTAGCTGTTTTCAGACGTGCACTTTTCCCTGAAATCTTCCAGATACGACCATCAGTAAGTGAGATCGTAAACATGCTCACAAAATGTCTAGGAAATGTGTGATTGAGTCCATGTGAGAATTCAGCAGGAGAATCTCTTTTTTAAAACACGACTCAAATAAAAACTCAAGGAAAACAAATATCTCAGGATGGAGAAGAGGAGTCAAACACGAAGGACAGACAACTAGATTCAAGAGGTTGGGATTCTACGTCATTTCCTCCTGCTTTTTCATATGTGAAAGACAAATTATGTAAATTCTGCCAAGCTCCCACACAAGAAGTGGAACCAGCAACCTTCTCGATATGAAGTGACACCTCTAACCGGTTGTACGACTTCCTGCTTTACTTCCACGACAATAACAAACTCCTCCTGTGGCTGGAGAGACTGATTCTACAAGATGGAATATGATCCTCAAGCAGCAAAACTTGTGAAATACAAAAAGAAGCAATTGAAAGAGAGAGATGGTTTGTGTTTGTGTGTGTGTGTGTGTGTGTGTGTGTGTGGGGGGGGGGCGGGTTGTCATCGCTGCTTCCTGAATGCAGCCACAGAAATCAGATCCACAGGGAGAGGAAGGTCAGGGCCGACAGCGCCCCCTGAGGGTCGTTTGCCCCATAAACTTCCTCTCTAGTCGTTACATATGAAAGCTACGGCATTATTATATTATTTATCATATGTACGATTTTGCTGCTTTACTTTTTTAGGTTTTTCTAAATAATTTTGAATCAAAACCTTGTTGTGTTTGATCGTTCACTGAACAAAAGGATTATTTTTTTGCCGTCTCAGTTTCTGGGACATGAAACGGACATTTTTCATTTCAGAACAAACAATTATCCAATTCGTAAAGAAATATGAACAATGATTAAGAAACAATGATTAATCAAAATAAAGATAATCACTAGTGACAGTTTCCTTTGTGTGGTGTCCTCGAGTGGGACCCCCCCCCCTCTCGTGGAACTGAATTGTGGGTAAAGACAAAACCTCAAACATGCCGCGTTCTTGCTGACAAACTCCACAAAGGGACAGAAATCCCTTCTTGATGCTGTGATCTACGGTCATTAGGACACGCCCTCAGACCGCCGCACGCCGACACTGATCGATGGACAGCGGGCGGCAAATCAATATGAATCTACATAACTCTTTCCAAACACGCCGCAGATAAAGACTCAGAAGCAAACCGCCGCTGAGTTTCATAATCTGAGTCCACGAGGCCTCAACGTCCAATTAGGAATAAAATAAAGTAAAGACTGGAGATGATGGAGAGGAGGGGGTGGGGTGGGGTGGGGTGGGGGGGGGGGGGTGGGGGGTCCTGGCTGTTGATTGGTTGGATTGATTGGCTGGTGAGCGCAGTGAGTAAGAGACTGAGTGAGCCGCCCTGCCGCCGCGACATTAATCAAGTGTTAAAAGGACGTTCACGGGGACGCCAGCGCTTATTGATTAGTCATTATTTGTACTAACGGGCTCAAGGAAGGCAAGGGGGGGGGGGCGGCAGCAGTGGATGAGCTGGTAATCTATTATCTAGCTAGGGAAGAAAAAAGCAGGCGGCGATCGATGGGTCTCCTACAGGTCGGACTGGTCCACTATTTAAATCATTTAAATTCAAAAGAGTCTAAGACCAACGAGAGCTACGTGTCAATATTCAGTCATAGCGCCACCTATAGGCAATCATAACTATATCATAATTTCATGTTCAGGACATTTGACTCCAACATTTGACTCCAAATATTACGTTTTTTTGTTTAAGATCGATTTAAACCGGATCATGCAAACATCAATCTCCCGTTTTCAGATGTTCAATCTTCAAGCCAAGTTGAGAAACACTGATTCAAAGAATAAACCAGAAACGACCTCGTGGATCCACATGGACTCGAAAACTTTACGTCCTTAAACCACAGAGGCAGGCAGCGATCGATGGGTCTCCTACAGGTCGGACTGGTCCACTAGAGCTACGTGTCAATATTCAGTCATAGCGCCACCTATAGGCAATAATAACTATATCATCATTTCATGTTCAGGACATTTTACTCCAACATGTTACTCAGAATATTATGTTTCCTATTTTAAAATCGATTTAAACCGGATCAAGCAAATATCAATCTCCCGTTTTCAGATGTTCAATCTTCAAGGAAAGTTGCTAAACACTGATTCAAAGAATGAAAACACAGAAACGACCTCGTGGATCCACATGGACTCGAAAACTTTCCGTCCTTCAAACCACAGAGAGAGAGAAAGAAATCTGTCAACACTTAATATCTGCTTCACTAAACTATCGCTCTCTCTTCCTCCCTTCATCTCTCTGGAGGCTGTTTGGAATAATACAAAAAAAAAGAAAGTCACAAGCTCTCTTCCTCCTCTTCTACCACCCCCCCCGTCCATAACGGCTACGGGCTGGTGGTTCTGACACTGGCGGTGAGGCGGGGGGGCCGAGGGCACATTGCTCACGGACGTCTGCTTCTCGTCAAAACCCCTCGGAGCAGGACGGGCCCAGAGAGCAAGGGGGGGGGTTCCCAGACGTCTTGAAAATCTCAGGTAATGAGGACTAATTGAAATCCCTCTGATCCAGAGTTTCCTCCTCGTGTGAGTTAAGAGGCTCAAAGAGAAATTACATCATCCTCTGAAGTCATCACGTTAAAAGCAAAACAAATACTGTGAGTGGATTCTGACAGGATTTAATATTTTTATATTATATTTATCAACAACAGGGAACTGGATTCAAAACAATCTGTCTTTTCTGCAGGAAGACGGATTGAGTCTATTTTGGTTTCAAGGTCGATATAATAACTCAGATGATAATTCACCAGTTTAACGTGACAACCAGAGTCGTGATGGTCTTTTCAGCCTTTTTCAAACTTCAACCAGAGTTTATCTCTAACATATAAAGAAGCTGCAGGAGATTGTCGGGGTCAGAATGTTAGGAATATTATATATCAATATTTTGAGTATACAAATTGTCAATAATAGTTCTGAATGAGGACCAATAGCGCTCTGAGTTAGTAGCTTGTGAAAACAGAAGGTATTTACTACACATATTTCAGTATTTCAGTGAGTGAAACACCTTTGTGGTGCAGGTGTCTGTGTGGATGGTAAAAACATTGTGGACGACACTGAAAACCTGTTATAGGCAAACAGTGAAAAACCGTGCAGAACACTAACTTAACGATCTGTGTACATGAAATATTCTTTGTACAAATTCAAATATGGAGGAAACACTGATATCTGAAATAACTCCTAAAGTAGATTTAATAGTTAGTTCAGTTTTAAAAAGATTTTTCTGCAAAATGAAAGTCTCTCACATATGAAGAAGCTGCAGGAGATTGTCGAGGTCAGAATGTCAGAAATATTATATAGTCAATATTTTGAGTATATAAATTGGAATTAATATGTCTGAATGAGGACCAATAGTAGAGTTTGTAGCTTGTGAAAATACAAGATATTTACTACACATATTTCAGTATTTCAGTGAGTGAGCACATTTGGTCTGTGGTGCAGGTGTCTGCATGGATGGTAAAAACATTGTGGACGACACTGAAATCCTGTAAGAGGCAAACAGTGAAAAACTCTAACTTAACAAATCTGTGTACGTGAAATATCTTTTGGACAAATTCAAACCTGGAGGAAACGCTCGTATCTGAAAGAATTCAGATTACTAAAGCAGATTTAATTGTTAGTTCAGGTTTAATAAGATTGTTCAGCAAAATGAACGACCCAGAGTTCAGAGCTCACATCCTCTCCGAAAGGAAAACACGCCTCCTGAGCCCATGCGCTCAACTATTAATACACCCCCCCCCCTCCTTCACACTGGCAGATTTGCATATAAGCAAACCAGGGCCAAAAAGAGTGATTAGCTTTTTTGTTTCCGACAGTTACTGCCTCAGAGAATCTCCGCCCAGCAGCTGTTTGCCTCATTCACTGCACGGCGCTAAGTCTGTTCCACGCCGCCACAAAAGGGCGATGGATCGGAGATATCGCCATTGAAATGCAGAGCGTTGAAAACACACACACAGATTAACACACACTCATGAAATTCCTCGGAAAAATAAAAAGAGTCTAAAAAGAGCCGGGAGAGTCGACTGTGGCAAATCCTAATTAGTTTAATGAGTTTCTTTCTTTCTGCACCACAGTTAAATCATTGCATTTAATTAAATAAAGAAAACAACTTTTGGAGCTGTGTGTGTGAGCATGTGTGTGTGTGTGTTGGGGGGGAAGGGGGTTGGATAATTACATTGAAGTCGTTGAAACAGGGGGTCTCTTAATCCCAAATGCAGTTACACTTATTAAAGTGGGGAGGGAAAGGAGGGGGCTGCAAACAACAGGGGCCCAATTCAATTCACAACACAAGGAAGGAAAAAAACCCAACGTGTGATTTATCTCAGTTGCAGCCGGCGTCTCATTCAGACCAACAATCCACCGAATGAAAATAAAGAGCTCTGTGTTCACTGCAGATTCACCAGGACGCGTTTGAAGCTCGCCGCCGAGAACGCCAGGGAAAGAGGGTTAAAGACAAATCCTCATGTGGAGAACAAACGAGTTCCTGAACGACGAGTAAACTTCAAATACATCTGAAGAAAAGAGTGTAAGATTGTTTTTTAATAAACAGTGATTCCAAGTGAGGTTTTAAAAACAGCCAGTGAGAGTCAGATTATAATCCCAGTTGATTTGAGGCTTGATAGTCGGATGACGTGATGGGATCATGTGACTGGTTGAACACGTGGAGCGCTGGTTTCCATATTGAGCATAAATGAGCCTTTATCCTCATGTCTATCTAGATTAAGACAATAAGGAGTCAACATTTTAATATTAAAAACGTAGTGAAACAAAAGCATGCATCCTTATTTTCCTGATTGCGATATTTGAACATTTGTACTGACTGTTACTTTTTTTTTACTACTGTATAATCCCGCCTATAGTGTATTCATATTTATATTTGTATCCTACTCATAGTGTATTCATCGTCCTTATATCTTACAATTCCTGTTAATACTGAAATATTCCATATATATTTCTTACTGTACAGATCTTATTTATTTACATTTTCACTTTAATATGCACATTATACTGTGGTACTGTGGATTGTTCTGTGCAATGACAATAAAGTTGAATCTAATCTAAAGGAAATATTGTACTGGTTTCCATATTGAGCATAAACAAGCTTTTATTGTCATCCTTATCTGGGTTTAGACAATAAAGCGAGATATTGGGATAGTGGGATTAATAAATGTATCTTATCTTATTTTATCTTATCTAGATTAAGACAATAAGGAGACATTTTAAAATAAAAAATGTAGTGTAACAAAAGCATGCATTCTTATTTTCCTGATTGTAATATGTAAAGGAAATATTGTACTGGTATGGATGTGGTGTTTTTGTTCTCTCCTCCCTTCCATTCGTCAAACCACAGCTTCTTCCTTCTCCTCCCTCACTTTCCGTCCATTCCTCTCTTGACCTTCTGAAACCCCCCCCCCCACTCCCTCCTCTCCCCCTCTACCCCCCCTCCCACACTAAATAAGAACCAGTCTCTACGATGCAGGCTGAGCTCAGCTGACAGGTTCAGAGGGACTCCCTCTCTCCTCCTCCTCCCTCTCTCCTCCTCCCTCCCTCTCTCCTCCTCCCTCTCTCCTCCTCCCTGTCTGTGGGAAACCTGAAGCCTCAGCGCAAGACAAGCCCGGGAGGCCGGAGTTTCCTGAAGCTCTCACTCTCACACACAACTCATGAAGCTGCAGATGTCGAATCAGCAACTTGACTGAGAAGATCATTACAGCCCAGGATAGAAAACACACATATATATAAATATACCAAAGTTTGGAAATACTGAGCACAGATATGTTTGCCATGTGAAATAATTATTGCAATATTGAGTTTTAAGTGATCGAAACCATTAATGGTAAAGTTAAGATGGAAAATATTCGCTTCTTACTGTTGGAATTTAGCGATTGTGCAACAAACAATAAAACAATGAATATATCATCCTTGGTGGAGGTAAAAACAAAATTTAAAAACAAAATTTAAATACTGTAAAGCCAATCACCTGCTATGAATCTATAACCCTCTATAATAATCTGATTCAATCAGAACTATTACTGTTATAAATAAACACTGTCTGAAAATCTGCTGGACAAGTTGATATTTCAGAAACACATCTGTATTGTTATTGAAACCAGACAAAACATCTACTCATGTGTAAATTTAGATCATAATACACAGACAGTGTTTTTCTTTCTATTCTTGCTGTATTTATCAGATGCTAAAATCATAAAATATCTGATACTGACAATAGAATAGAACTTCCATGACAAGCCGAGACGGAGGTCGTCCATCAGACCCGACTTCACCCAGTCCTACAAGATGTGTTCACACAACACAACACGTCCACACACAGTTTGCTAAGAGCGACGTGACGACTGAGGCCGCACGCCGCACATTCATAAGTATTTCTGGGCCGGCGCTCATCAAAGCATAAAAAAAAGCTTCTTCCCCCGAGGCCAAACCACAACAGTGCACCAGTTCACATGGCGGGTGATTCCCAGGGAAGGACCGAGCATCACATGAGAGGAGAAGGCCTTTGGGCGGGCGACACATCGGAGCATCGGGGGAGAAAAGAGAGAGAGAGAGAATGGGACGGGATCCTTTGTAAGAGCGGCGTTATGGGGGGGGCTAATGGCTGCAAACCTCCATCACACAACAGAGGATCCTGATCACTGGAGTTTAATACCTCAAGGGAGAGGAGGACACGCACAGTAAATAAAAACCACACAGTCGCTGCTGCTGCTTCATCACAGCCTCACACTCACGAGCTGCAGCTGCACGCCGTCGCTGCCATGAAAGCGGCGTCTCTTCAAACGGCGCTTTGCCATCACCGGTGATTAACCAGCGCCTGGACGAGGCGCCGGTTCTCACAACACTTCAAAGACCCCGAACAGAAGAGGAGATCCAGAGGCCGTTGATAGAGCCCGGGCCCGAACGCACACTTTCAACACAACAATACATGTCACAGGCTATTTACAGATGAGGGCACTGATGTCGGTTTCATGTTGTGTAAGGACACGTGTTGTTGAGTGTGTCGGGTTGTTGTGTAGAAGGACGCGGAGGCGATGGAAGAGACGAGTGTGTGTTTTCTCTGGTAATGAGACACGAGCAGAATCACAGCAAATCAAAACCCGGCGCTGCTCGCTCTTCTCCAAAAGGAAGACAATCCCAAATCTCTCTTTTTCTTGTGAAAGTTTCTGCTTCTGTGTTGTGGTTGTTTCTTGTGTGAGTGTTTGTGTGTCTTTCCTCCAGACTCTGATCTAATAATTGTCGAGCTGAGAAGCGTTTCATAGTGTTGTGTGCGTCCGCCGGGGAAACGACGGCACCTCGGAGCCCGGGATCCACCCGACAGAACTTCAGCGATCAAGAAGTTTGTGGCGTCTTCTTCTCCTCTTTACCTCCTCACACCCCCCCCCCCCCCCCCCCGTGGCTCCGAGTGTTGAACAGCGAGGGAGAGAAAGTGTTCGAAGGCGACGTTGAGAGCGGGAACATGAAGAGCGTGGATGCATTAATACTGGATGTCATAAGTTGTTGGGGAATAAGTGGCAGAATACGTGATGAAGAAGAGGGAGAGCGAGGAGGGACGAGGAGGAACCGGAGCGTGAATATTTGTTATGTTGCAACACGATGTAACCCCCCCCCACCCACCCCCGGTAAACTCCTCCTTCACGCCGTCGTGCTGCTGACATTTCACTGCAGGAGGTTTTTATGAAAAAGCAAAATAAGAAATCAATCCCCAGCTACTTGGAAGTCGACCCCCGGCCGTAGACCTGCCACCGGGCGGCTTCTGAGACGAGTTCACCCCCCGAACGACTGAGTGACAAGAAGCAATTGATGGGATTGGAGGTGGAGGAAGCAGATTTAACAGGGAACAGGTTGAGCTAATATAAAAACCAGCAGGGTGTGTGGGTCAACAGGCTGCCATGGTAACCTGAGTGAAAGAGGGAGATTCCAGGAGAAACCACGTTTCACCTGCACAGGCGAGATCAGGAGAGACGAGTGACCCGACTCTGTGCATCCTGGACTCTAACTCGTCCGTGTGTCCGTGTGTGTGTGTCCGTGTGTGTCTGTGTGTGTGTGTGTGTGTGTGCGTGTGATCTCATTGTGCAGAGTTGTGTTATAGTCTTCAATCAAAAAGCTCATTAGATCTCATGTAATCCTCAGTTTCCTCTGCTTCTCTGATGTTTCTCAGCTTGGCCCAGTTTAGAATGAATGAATGAATGCACAGTGGGGGGGGAATAAATCTGCAGTGTTGGACACATGATTGATTATTAAAACTATACATCACATAGTTTCCACTCATCATCGTTTCTCTTATCGATTATTTCCTCGTTTATTATTTTGACGAATCAAATACTCTTTATTAGGGTGTGATTTTTTTTAATTTGTTTTTTGCTAATTAAAAAAATACACAACATCCTTGGTTTAATTCCATTCCGGAAATTTGTATGTTTGGCTTATCTACAATTAAATTATATTTTATTAATCATAATTCATTATTAAAAAACATTATAGTATCTACTAGTACATCGTATTCTATAAATTGCTTTTTACTACGAAAAAATGTCATAGTTATTTCAATTAAACTATATCTGAAAAACAGATTTGATCCAAGTTTAATCAACAAGAGCAAAAAAATAACCATCTCAGAAAAATTGTCCGAAACCAAAATATATAAATTTTAAATGACGAACGGCAGAAAAAAACTGAAACCTAAGAGAATTTGGCTTTTAACTCAATAAAGTGACTTAAATGATTTATCTGATGTCAAAAAGTGCAAAGCCAAAAACAACATTCTGTGCAGAAATGCCACAAAACTACATGTTAGTTGCGTGTAAAAAGGACTGCACAACACACTGCATACATAATACATACATGTCAAACACACACACACGCACACACACACACGCACACACACACACACACACACACAGGGGACCCCAGGCGGACAGCTGAGTGATGTAAAGTGCCGTCCATGACACTGAATGTGGGTCAACAGCCTTTTAGGGTCAGAGCTCTTAGCGTTAGCACGCTTAAACCCAACAAGAGTCCCCCCCCCCCAGGAGACAAAGCAGAACGCGTCATGTGACCAGGACTAATGTGCAGCTTCCTGTCAGAGTCACTCCAGCTCTTTTAAAGGTGCTATTAGAGATGTTAACAAATTCTTAGATGGGATGAATATTAAACAGATGAAGTGGAATCTACAGAGACGTTAATGGCCGACTTCAGGGTTTAAACGTCTGGTGACGCTCGGAGAGGAAAGTGCAGAACCACGAGTCAAACCTCGATCACATTAGGGTCACCGAACTTTAACATCTTTACTCTTTCATCAGGCTCCTCTTTAATATTCTGAGATGTATGTCATCTTTTAGTCGCACTGTGGCTGATCTGAAAGCAGCTTTAGAGAAATTCAGTTTTATTTTTCCCGTGCGTGGCCAGTAGAGCTGAAACTGGTCAGTCTGGCTCCGAGAGAGAATGACATCATCACGTTATCAGACATGGTCGCTACTGGATGGTGATGATGGCGATCGCACACACACAGAAACACAAACACATTAAGTATAGAATCTTTAAACTCCAACATACGACAACAACAGATGAGCCTTTCTTCTCTGCTAATCCACACTAATCACTCTCTCTTATTCACTCTAATATCTCCCAGAATCCCGTGCGTCTGCAGCCTTGTAAACGAATTGAGACGCGTTCAGATTTAAAGTTACGTCTCCAAAAAGAAAGAAAAATAAATCGTCTATATGAGACACATTACTGGTTGTGTAGACGTTCTGGTTTTGGTGGGCGGTAAGAACCATTATAATGCATGTTATAGATTTTGCTGTGGTTGTTGTTGATCCCACAGAGGAAGTGTTTCTCTGCAGATCCTCATATTGAGATTCTGGATTCTCCTGCGACTGCACACTTCTCTATATTAATAAAACAATTTCTTACGGGTGTAATGTGTTGTGGGAGCCTCTCACTGAAGTCCCACTGAATTCATTAAAGGTTACGCTTTAATTAAAAAGCACCTCTGCTATAAACACGGCCGCGTGCAGTTTAATGACCGAGCTCTCCAAACACCAAGCAGCAATTAAAAGTTTAACGAGATCAAATAATAAACATTGAAGACGGAGAGATGGGCAGAACAAAGAAGATGAGACGAGAGGAACAATAACTGAGGATATTTGTCCTTTTGTTTGTGACCTCATGAACGCAGAGCATCACTGCAGTAATTATATCGACAACTGTATAATGTCGGATTACTGTACATGTTCGTTTAGCTCGGATCAAACACTTAAGTCGGCTTCTGATTACGACTCGGAGGGAGGCGGCGTTTAGTGCGATCACAGCAGGTCGTCCCATATTTAAATGTTTGGAGTCTCCGGCTTGAATAACACATTAGAAAAATATCAGAGTTAATCCTCGTCATTAATATCAAGACGTCAGTGATGCACTCAGGGGACGATTCAGTTGATATTTTCCTCGTGTGGATGATGAATATGAAAAATGTGCAGTTAGATGATGAATTAGGAGAAAACTGCAGTTAAAAATGATCCTTGAATAAATCAACAGTTGATTTTACTGCTGACGGTGTTACAAAAAGATAAAATATGATATCATGTAACGTGATGCTGAGCTGGACTTCACGTCTCCAGCTCTATTCTGCGTTTTCTGCAGAAAGACGAGAACTAAATCATGTGAACAATGTGGAGACGTCAATAACAAGCTTCAGACTCTGGAGCTCGGAAAGCAGAGGAAGAAAAGGCCGTAAAAAATGAGTGAATATAAGCATCTATTGTTTGTCTTTACTGTTTTCAAGACTTTGAGTCAACACCTATCATAAACATTTGGAGAATCTTTTCTTTTTTCTAAGAACTGTAAAAATATCTGAATTTTCCTGAATAAAGTCATAATATCACTAAAATGAAGGTGTATTTTAAGGCTGATTTGATCTTCTCCTCTCAAATGACACAAACTTTAATGAGGACTTTATTCTTGATATGTTACGACTTAACTCTCATCTTGTAATATTACAACTTTTTCCTCGTAATATTAGGACTGTATTCTTCTAATTTTACTACTTATTTCATAATCTTACAATTTCATTCTCGTAATATTTTGACTTTATTTTAGCCATATTACATTTTTCTTGGAATAATGCAACTTTATCTTTTTTCGTGTCTTGTAATATTTTGACTTTTTACCAGTAACACGATGACTTTATTCACCTAACACTACCAATTTATTTGTTTATTTAGAAAGATGGATTTAGATCTGTGAAATTAAATTAACAAATCTTTTTTAAATCTGCTTTTTGGGACTGGAAACAAGCTCCAACTGTTTTACAGACTCTCGTTTTCTTCGCCAGGAAACAGTCAAACTAATATTTGTCACCTCCTGCACCTGCACGTTGCTGCATATTACAGTTTCACTTGATTTACAGCTTCTCCATGAGCTGCACCAGGGCCGAGACCACCTTGTTTTCACAGCTATTTAAAACAACAACTTCTATTTAATGATGTAAATGAACAAGCCCTTAAGGATTTGGGGAAAAAACCCGTCAACTTTGACTTTTGTGTCCTTGGCTGCTTTATTTAAAGGTGCAGTGTTAAGAATTAAGTGAAATCTAGTGGTGAAGTTTGCATGTTGTCTCCTTCCAAACCTGAGAACCTGTGGAAACCTTCAGTTGTCATCAAAACTCAAAAGGTTTAGTTTGTCCAGTCTGGGCTACTGTAAAAAACATGGCTGCCTCCGTAGATAGGACAAGCTCCAGATGTAAATATAAAGTATTTCAATATAAAGGACTCATTCTAGGGTAAAGAAAACAACAATTTGTACAAGTTAGATCACTAGGATTATTTAGTATATATATACATGCTCTGTCAACAGATCCTAAACATTACACACTGAACCTTTAAAGCCAACAGAAGGTTTGCCGTGGTCCAGTAACAGTAAATTAAATCCTCGGTTGACAGTGAAAAAACTAACGGAGCCAAAAAGGAGGACTGATGCTGATTTTCCAAAACGGACATGTGAGTTTATCCTGGAGGAAATAAAGTCTTCTCCCGCCGAGAACATCCACTCGACCCCTAAAACCCACTGAGCCGTCCCCTCCCACATCCATAAAGAATCCCCCGGGGACGAGCATCCCTCGCCCCCCCCATGTAGCTCTTGGGCTGGATCCAGGTTTTAGTAGTTGAAGAGGTCTCTCTCTCTCTCTCTCTCTCTCCTCATGTAAAACACAGCTGACTCCAACCTATAGAAGCAGATGTTTGCTGACAACCTCCAAACTTAAATGGAACTCACGCTCGACACTAATCATTTGAATGTTACATGCTCATGACAGGAAGGTGTCGGCATGTAAATTATTTTAAGCGGATCTCTGGCAGAAGTCTTTTCCGATTTAATAGATTTTAACTGAAGAACCGAAAGATTGAAAACTGCATGTGGGAAAATTTCAATCATCTGACACAGTTTCACCAAATAGTGAAAGTTGTTGCCTCCGGTAACGTGTAAATGTGACAAAGTCTGTATATAAAGATGGACGGCATGACAGCTCCTTATAACTGAAGACAAAACATCTGGAGCGCCCCCTGATGGCTGGCCGTAGTATAGGTTATAAACCCTGCCTCCCTCCATGTTGGCAGATGGGACATGGACCAGACTAACAAGACAAGTCAAGTAAAATTAATTCTTTCTAAAGATGATTATTTCCTTTAAGTAAAGTCTTATTATTCTCATCAGTCTGTTCATTGAAGTGCTCTAGGTTCTAAAATTCTTTCGTTATTTGATCATATAAATCATCTAAAAATCTGGTGAAACGTCAGCTGAGCCCGATTCACCGTTGGACTTAAAATAATTATCCGACATTAATTATTTATCTCCACTGGGAAACCTGGACGTCTTTTAAAGGTAAACAAGAAGTTGCGATGTCGATCTCCGCTACCTGAGGAGCATTTCTCTGTGTTTCTACCTCCTGCTGATGACACCAGATTTTTCTCAGGTGACAAAGTTCTGGTTCGTCCGTGTTGTGTTTTCTTCTTCCACCGGAGGATCATCGCGGAGGCGGCTGATCAACATTCTGTCCCTGCTCTCGTCAGCAGACAGTTTTCCTGACGACTCTCGAGCGGAGAGACGTTCCCCGAGCTGCAGGAGGACGAGTTGTTCTGAACACGGACTCACACTCTGCACAGCAGCCGACGCCAACATCTCGTCCACGGGTCTGTTCGCACATAACGAGCTAGAGAGCAGAGCAGCTGCGGCGTGGAGAGACGTGACCGAGTCCCTTTTTTCTCAGGTCCTTGACGGTTTTGGAAGGAGAGAAAGAAGTTCTTCCAACTCCACGTCTTTAAAAAGTTTTCACATTATTTTACAAGGATATACTTTCAGTTCCTCGAAAATCAAATTCGATTTGAAAAGTGTAAACAAACCAGAGCAGAAGAATAAACCCGATGTGATAATGTGTTGAACCATCAAACGAGGCAGATGCACGTTAATGTGAAAACAGACGAGATAAACAGATTGAGAAAAGGCTTAAAGGTCAGATGTGTGGGATTACATCAACATGGGAAGGAGAGTGGAATAAACAACACGGATGATGTCGGCTACTAAGTGGATTACAGAGGGATAATGAGCCAGGGAGGCTTTTATTCTGCTGATCCCATCATTCAGAGAAACATACTGGCACCTACTGTCTTGGCTAGAATTTGTAAATAATATTTAAAAACGTTTTACGGAGCTCCTCCTTG
Source organism: Limanda limanda (assembly GCF_963576545.1). NCBI lineage: Eukaryota > Metazoa > Chordata > Actinopteri > Pleuronectiformes > Pleuronectidae > Limanda > Limanda limanda. The sequence continues at coordinate 3,592,777 of NC_083648.1, read as the reverse complement.
TTTCTAGTAAGTTTTGTGTGTTTTGAATGTGTGGGACCCCAGTGGAGAGCCTCAGGAGACCATGAACAGACAGATGTTGGATAAGCTGCATGTTTACACTGAATGAAAGAACAGGGTGATTGAATTTACTGTTGAATAAAGAGGAATTCAGCAGCTTATTCATGTGCTGTCGCATTCTACTACTACTTATCCATACTACGACATAATACTACTGGTTTATACTGGTAAGTTCTTACTTGGTAACTTGTTTCTACTAAAGCAAAACAATAAATTATAAACGGCAATGATTAAAATCCAGTTTCAAACCCAACATCTGAAATGGTCAAAGTTGTAGCGTCTGTATATTAGGATGGACGACCATGACAGCTCCCGATAACTGCAGCCAAAACATCTGGATGGCCCCCTGGTGGCCGGCTGCAGTATAGGTCATAAACCCTATATTCATGTGTACATGAATGCATCACCAGCTGTTGCATACTACTACTACTACTACTACTAACATAACTTGTTTATACTAGTAAGTTTTAACTTGGTAACTTTTCCTACTAAAGCAAAAACAAAAAATTACTAAACTGAAATGATAAAAACCAACATCTGACACGGTCTCACCAAATAATTAAAGTTTTAGAGCCTTTATATATTAAGATGGACAACCAAAACATCTGGATGGCCCCCTGGTGGCCGGCTGCAGTATAGGTCATAAACCCTTTATTCATGTGTACATGAATGCATCACCAGCTGTTGCATACTAATACTACCACTACTACTACTACTACTACTACTACTACTACGACTACTACTACTACTACTACTAACATAACTCGTTTATACTAGTAAGTTTTAACTTGGTAACTTTTCCTACTAAAGCAAAAACAAAAAATTACTAAACTGAAATGATAAAAACCAACATCTGACACTGTCTCACCAAATAATTAAAGTTTTAGAGCCTTTATATATTAAGATGGACGGCCATGACAGCTCCCAATAACTGAAGCCAAAACATCTGGATCGCCCTCTGGTGGCTGGCTACAGTATAGTTCATAAACCCCGCCTCCTCCATGTTAGCAGATGGATCGTGGACCAAACTAAAGTAGACGTCAAAATACTCTTTAGTCCTTTTAGTTAGATCTTATTCGTCCATCTTTATTCAAAGTGTAATTGATATAAAGTATTAAACAATATTTATCCCAACATCAATGTAGGTTCATGAATTCATCACCAGGATCTCACAGGTTAATCCAGCCCTGGTTTGTGTGTATTTAGTGTGTTCCGATATACCTGCCATCATTCTGAATTTGTGGTTTTCTCTCTCTCACACACACACAAACACCTTTGACTTGTCGCTCGCCTACACATTTGCACGCAAACAAAACCAACAAAAGCATTAACATAGCAGAGCACGACACAAAGACCAGCACAGACACACACTTTGACATAACAGGAGCACACAGCGTAATGTGAAGTCAAGTGTAAACCCACACACACACACACAACCTTATCGGCCTGTGAGGCGACTGCTGTGTGTCTGTTTCCCTGCGTCGCCCTTTCTTTGTGTGTTTGTGATACAACACGACCGCTCCGCCCCCCCGAGGCCCAGTATTCCCCCGGTGGAGATGAAATGTAATGGAGCCGATTCAATAAGAGCTGCTTCGCCTCCTCGGTGAAAACGCCGAGAATCAAATCACGTTGAATCCCTCAGAGCTTTCCCAGCATCCACGGCGGCCTGGTAGTCGGGGGGGGGGGGGGAATAAAAACAATGGTGGCTAATTCACTTGGCTCTGTGCACACTTGCACAGCACAGCGGGGGGGGCGGAGTGTGATACAGCAAAGTGTTCAGGGCAATTAAAGGTATTCAACTACACACTGAGGGCTGCTGGTGGGTTTGAATTGAACTTTAATTAATTTGAAGTAAACACCAAAGAAACTGAGGATTTCTAACAAATTATTTGCATGTTTCCGACAACTTTTTAGGGTTTTTATGAAAAATAACACAACAACACATATACCACGTGACAATTACACATTGTGGGTCCTTCAGTGAGAGATATTATTTTAGCTGTAATGTTGGGAAAACACTGGAGGGGATGACACACTGAGCTTTGGACACTGTTTTGCTTGGCGGGGGGGGAAACACAGACCACCAGGGTCCCTGCAGCAAGGTTATGCAATTTGGTTGAGAGCCAAAACAGAACCACTTTAAAAAGCTTGCAGCCTCATAATCCTTTGCACCACCTACGCAATAAACTGCACAGTAACACAACTACAACAAGAACAAGCTGGACTTCCAGTTGACCGTCTTGTTAGAGAATGAGGCTGTGAACATGAAGAGGAGATGAAGTCTGATCCTGAAGGTAATAAATACCTTCTGAATCTGATTCTGATTCTGAAATGTCACGGACTCGAGGAGAAGGAGCTCGTGTTGTTTCAGGCGAGTCGAGAACATTCGCCGTCGCCGCTGCTCCTTAAAGCGAAGGAAACGTCGAACGGTTCCCGACGGCGTCCGAAGCTCCTTCCAAATTGTTTTAGTTTTTAAAAACTCTGCAGTTAAAATTGAAATTTCTGATGCTTGACGGGGAAAAAGGAGGCAAATTAAAACACAAACTCCTCTGGATATTTATGCAGCTGCATCTTGTCGATTTTCTCTTGTTTCCCCTTGAACGCCGCGGTGCTGAGAAGGAACCTGAGACCACCTGGGTGGTGGGATTCTGGTTTCCTCATTTGGACGCTGGAGAAGATTGTGGTTGGTTGTGTAAGAAGCGACAGGGTTCAGATGTTATTGTGTTATTGGCCAGAACGAGACCGGATGACTTGATTGATTATTATCACGAGCAGTGGTTTATGGTGGCTTATGTATTATTCTGATTCTGACAGGATTGTGGTAGATTAGTTGTTAGGTTCATTTATTACTGTAGTTTAAAATTAGAATAATTCACAGTTTAAAACGAGTCTCAGTAGATTATTTAACTGCTTTAGAATCATTAGCTGTAAATGAATTGAGGTCGGAAATCAATCGTACATTGATGAATTCAAAGTCCACTGACAGTTTTATTCTTTTTAAAGAGACTTATTTATTTGTAGACATGTCAATATCAGTTTGCTGATTCAAAGAATAGACAATGTAATATTATGTTTATAGTTATTCATAATAAAATGTATGGCAAAATGGTTTGATAACTATGTCTTAGCTATTTTCTTTTATATATACATAGGCTGATATATCCCCATCTGCATCTTTTCATGCTCTTTTATACATATTACAGTATGACCAAGCTTTATTATTGTGTGTAAATAATGATTATTATTGTTGTTGTGTTTGTTAAAATCTTCTAAAACGTACAAATCTCTCTGCTCTAGCTTTGACCTCTTCAGTCGGAGTCTGAATCTCAATCTTGTGACGATCCCAACATGGCAGAATGAACAACGAGACCAAACAGACGCTGATATAAAACCGTGACATCACATCACGGTTGATTTGAGTTATGAAATTGGCATAAAATACTGTTCACACACACGAGTCCACATGCACTCTGCAACAAGCACGAGTTCACGCCACAGATTCACTTTAACAACGAACCTGAACCGAACAGTGAAAAAGGCAAATCCAGCCCAATGAAATATCAGATCTATATTTGGAAACTTATGTTTGTTCCTTTATCAGCAAAAATAATCGTTTCACACCAAACTTGTTGGTGGTGTCGGTGCATGAGCCAGCGAAGGATCCTTTAATTATGAATGCAGATCTAGTGACAGAGGTCAATCCAGCCTCTATCCTTAACATTACCATATTTATAAGGACATTATTTATCTGTATAGTGTCTTCAACTTCCTGGTATTTAACTCAATGAGTTATGTTTGGTGCAAAATGTAAAATCCCTGATATCCTGTCCTTCACAGCATTTTTCTCCCAATTACAGACAGAGTCTAAAAATAAAAATAAGTCCCACCAGAATGACCGACCCAAACTGAACCCGAATATTACTTCTAAAGTTTTGAGTCCACAATCACAAAGTAGTCTTGTTTGGCCTTGGCAGACGTTTGATTCTCTTAATGTTTACTTAATCTGGGACGATAATTGCAGAACAATTATTCAGTGCAAAGCATCTCAGCTAATTTCCATTTGCCTTGAAAACCTAAGCCGACTCTCACGGAACTGTCGACGTTTTCTAAAAGCAAAGTGTTAGTGTTGGAAAAAGAAATAACATTTTCCTTCACTCTCAGATTCTATGGACGTGTTATTGCTTTGATCAAATCTCCACAGTCCTTAAGCTCTGGTATCACTTCATGCTGCCATCCGAGTACCTGTAATAACAAACACCCCCGACGCCGGGAGAGGTCCCCTCCCTCTTGTGCCTGGCATGGTGGGGTCTAATTCACTTCCTGTTCAGTGGGGGGGCAGGCAGGACGCAGGAAACGCACTTCCTGCTTCTCTCAGGAGGTATATTTTTCTTACGATGGAGGGATCAGGGGAGCGACACACAATCTGTGAGGAGTTTGTGTCTCTGGCTCCTACACAACTGTAATCACAACATCCTGAAATCACACATAGAGCCATAGGTGCCAAGGCTTTTACAATCTGGACATTTACTGTTACTGTAAACTTTAGGGATGGGGGAAAAAATCAATTCAGTTACAAATCGCGATTCTTGTGAATGACGATTTTAAATCGCCATGCTGCCTCCCAAATCGATTTTTAAAAAAACATTTTTATTGGTTTATACCGGGGTGATATATGGGAGGAGCAACATCACCCCAGAGCATGTTGACCAGCTCTTGTTTTTGCACAAGAATCTAAACACACCCAAGCACTAGCTTTGTATCGCCTACATGCAAACAACAAAAGCAAAAAAAACTTTTTGTTTATTTCAAAGTTTATATTCTAAGTAAAATTGTATTCATTCTATTAAATTTACCTTTTATTTATTGTTTAAAAGAAGCCTTGGTGGCATAAATTTCTTAATCTGTCAGTTTGTGTGCAGTTGACAGGGGCTATACAATAATAGGGAACATTTTTATTTATTTTCTCTATTGGCTGCCCGGCAGTCGTTAAGTTAATTTGAATATTTGAAATAAAACTGGTAAAGCTCTAAGTGAATTTTACTGTGTTGTAATTGAAGGAATGATTTAACATTTTTCCATGGTCCAGTATTTAAAAAAAAAAATAACCAAAAGAAATCCCAGGAAATCGTAATATCGAATCGCAATACTTACAGAATCGCAATACTTATCGTATCGCCACCTAAGTATCGTGATAGTATCGTATCGGGAGGTCCCTGCCGATTCCCGTCCCTAGTAAACTTGCAGGATTAAAAAACTTAACAAAACTGTCTATTGAATCATTTCATCACTAATCCATTAGCTGGGTGTTGTTGTTGTTGTTGTGGACTCTATGGGAAAAAGCTTTCTTGCAAATCCTGTTCACTCCAAAGAGGAACACAAAACAATCTCACAGGAGGCCGGGGGAGAAAAACATTAAATTGCTTATGTGGTGGTTGAAGGAAAAAGCTGTAATCTGTAATAAGGCGATGATTAGATTCTAAATCATGAGCATTCTCCCTCACCTAATTAAATACGACTCCATATCTGCGATGCTGCTGTATTATCTTCTGCTCTGCATCTGCATTCCTCAACAGAGAAGCCACATCAGGGATTTAAGAACCGAAAGAAAATGACGCCGTGACAACAGCAGCTCAATGAATTATGAATCAATATGATCTACATCAGTGGTGAAGTCCACACAGGCTGCCGGGGCCGTCTGGGGCTGCGTGGAAACCAAGAGAAGGGATACAAGGGACTTTGCTTTACACGTTGCTTGTCTTGAGAAATATGAACTCAGAGAAAAGGGATCTGAATGTTTTTAAAAAATGACGACAGCTCTTAATCGTAGGTCTGAGCCGGCGGTAGGGATGGGGGAAAAAATCGATTCAGTTACAAATCGCGATTCTTGTGAATGACGATTTTAAATCGATATGCTGCCTCCTAAATCGATTTTTTAAAAATTAAATTTTTTTTTTTTTTTTTTAAACATATTTATTGGTTTATACGGGGGGATATATGGGGGGGGCAACATCACCCCAGAGCATGTTGACCAGCTCTTGTTTTTGCACAAGAATCTAAACATACCCAAGCACTAGCTTTGTATCGCCTACATGCAAACATCAATAGCCTACTTTCAAAGTTTATATTTTAAGTAAACTTTTATTCATTCTATTTAATTAACCTTTTATTTATTGTTTAAAAGAAGCCTAAGTGGCATACATTTCTTAATCTGTCAGTTTGTGTGCAGTTGACAGGGGCTATACAATAATAGGGAACATTTTTATTTATTCTCTCTATTGGCTGCCCGGCAGTCGTTAAGTTAATGTTAATATTTGAAATAAAACTTGTAAAGCTCTAAGTGAATTTGACTGTGTTGTATTTGAAGGTATAATTCAACATTTTTCCATGGTCCAGTATTTAAAAAAAAAAAATAACCAAAAGAAATCCCAGGAAATCGTAATATCGAATCGCAATACTGACAGAATCGCAATACATATCGTATCGCCACCTAAGTATCGTGATAGTATCGTATCGGGAGGTCCCTGCCGATTCCCGTCCCTAGCCGGCGGCAGCTCGGACTGAACACTATTATTGATTATTGTTGTTGTTGCTTATGTTAAAATATTCTTAAACGTACAAATCTCTCTGCTCTAGCTTTGACCTCTTCAGTCGGAGTCTGAATCTCCATCTTGTGACGATCCCAACACGGCAGGAGGAACAACGAGACCAAACAGACGCTGATATAAGACTGTGACATCACATCACGGCTGATTTATGTTATGGCATAAAGTACTGTTCACACACACGAGTCCACATGCGCTCTGCAACAAGCACAAGTTCACGTCACAGATTAGAGAAATATCAGATCTATATTTTGAATCTTACGTTTGTTCCTTTATCAGCAAAAATAATCGTTTTACACCAAACTTGTTGGTACATGAGCCAGCAAAGGATCCTTTAATTATGAATGCAGATCTAGTGAAAGGGGTCAATCCAGCCTCTATCCATAACATTACCATATTTATTAGGACATTATTTATTTTGTATAGTGTCTTCAACTTCCTGGAACACTTCACGGGAGTTCAGCGAAAAGGTGGAATCAACAAGGGAGAGAATGACAGGTAGAAAGGTCAAGGTAGACAGAAAGAGAGACGGATATTCAAAGGTTTCCATTCACTCACCGCCTCCCCAGAGTCATCCCACACCCCCCCTTCCCCCCCGAGAACGCCGCATTGTGTCTGGCAGTCGGCGAGCTGACATTTACCACCTGCCTTCTGTTGCTGTGATTATTTTCTCCTGTAGGTGCGAGAGCCGGGGAAAGCAGAAGAAGAAACCAGACCACCGGTAAAAAGAGCTTTCAGGGAAATACCAGGACTGCTTTTGAATCGGAAGGGAAATGGTTGCTGAGCAGCTTCCTCACCTCGTCTGAACGTATATGACACATAAATAAGATTGATGGGAGGAGACTTCACTGGAATTCATTGGAGAAATCGTCAAACTGAAGAGGGAAACCTTCGATAGCGAGAGATAAAATCTAAGAGGAATGAATCCTACCTGTCTGCAGAAGGAGGCCGGTCGGTTCGGGCCTTGCTGACTTGGGTGTAGAGGGAATCCGAGTGCTGGTGCTGGTGCTGGTGGATGTGCTGGTAGTCGTCCCGGGGGCTGTGCGGTCGGCTGTGGCCCGAGTCCACCGAGCTGTTCAGCGGGTTGATGCCGGCGTACGTGTGCTCCTCCTCCGACGTGCGGCTCACGTCCAGGATCTCGGCGTAGTCCCGTTCCCGGGCCTGGCGTTCCCTCAGCTCCCGCGTCTTCGCCTGGATCCTGGAGAGGAAGGACGGGATAAATCTAAATGTTCTGCCTGAGAATCTTTTATCCTGTCACAGTGAAGACGGTTGTGTGCAGCTTGGGACTAGGATCTGGGTTAGAGCTGCATTTATGTATCAAGGGCTCTATTGTGTTCATAAGCATATTGTAGAGGCTTTTTCTTGGAAACCAAAATTAAATTGGCCAGAAAATGTAATATTTACAGAACATTTAATCTTGGATGACAGTCCCGTGGTCATTAGCACCCGAGGACCAACAGAGCGAGGACACAATTAGAACTGCTCCGAATATTATTATTATTTTAAATCTATATTTAGTTGTTTTGTCTGCTTTATACAGTGAAGTTGGTTATTTTTAACTTCATGCACCAACAAGTACAAGTAGAACTGTATAATAAACACTAAAGTCTTTATCTATCTATCTATCTATCTATCTATCTATCTATCTATCTATCTATCTATCTATCTATCTATCTATCTATCTATCTATCTATCTATCTATCTATCTATCTATCTATCTATCTATCTATCTATCTATCTATCTATCTATCTATCTATCTTCTATAGAGTTTGGTCCTTTTTAATCATAATAACAGGGTTGTATTGAGTTATATAATTAATATATAATGTAAGTGTGTTCAGCCTCAGACACTGGAGCCAAAGAGCTGGAGAGCTACTCAACTGAAGCTCAATGAAAAAGGGAGAGTTATAAAACCTTATATTTAATTCTGCTTAAGAACTGTATGAATAGAGTGTTTTAGTAATTGTAGGATAAATGTGGAGGCATATCACCAAAAAGATTCAGTTTCATAACACGTTATGTTTGCTGGTCAAACTGGTTTAGAGTTTTTTAATCTCTAAATTAGATCAATTTGCTAAAGCTCCAGACCACGTTTCATTTTGAAAACTCCACGATTGTATATAAATCTGAACTGATGTTTACACAGATTATTTCTTGCACTTGGCTAAAAACTCTGTTCTGGATGAATATTGTTGTTTATTAAACACCTTTATTAAATGAAAATGTACGAGACGTGATGTAAACCTCAGGAGACAAAAAAAATCTGTGACGTACGACAGAAACATCTGCGAGTGATTGTTGGTTCTGTTTTCTCAACTTTCCATTACAGAGGAGAGAGAGAGAGAGAAGCTGTGGAGTCTATTATTTATGTTTTTTTCCCCCCCCAATGAACAATAACATAAACAATGCATAATAGACTCTCGCCCCCACAACACCTCGAACAAGGGAAGCACTTTGTATTCACAGAGTGCCGGTAATGTATAGCTGCCCTAGATTTACACACACACACACACACACACAGACACACACACACACACACACACACACACACACACACACACACACACACACACACACACACACACACACACACAAAGACACACACAGACGCACACACACACCTCTGACACCTCTCTGTCTCACGGCTGAATCACACACACTCTTTCTCTTCAGGCCCATTATCTTGTGAATAACTGGCAACACCATTTTCTACAGCGGGGGGGCGGGAGGGGGGGGAACTACCTTTAGCACAGCCCCATAATTACTGCTTTGCCAATTGTCAGAGTTTTACAACGAGCAATTATCATACTGCTCTCTTTTCTCCAGGCTCCCTTTTTTAATGGCGGCGGGAAAGCGAATGGGAAGGCTGCAGTGGTGCGGAGGTAAGGGGGGGGTTGGGGTTGGGGGGTGCACAACTTCACAGAACACTCAGCGGGAATAAAATCTGAAAAAAATGCTTCCTCCAGAAAATGTGCATGCTGTGCATAATGAAACAATACGTCTGAAAGGGACGGGAGCACAAGGTGTGAATAATAACTGGATGAGAAATACTTAGAAACATCTAAACACATCTGGTAATGAACGTATTTTGGTGTAACAGTCTTTTCAAAAGAATGTAAACTAACTCCAACAACTCCACCCGAGTCACGTGGACGCTCGTGGACCTGCACACTGCAGCGACACTATTTGTAGACTAAGCAATTATCTAATGGTGCAGAAGGAAGCTGGGACCTTCAGGGAATCTATCTTTAGAGCCACAGGGAGAAACACAGGGGTTTCCATCAGAGAAGCAGCAGCAGGAGCAGGAGGAGGAGGAGCAGCTACTGATTGTATACACAAGCACAGAGGCTGATAAGATAAGGCCAGACATACCAGTCCAGAGCGTGACCTTCTCTGTGCAGCCCCCCCCCCCTTCCATGACCAGGCAGCGGACAAGTCAACGGGGACGGATTCTGAGAGAGGAAGGATTCAGCTGTGACACATGTGTGCGTCAGGTGACAAGAGATTTCAAAGATCTGGTGATTTGAAGTGTTGAAAACAGAGCAAGGATGACTAAATACAGTGTATATGCAGAATTATTATATAATCCAGTGATTTGTAGATTCATTATATTGATTTGATTGTCTGCAAAATTTTCATTAGGGTGAAAAAAAATCACCTTTGGCTCAAGGAAATGAACTCAAACAACAGAGTGAAGAACAAAGATCATTTTACAAAGAGATTAATTCAAATAATCAAATTTTCATACTAAAGGCAGATAGAAGAAAACCCCAATCACAGTTGAGCACAACTTTTAAAACAATGAGACTAAAATCTTTTAAGATACAATAGAAAACCAGGAAATTTGCTTGAAATCTCTCAAACAAATGTTCTATAAAGATATTGAGGGATTTTGAGTTTATCATTATCATGGCAGTCGGTTTGTAATATAAATACAATTTGAAACAGAAGCAGATAAGGTTGTTTGGGTGGTTCACTAAATATTTTGCGTTAGAATTCACGACAGCGTCCTTTCAGATCCAATGTGACGCCGCTGCTCTCTATTCTTTTCAATGTCTAAACTATGACCAACACTTGTATTTCCAATAGAAACAAAGCTTCCAGAGGGACACGCGATGCACAAATACAGTGTATGCAGCATTATTATATAATCCAGTGATTCGTAGATTCATTATATTGATTTGATTGCATTTATTTTTTGTCTGCAAAATTTGATTAGGGTGAAAAACCATCACCTTTGGCTCAAGGAACAAACAACAGAGTGAAGTACAAAGATCATTTTACAAAGAAATCAATTCAAATAATGAAATAAATTTTGTGCTAAGCTCATTATTTTCATATTAAAAGGCAGATAGAAGAAAACAACAATCACAGTTGATCACAACCATTCAAAACAATGAGACTAAAATCTTTTAAGATAATAGAAAACCAGGAAATTTAAAAAACAAACAAACTTTGCTTGAATTTTCTTCTGTCTCAAACAAATGTTCTATAAAGATATTGAGGGATTTTGAGTTTCTCATTAGCTCAGCAGTCTGACTTGAAATGAACGGTAGAATCAGATAATGTTGAGTGGTTCACTATTTATTTTGCAGTAAAACTGACGACAGCTTTACAGATCCAATGTGATGCTGCTGCTCTCTATTCTTCTCAAAGGCCAAACCATGACCAACATTCGTATTTCTGATAGAAACAAAGCTTCCAGAGGGACGAGCGAGGCACAGCGGACAGAAACCTGAACTTCTGTGTGTCAGAGTTCCTCAAATGATATGAGACAAGTTTGTGTGCATATCGAGAACTCGGGAGGAAAGTTAAAGAAGGATTGTCATGTGTGTTCTAACAGTCCTGCAGCTTGATGCATGGACAGGAAACTCTGCCCACTTTGCTCTGAACCCAGCAGCAACCATTTCCCAACCCATGGCAGTGGGGCGCCATGTGCTGAAACACGTTTTCAATCAGAAAGAGCCTTCAGAGAATAATTCAAGGTAACTGGTGTGAATCCTGAGTGATTAACTGTTGCCAGCCTCCAGGAAAGCTTTTCAAACATCCTCAACTTTTCGGAGGAACCTTCAAATCCTGTCGAGACAAAACCTTCAGCAGAGTTCTCCTCCCAGACGGAATCAGGACATTTGGCCACATGGCAAATAAAAGCCTCACAAATACACAATCACGCTGATTGAAATGGGACAGGAAGGAAAAGCACACTTGGCCTAATCATTGCCCTCAGTCCCAAAATATTTGTGCAAGGAAGAACCTTGATGAGAGATGAAAACACTCTCAGCGTGAAGGGTAAGTGGTCGGAGGAGAGTCGGAGGTCGGACAAAGAAAAGAGCATCGCAGGAAAGAACAGATAAAAGAGGAGAGGAACGGCAGGATGGCACATTATGGTTTAAAAAAGGTGTTTGGCGAGTGACCTTTCTACCACATGGAGCCAGAACAATGGACCATTATGTGCCCATTGTACCCAGTGTGTAATAAACCTTCCTTTTAGAGACAATGCTGACATGAGTGATAGAGCACGGGAGAAAGGCAGGAAGTGCGTGAAGGAAGAAGGTCCAGCTGGATAAGACTGCTGCTGAAAATCATTTTCTGGATTGATAACGCAGGAATCTTCTATGTTCCAGGGAATAAAGTTGAAAAACATGCAACATTCTCCGAGGTGGAAACTGCAGGACTTCGATATTCACACGGGTCTGAAGCAGCTACGAGACAAAGTCCAGGAAATGATGATTTGGATTTTATGAAATAAATGGGAAAGAAACATAAGAATACATTTTGCATGACGATGCTGAGCAAGTGTCAAGGTCCAGGGAAGTTCACTCGGACAAATTACTTGAAGACCGTTCAGAACACCGGCTGCTTTATGGACTGAGCTTTTTAACCGTTTTGCCTCTTAAAGCACAAACTGGATTTAAACACCGACCGAGTGTTTCAAGCTTTAGTTCACAAACTGCTCTGGCAAACAAAGTGTTGTCCCTGTAAAGTTTGTGTTGGCTCTTTACGCCACAGCACAGGCCAATGGCATCTGGCAGCCGACTGTGTGTTGGCCAATCAAACAGCTGCAAATACCGATGACATGAAGAAAACTTGATTTCTGTCCTAAACAGCAAAGATAAGGAAACTACAGGAAGAGCTAATCTCATCTTTCCAAATCTGAAAGACATTAGAATTGTCTAATACTAATTCCAGAAAGCTCTGGATCAGCTTCACACTTGTTTATTTTTCATGTCCCAACTAAGTACAGAGTTGAATTTGGTGCGATAAGGTCAAATCAATATAAAATACACTTAGAATAAACACAACTGCAGGTGCAGCAGTAGGCCGTGACTTGCTGTGGCTCAATTACTGTAAATCAATTTTACAGATTCAGAAACAAAGCTGCAACCAAACAAACGACCCTTACCAAGCAAGCAGGTTTAGAAAAGGCACTGCCCTGGTTTAAATAACGAAGAAATATCCCTGGTGCATCCTTAGGTGGTTAGAACTAGAGGTACTAAACCTCTGTGGGTCATTATCAAGGCCACTGATGTCACAACTCTAAGGACAGTGGATACCAGGACCAATGACACAGAGGAACCTTGTTAACCACAGTCATTGGGACTGTTTGGAGTCATGTGAGGCCCATTGTGAACAGATCATCTCCTGGGACAGGATGAATGGGCAGCACTGTAGGTGGAAGATCAGTGGAGTCACAGCCTCCTTTGCTCCTATTTTAAAACCGTCTCCAGCCAAAACATGTGATTTGTTGTTCTGGAAAGTCCCAGGATGTCCTAAATGTCCCTTGTCCTTCAACCTACAATGCTGACCTTTCATCCCGTCCCAGGAAACGTGACAACACTTCATGTGACAACAACAAATCCACTGACTCGGCCCCAGGTGACTACTACGACTAATGAGTGTTGTTACGACAGTTAATGAACAATCAGAAATCGATGTTCTTGACAACGTCCCCAAGAGTTTAAACGACTGAGATTCCCAGAGCAGTCAGAACTGGAGAAGCCTCTTGGACGATTCCACAATCGAGCCCATTTGTCTCTGACCCTTTTCACACCTGGTGTTAACGTGCGTCGCTGCAGTTTCACATTGAATCCAACGTATAACAACACAACTCAGTCTTCGTGAATATAAAAGACCTACGTCTCCTGTGACCTCTTGTTATCGGATCGTACCTCCTCGCTCTAAATGCAGATAAACACGTGATCGGATCACTCAGGAGGTTGGATGTTAACAACCGGGTCTCAACTCAGTCTTTGATTCAACTGTTCTCTGATCACACCGTGACCAGGATGCAGGTCACTATCGAACAAATACATTACACAACACGATACCTTCATATTGACAACCCTTACCTCCAAACAGCTCGTGCATGTGTTCTTCTCTTTAAATTAGCATTCAGAATCCCCTGCAAACATCCCTGCACTGTCTGGCTTGTCTGTCTGGATTTGCTTGAGTAGCTGAGGGTTGGAATCCACCGGGACCTGAGATTTAAAACCTGCTTTCCATCGAGTCAATCACAGCTGGATTAACCACCAGCCCTTTGGCAGAGGCCAATCAATAGGTGCAGTGCAGCGAGGTGCCAGAACCTCACAGCTGAACCTCGGGGGGGCGGCTCGGCCAAACTCAACTAACTAGATTGTTGTTTAAAAGCGAAGGAGCCACAGACTTCCTGCGTCCTCGGTGGGATCCTCACGTCAATATCGGCGTTATTTCAGCTGATGGTTGAATCCAAACGACAGGCGAGCTGGTGCTTTCCGGGGGTGGGTGGGGGTTGGGGGGGCACGGTTGGTTGGAGTGAGTCAAACATCCAACGCTGAACAACATAATTAATCCATCGACTTCACAACTGCTGTCAGACGATCCCCAGGTACTTCCTGCCCCGTGGATGCCTTCCTGCATTTAGCTCATTCTGGTTTTCTCAGCCACTATTTTGCCTGATTTCCCCGAGCTCCCTCTCTGCTCTGAGCTCCACACGACAAAACTGTTGTACGCCAACAAACAACAGAACAAATAAAACACACAAAATAACTGACCCAGTTCCTGCAGACGCCCTGTCCCGGGGATAAATCTTGGAAGATAGAGAAACTGGTTTAAAATACTAGAGCAGTTTGGTGAAATGCTAAATTACTTATTTTGTGGGGAAGGTTTAAATTAACCTGAGAGTCGATAATATCACAAGAAGAATAAATGTGGATTTTTTAATATTGAAAGACGGAAAAGCTTCAAATCTCACTGACAAAAATCTGATTAAAATTCCCGATATAACAACAATTAACCTAATAAATCCACCATGTCCGTTTTCCATGTTTGAAATCAGTATCCCAGGTTTCCGGGGTCCAGCTCGGTTGAATCTCCATCACGACAATAAACCCAAGCGACTTTAACATCCGAGGTCTGTAGCCGCGGAGAAACCACGGACTCGATTAACATACAAAGTGATCATTCTGAACTTTCAACGATATCCAGCGGAAACAACCGAATCGTCTGACGTGGCATTTGCGATAACCTTATGCCAATTAAAAATAAAGGCTCGGCTATTATCGTATTACCGGACTATCTGCTCTGCGGGCGTAAAGAAAGAATTACAAACCGAATTTTCATAACGAGCAACCGAGGGGAGTAATGACTCCTGCCCCGACACCGGGAGCAAGGGAATTAATTAGCTGGCAGGGCTGTGATGGCCTTGGCATTTACAAACCGCTGCCACAAAACACACTGGCACGGTGCCCGCCTGACATTTAGTTTGGTTAAAAGAGCGAGACAGAGGTGAACCGAGGAAGAGACTCGGGGCGGTTCGGTTTTGGGCGAAAACAGAGTTCACTTTCTCCCCAAAAAACACAAAAATCTTCTTCATTGGATTTTGTGCAGAAGTTGGTGTCATGTACAAGTGTTGAGAGTGTTTACAGTGTTCTGTGCTTATCAATTAGAAAAACCACATTGAAATGGAGCTGTTGCATGTAACAGTATTTTAAAACAGAATTGACCTCGTTGATATTGTCTATAAAAGACACTTGAGGGAATTTCATTTCACTTTTTATATCTTTTACCTTTTTATATAGATATGTTTTTGTCTAAATAAATGTTACTTTGTATAAATATTTGGAAAAGTGAGTAAATAAGATGTAAATAGTGAGTAAATATATATTGTTTTTTTTAAAGTTTTTCTTATGTGTGTTGTATTTATTGTGTTTTTATGTTTATATGTTCTTTGTATGCACCAAAACTCAGAGCAAATTCCAGGTAGGTGTAAACCTACTCGGCAATAAATACCTTCTGATTCTGATTCTGATTCTGAATCAAAACAGAAACGACTTCCCAGGAAAAATCAGTTTAGAAGCAGATTTCCAACAATGACAGCGTCTGTTTACCTTTGGCCGCATATTAACTGACTTTAGAAAAACTAAGAAATAAGAATACGTGAACAAACACTAGATGAGTGATTCTGAAAATAGATTTGTCGTCCACTAATTTGACTATTTCAACTTCAGTGCTTTGAGAGAAGGAAAGTTCATAGGGCTGAAGGAAGGTTTAATTTCCTATTTGCACTTTCAGCACAAACATCCAGGCTGTTGAAACACATGGATTTTTTTTAAAACTCAGAAACATTGCGATTGATTCCCAAGAGCAAATCAAAAACATCTTTGATTATCCACTTTGATTCTTATGCCTCAGTGGAGCTGTGAGGTTGATATCGGATCCCAAAAGGAAAGAAAAGCCCAGAGAGACAGAATGAACAGAATACATTTCACCATGACTCAGCAGAAACAGAAGGTCCTACCTCTCCTGCTCCATCCTCATCTTCAGCGTCTCCTCCTCAGAAACCTGCGTCTCCTCCGACCTCCACTTGCTGGAGCCTTTACGATCCAGCTTCTCCCCCGGACGCTCGTCCTTCCTGTGCTTCCCGAACCTGCAGCACAAAAACACAACGACGATTAATACCCAACAGGTTTATTAACGTGACTTTGATAACTCCACATTTTGGCCAAGGAGGTTATATTTTTCGTCCCTGTTGATAATTGTTCTTTTTCAGAAGGGTTACCAGAATGTCTGCAGCTATAACCTAGTTCTTTGAAGACTTTAAAATAATTTTCTTTATATTAAAAGTAAAATTATAGCCTAAAAGTTAACTATTCTAAGTCACACACCACTCATCATTCTAAAGCCACCTGTTAAACATGCATTTCCCCATAAACCAGCTTGCACATTTTCATGGTGACCTTTAGTGGTGACAAGGCTGAACAAGTTAAGACCCATTCAATCTGACTTTAAGACAATTAAATACTCTTTTAAAATTAAGTCCAAGACATTTTAAGACCTTTTAAGGGTCTGCAAGAAACTACTGAACCAATTTCCACAAAACCTGGTGGGACATGGGCCAAAAGAGAACTCATTCGATTTTGGGGAGGATCCATCTTGTCGTTTATCATATTTCCCAAAGAATAATTCATGGATCTTAATGAAAAACATCAAGCATATTTAGGGAGCTAATATCTAAGAGTGTGTGGAATTAAATTCTCATTCTTCTGGACTAGATGAGCCAACAGACATAAAAGCATCTCGTAGATGATCTCAAACTAAGACATTCCCACATGTGATTGTATTATTATTCACAGGCAGGTAAACTGATAAAAATGCACGACATCTCTGTCTCAAAACTCCAAAGTTCACTGATCTCACCGAAAAAACTTTCATCTGCGATCACAGAAGCTCCCGGCAGGTGCGACTCAATCGAGCCCCGAATGAACCAATCTGAGAAGAACGTCTCTGGAGTTCAAACCCCATTCAGTTCGTTTAAAGTCGGGGGGGGGGGCGCGGCACATCGCAGTAATTATATTCATAGGGAGGGAGTGACTCTGAGCCGCTGCAGAGATATTTCAGCTTGATTGACTCGGTATAAAGCTGCAGCCTGTTGAAGAAATGACTTTGGCACCGGGCTCGCCTCCACAATGAGCCGCCATGACTATTCATGAGGAAATCGGTCCGCGGAGAATATCTATGACTTCTAAAGAGACAACGTACATGTGTGTGTGTGTGTGTGTCTGTGTGTGTGTGTGTGTGTCTGTGTGTGTGTGTGTGTGTGTGTGTGATTTAATACCACAGACAGAAGACAGGGAACCAGAGAGAATAAAGAGAATGAACACACGCAAGAGAAACTCAATGAATGAAACATTAAAACCACAAACTAAACTACGTTGAAGAAAAGAAAGACGAGCGTTAGAGGTGTTAGTGTGTGTCTCTGTGAGAGTGTGTCTGTGTGTGTGTATGTGTGTGTGTGAGAGATGATATAAAGAAGCTGAAGGGAAGAGAAAGTCTCAGAATCAAACGCAAACCACAGAGCTAAAACACTGGGATTCAAGTGTGTTTACGAATTTAAGCGAATTGCCTCAATAGGAATCAGAGAGAGACCTGTTGAGATGAGATGTGTGTGTGTGTGTGTGTGTCTGTGAATGTGTGTGTGTGTGTGTGTGTGTGCGTGATTTAATACCACAGACAGAAGACAGGGAACCAGAGAGAATAAAGAGAATGAACACACGCAAGAGAAACTCAATGAATGAAACATTAAAACCACAAACTAAACTACGGTGAAGAAAAGAAAGACGAATGAAGAGGTGTTAGTGTGTGTCTCTGTGTGTGTGTCTGTCTCTGTGAGTGTGTATCTGTGTGTGAGTGTGTGTCTGAGTGTGTGTATGTGTGTGTGAGAGATGATATAAAGAAGCTGAAGGGAAGAGAAAGTCTCAGAATCAAAAGCAAACCAAAGAGCTAAAACACTGGGATTTGATTGTGTTTACGAATTTAAGCAAATTGCCTCGATATGAATCAGAGAGAGAGAAACCTGTTGAGATGTGTGTGTGTTTGTGTGTGTGTGTGTCTGTGTGTGTCTGTGTGTGTCTGTGTGTGTGATTTAATACCACAGACAGAAGACAGGGAACCAGAGAGAATAAAGAGAATGAACACACACAAGAGAAACTCAATGAATGAAACATTAAAACCACAAACTAAACAACGATGAAGAAAAGAAAGACGAGCGTTAGAGTGTGTGTCTCTGTGAGAGTGTGTGTGTGTGTGTGTGTCTGTGTCTGTGTGTGTGTTTGTATCTGTGTGTGTGAGTGTGTGTCTGTGTGTGTGTGAGAGATGAAAGAAATAAACTGAAGGGAGGAGAAAGTCTCAGAATCAAAAGCAAACCAAAGAGCTAAAACACTGGGATTTGAGTGTGTTTATGAATTTAAGCGAATTGCCTCGATATGAATCAGAGAGAGAATAACCTGTTGAGATGAGATGTGTGTGTGTGTGTGTGTGTGTGTGAAACCATAGAGAACAAGGGGAAATAAAGTAAATCAATGGCAGAAACACACAGAGGGAGAGAAAAGGAATAAAAGCCAATGAACGTGCAGAGAGAAACCAGCGGTGTGTGAGTGTAGGAGTGTGTGAAGCAGCGAGAGACAAAAGAGAGAAGAGACGACAACATCACTACGTGGGAAAAGAGGTGAGAAACAAAAAAATACATGAATGAATGGAAGAGGGAGAGAAAAATACATATCGAAAAGTTAGATTCAAATGAGTGAGTGCATGTGAGGAAACAGCAGGAAAGTATCTTGGTGGCCGATGGACTGAAGCCCAAACACAACAGAATCAAAGCCCTGCAGCAGAACATGTCTGGCATCACTTTGGCATCATTAGTAACACACACACACACAGACACACACACACACACACACACACCCAGAGTTGTCGCCCGGAGCTTTGACGTCTGGTCTTTTTGTTTAACGCCATGTGCGGAGCTCACAGAAACATGTAACTAAGACTTAAGCCGGCTTTTGTTAAACCATCAAACGTGACAGAGATTTGTTAAACTTGACACTGAAAGTTTGTCCAATGAAAAAAATGTTTTAATTCTATTAGACGATGAAGTCTGAGACAGTTTCCGATCAGATATGAGAACATCTCATGACGAGGGAAGGAGGTCGTCTGATTGTCCTGTGTAATGATATGAATTATAAATATTGTCCTCATTATTCCATGTCTCTCATCACCGGTAGAGTCCTGACATCAGACAGGAGGATGTGGAGAGTAAAAGACAAACTGAGTGAAAACCAGGAGACAGAAGAAACCGCAGCAGGGGTGTGTGTGTGTCTGTCGGGGGGGTTGGGATGTGTGTCTGTCTGTCGGGGGGGTGGATCCAGACACTAAGGTCCATTACCTGATTAATTTAACTGCGGCCGTCTGAGAGACTGACGGCTTTCTGTTAATGCTAAGAGAGCAGGAGCCATTTATCACGGCTGGAGATGCTCGACACTTTCTCTCTCTACACCACTAAGTCTCATTAACAATGTAACACACACAGACTCAGACACACACACACACACACACAAGATTTATGACTGAAAAGGGAAAACTTTGAAGAGGAGTCTGACTATAAACCACAACACGGGGGCGTTTGATAATCGTATATTCCGGGCACGGTCGGGTCCGCCTCCTGTCGCGAACCCGGCGCCGTTGATAAAGTGGCTTTGACAAGTTTCTGTGGTTTGAAAAGACAAATTCCTATTATCTCAACAACAATTTTTTTTTTTTTTTATAATTTTTTTTATTATTATTATTTTTATGCAATTATTTTACTTTTTTCTTGTCGGTGGGTGGGAAGGGTCAAGGGTTAATTGTGGTTCATAGAAGCCGTTCTGGCTCAGTTTAAGCACATTGTTGTTATCATCATACATCGTGTAAGACATCCCACCGCTATTTTCTACCTCTAAGAATTTTTGTATACAATGTATGTTTGAATTATTGCTGTATGTGAACGAAAAAAATAATAAAAAGATGTGTAAAAAAAAAAAAAAAAAAAAAAAAAAAGACGAATTCAAAATGTCAAGGATTCCGCTCACTCGATTCCACAGAACACCTGTGTGTGTGTCACTGGCAACACTTTGCACAGCACGAGTCGGCCGCTGTTGCTCCCAAAAGTATGTTCCCAGTGTGAGGGCCTTCGTGAAAATGTCAAGGATGCCAGTGATAAATTCTGAAATGCTGGTCCCACGTTCTCCAACCATTTTAAATCATGACACTGAGCATTAATACAATTATTACACGGGGAAAGTAACTGTCACTTCTCCTGTGAGTGAAACTCTTCCACCTATCTAGGATTCTATAATTCGATAATGGAGCCACTCGCCACGTCTTCAGTTGTAGACGCAGCCTGATCGAGAAGCACAAAGTCAAATCAACACAACGTACATCTCACTTAGAGCTTATTATATCTGTAAGAACCGAGGACTCTTCTTGTCGTTAAATGATTTTTTAAAAGGACACATCATCAGATTAATGTGTCGCTCAATGTCCGAGATACTAAAACACACCCGACCGCAGACAGAGTTTCTCCTCCTGTAGAACATCATGAAGCTTGTCTTTTCTGAGTTCAGGCTTGTTCACTTGTTCATGGCGATGGCGACAAACACGCACACACACACACACACACACACACAGACACACACACACACTGAAACCACTGCAAAAATTAGCGCAGGCTTCGAATTTCTGGGCAGCGACCATCTCCGCCGATGCCAAGCTAACAGACTGGGTGTTGCTTCTGAGTCCAAGTGATGATCAGAGAGAGAGAGAGAGATAAGGAGAGAGAGATAAGGAGAGAGATGGGAGAGAGAGAGAGAAGGAGAGAGAGAACAGGAGAGAGAGAGAGAGAGAGAGAGAGCAGGAGAGAGAGAGAGAGAGTTGGCAGGTTGTTGTGTTGGCAGGAGTTGATGGTAATGAGGCTTTGATTGGGACTGTGAGTGTGAGGCCTTCGAGACATGAGAGGGTCAGGCAGTGGAAGCTCTGTTGATCTCACACAGACACACACACTCACTCACACATATACACACAGACACACACACACACACACTCACACACAGTTCTCCGACTTCTGCTGGCCTCCCACTCATGGTCCTTACCTCCTACGTGTAAACACAAATCAAACACAAGCTCCTTGATACTCCTTCAACAAAAACTTTCACTCACACACACACACACAGACTCACACACTCACTGGGAGCTCTTGTCACGCAGTGCAGCCACTCAGAGGAACTAACTGAGTTGTGCGACAGGGCTCCACTTTTAAAAACCAGTAAAGTTCATTCTCTACACCTCCATCTGTTTGGTTTGGGGCCGACACACAAGTTTTCACGTTATTTCATCATCACATGTTGACACCAACAGGAGTGAAACATGTAAATATCAAGTAACTTGTATAATCATTTTTGGTTGATTAGACAATTTGTTATATATTTAAAATGTAAAAAAAAAATGTCGACAAATTTAAATTGTTTTAAATACACATTAACATGAATCCAGCACATTGTAGCGAATGGATAAATGGAGACAGAAGACGTCATCTTTCATTCAGCGACACACAATAATAAAAACATGGATTTATGAACCTGTGTATTATTTGAATAGCTTAGTATTGAATGCACAATAACAGGGTAGCTATGTTTATACATGGCACTAGGCCCAGTTTAGTATAAAAAACAATATTTTACAATATATATAGTAGGGGGTCCCTGCTCCATCTCTCCATCATTTAAGGGTCCTTGAACTGAAAAACGTTGAAGACCCCTGCTCTAAGCGACACATGTGTTACTCAGCGCTACCTGTTGTGTTGTTGGTTGAACTGCAGCTTATGTGTTTTTCTTTGAGTCATGTTTTGTGCGTCGCTTTCCTGCTTTTTTCATTAAGTGTTATTTGTTTCAAGAACAAAACGTGAAACAAAACTCTTTTCTTGGCTCTTTCACATTTACATGCACTGCTCTCACATACACTTGTCCCCATTGGATGGAACTAGCTGTCAATCATCCAGGCTCCTCCCCCATGCAAAGTGCTTTATGGTCTATCAGCTGCGATGAAAGAAAACTTGAAACTAGAGATTGAGACTTAAACTCCTGAGGAAAATCTAGAATCTAAGTTCATTTTGGAATCATCACGTTGATATTTGATGTGAATTATCCCTCACAGTTGATCATGTGATCCAGAGCAGACGCACAGATGGACTGAACACATCTCACATCGTTATTCCGTCTGTGCCAGTGAACACCGGGCGTTCGATCCCACAGGCGGTCACACGCAGTTCTAATGGAGCGGATCTGATGTGTGACCAATATTGAGCCAATCACGGCGCCATAACACTGATGTTATGGCACGGCACAACAATCATTATCATCTGGGAGGTGGAGAGGGAGTGAGAGAGCGGTGATTGGAACGGAAGTGTGTGTTTGTTTGTTGGCCATATTGTGGGTTTGTGTGAACACTCAGTGTGTGTGTGGATTTGATTTAAACATATTTCTACATGTATTTGCAGTTTGTCCACTTCACTGACTCCTGCAAAGTCTGTGTACGTGTGTGTTCCATACTAATTATTACTGTGTGCGATTTTTGTCCATGTGCATCCCACTGATTACGCCACTGTGTGTGTGTGTGTGTGTGTGTGTGTGGCCCTGATTTCCTTCCATCTCCTCTACAAGCAAACTAGTGTGGTGAATCCTGATGACTTCAAACCTGAAGACCAAGCAGGAAAATCAAGTGTTTTCATATGTTTAAAGACACAAATACACGTTAAAGTACAGATTTGTGTCTAGTTTAGGAAAGTTGTGTGTGAATGTTGTGTAACGGAGGAAAAGATAAAACATCTCTTCTCTTCTCTGCTTCACGATGCACCTGAGACAACACAAGATAAGCTCTGAACACACTGCAGACCCACAACTGTTCCTCACACAGTTGCAAGTCCATTGTGTACTTAAGTCTTCAACAATCAGGGAAAGTTTTGAACGCAAACATTTCATCTCCACGTTAAGTAAATATCTTTAAAATTTAAATTAAATTGAGTTATGTATTTTTAATAAGGGGCTCTTTCACCAGCAGCTCTGTAAACACACTCTGTGAGAAGCTGATTTGGGGAAAGACACATTTTTCTGTCCACAGTTTTTTAAAATCTTACCTGAACATTTCTCCGAGTCCCTTCAGCATGCCCTTCTTGGCTTTTCCCTTGTCTCCTCGGTCTCCTCTGTCTCCTCTGTCTCCTCTGTCCTTCTCCTTCCCTCCCTCCTGCTGCTTCTTCTTCTCCTTGCCTCCCTTCTCCTTGTCCTTCTTCTTCTCCTCCCTGGTGCGGTTGGTGCCGTTGACCAGCGGCTTCTCCGAGCCGGAGAGCGGCGTCTGGTCGGCCATGGTGGACACGGAGTCCCGACCGGAGCGGGAACTCTCCTCCGTGTCCTCGTCCACTGGAGACAGGGAGACGAAGACACAACAGTCATTTTGCAGAACTAGGACACGTGAGAATCAACAAGCCTAAAACAGTGAGAATCTATACGTCTTGTAAATGTACACTCATGTCTCCAAAGTGTCAAAAGGAACCAAACACAATTTAACAGCGTTTTACAGAGAGACTGAAGAGCTCTGCTCCGTAATGAGGTCTTTACCACCGGGGACCACGAGCACGAGATGAGAAACATGAATCAATGTTTGATGCCACGATGTGACAGGAAACTCAAAGCGAACATGACGCTCAGATGAAGGGAACTAACAATCTGGGCTTTGAAGTGGAGCTGTAGAATCTAAACCTTGGAAATGATGGTGTAATAGATTAAAAGGATTCCTGCACATCAGAGTCTGATTTCACCGGCTTTGAAATAATATTCCTGTTTGGTTTTCTAATGTAGAAGAACTTGGGCTTAACATGAATGATTAAAGATCCTCCCACTATCTATAAACAAAGACAAAACATCCTGGATACAAACGCTTACATCTTGTGACAAATCCATTTGGAGACACGGCGATGTTTCATCAATCAAATAGCATCAAATAACTAATTTAAAACAAATTTATCAGGAACATAAAGACTTGAACATACATCAGTGTGACAAGAAATACCTAAAATGACAGAAACCAACTTTAACATGTCTTTAATTTTGTAGTTTGGTCCCGTCCACTAACATGGAGGCTAATAACCAAAAAACAACAGATTTGGACGCTTTAGCTTCACTTTTCTAGAGCTGGTGATTATTTGATGCTATAAAAACAGGGTAACATTGATGATTGAGAGTTTGTATCCAGGATATTGAGTCTGTATATTTCTGGATGGTGGGAGGAAGTGAGCGGTAGAATCTAAATCTTGAAATTGATGGTGTAATAGATTAAAAGGATTCCTGCACATCAGAGTCTCACTTCACTGACTTTGAAATAATATTCCTGTTTGGTTTTCTAATGTAAAAGAACATGAATGAATAAAGATCCTCCCACTTTCCATAAACAAAGACAAAACATCCTGGATACAAACGATTCCATCTTGTGCCAATGACGTCTTTTAGAGACAGGGGGATGTATCATCAATCAAATAGCATCAAATAACTAATTTAAACCAAACTTATCAGGAACATAAAGACTTGAACATACATCAGTGTGACAAGAAGGACCTAAAATGACAGAAACCTTCTTTTACGTGTCTTTAACTTTGTAGTTTGGTCCAATCCACTAACATGGAGGAGGCTAATAACCAAAAAACAACAGATTGAGACGCTTTAGCTTCACTTTTAGAGAGCTGGTGATTATTTGATGCTATAAAAACAGGGCAACGTTGAGCGTTTGTATCCAGGATATTGAGTCTGTATTTCTGGAAGGTGGGAGGAAGTGAGGATGGGTCGTCCATCTTTATATATCTTTATTCTCTCTGATCCTTATGGACGGTCGAAGCTCTGGAGGAAGACGGGAACATTCGGGACTAATTTCCCTTCAGGAGCCCGTGAATCACAGACTTCACTCTTGAAACGTCCTGTTCAAGGTGCCTCACTCTGACGTGTAATGAGTTTTCGTGTCTCGTCAGGTGGACGTTTACATCCTGAGTCAGCAGAACGCCACGGCCACGAGCAGCCGGATGTTAAGCGTTAGTCAGAACGCTGTCACTCTCATGCACGAGCACGGAGACGCACATCAGGGTTTTAACGACAATGCTCGTTAGAAATCATCACTGCGGTGTTAGTAAATCATAATGCAAACATCAGTGAAGTCATCAACGTGTCATTCTACCACCGCACCCCCCCCACATGACACCTGAGCCGCGTGGGGATCGAACCTGTGACCGATGGACAGTCTCGTTAAACACCAGGTGAAATATCTTACGCGTCTCCATGCCCTCGTCGTCCTCCTCCGCCGGCGCCGGTCGGTCGTACGACTTGTCGATGGCGGCCCTGAAGCTCTCGTTGCAGCCACGCCCCCGGATGATACGGGGGCGCGGCCTGTGGAAGGGGAGGTCGCCGTTGAGCGTTACCTCGGCAACGGCCGTCTGCAGGCTCTCGAGAGAGCTGGACTTCTTGAGGCCGAGCGACGGGCCCACATCCCGTGTGGAGCCTGGTGGGAGGATACAGAGGTTTGTGCTGCAGGAACATGAACAATTCAACCAGAACTACGAAGAAGATGATGATGATGAAGATGATGATGATGGTGGACGTGTTAATGAACTAATCAGCATTAATATTATACACTGAAGTATCTATGAACTAAATCCAGTCTATTTCTATTCTACATCATCTAACCTCTTCTATCATGAGCTTTAAACAGACGGATCGAAATAATCACAGCAGAAGTTCATCAATAACAAAGATTAACTATCGTTCATTCTTCTGTATTTTAACCAATTATTTCCTTGTTTCCTCCTCTATTAATAAAGTTATTATTATTATTTATACTATGATTATTATTTAATGTTATTGATTACCAGAAGGGGGTAAAAGAGAATTGGAATTACTGCTGTGATTAGTTTTAAGCCGTCGGCTAAGTGAAGGGTAACTAGTCGTTATTTATTTCCTAATCCAATATTTCTATTATAACAAAATCAAAATCAAAAATCGAGAAGCTCTTCTGTTCTATTCTTTTCTCTTTTCTTTCCATCTTCAAACGACCTTAAAGCACTTTTTCCCTGTGACACATCTTTACAATGATGAATAACTGAATCTGTCCAGAATCAATAGGTTCACATTGACCTTGGTTGTGATTGAAGTTGTGTTCAAACAGACTCAAGGACAAAAGATGATGTAGTCGTGTCTCAGGATGATTTAAAACCACGAGAGAGACACATATTCCACAACACGCCACTTCCTGTTGATTCCACATGACGAACAGTAGAAGCCTCAGCGTGACCTCAGGTTCTCTCCACTTTGATTTCATGCTGAGTCACTTTGTTTACGCTCCGGCTCGACCTCGTCGTGACCCTGGAGGCGAACGTCCTCTGCAAACAAACAAACCGTTTCTCTCGCTTCCCATTCGCTCGCTTCTCTCGTGTTCTCAGCGACTCCGTTCGCCAGGAATTAAAAAACGACACAACACAGATTAGGAGACGATGCTCATTCCAGGACTCAACGAGACAAACACTCGGTGGAGCTCATTCCTCTGAGTCTCCTTAAATTCAATCAAGTGGCAGATAATTGCACACTCATGGATATCAGTCCCATAAATACGCCTGCTTGTTTTGATTAACATCCATGAATTATTCCCTGGGAATTAAGTGAAAATATCCAAAAGCATCTGATCATATAATAGATTATATTATCTATTGTATAGTCAGAAACTTATATTTATACCTCTACTATTTATCATATCATATTATATCATACTCTTTGTATATTCTTTGTATATATAAGTCTATATACACATATTTATACATGTGTACATGTTATAATTATTATTATATTTACTATTATTATTATATATACTGTTGCTGCCATTATTACTATATACTGCTATTATATTGGTATAATTACTATCATATATAAATATATATTATGTTATATTATGTACTATATATACTGTACTATTTTTATATACTGTCTAACAATAACATTACCATCATATCATCAGTACTATTACCATCATCTTGCCACTGCACCTTATCTACCTATTTATCTTGTGTTTCTGTTTTTTATTCTTTCTACCTCAATATTTTTGATTTTATTATATTGTATTTTATTGTATTCAAATATACCGGCTGCTATGACGACTTAATTTCCCTTCTGGGATGAATAAAGTAATCTATCTATCTATCTATCTATCTATCTATCTATCTATCTATCTATCTGTCAATCTATCTGTCAATCTATCTGTCAATCTATCTGTCAATCTATCTGTCAATCTATCTATCTATCTATCTGTCTATCTGTCAATCTGTCAATCTGTCAATCTGTCAATCTGTCAATCTGTCAATCTGTCAATCTGTCAATCTGTCAATCTGTCAATCTGTCAATCTATCTATCTATCTATCTATCTATCTATCTATCTATCTATCTATCTATCTATCTATCTATCTATCTATCTATCTATCTATCTATCTATCTATCTATCTATCTATCTATCTATCTATCCCATCCTGTTAAAGAAAGAGATAAACAATTTCTAGATCTGTCCCTAAAATGAACAACTTCTCTCTTGGCTCATGTCTCATCGTTCCACCAAGAAATCCATTCAAGGAGGATTTTGCATAATCTGATGGTCCCAACCAACCACCAACCAATTAGGCACATGGCTCTGCCCAATCCGACCAGAGCCATAAAGACAATGTGTCCAATGAACATAGAAAATAGAAACAGAAAAGACTCATCTGCTCCACAAGAACCTGCCTGGTCTCAGAGGAGAATAAGGAACTCTGACAGTAAGAGAACGTATTTAAAACCCGGATACTGTGTGTTTCACCGGGAAAGAAGCTGATCGATTGACAGTATGTGTGTGTGTGTGTGTGTGTGTGTGTGTGTGTGTGTGAGTCTGAGCTTTAGGTGGCACAGAGAATATTCTCAAACAGTACGTGTGGAAAAAGTTTTCTTTCGCCAAGCCAACAGAATAAAATAACCAAAATGGAAAAACACGCCCGGAGAACAAGTGGCTGCCTCCCATTCATCCTCATCAGCCTGTCCGCTCCCCTCAGCGTCTCGCCGGGCGCCGTGCTGATGGCTTTTCACGCCGCACGCCCACTTCATCTAAAGGCTCTGCCCGGGCGCCTTTCACTCCAGTCACACTCCAGTGGCCGTCAGCAGAAAGAGGATAATTCACCCTGTGTTGGAGATGTGACCAACGGTTTTTAATGTGTCCTTTTTAAATACACGCGTTTGAAATGACCTCGGGATAAAAGCGTGTTCGGTTCTCGAAGGAGAAGTGGAAGAAATCCTGCTTTTGAGATCAAAATATGCTTAATTGCAAATGTGGGAAATTTGACAACGAGCTAAATGGGCTCTTTGAAACCGGGCGAGTGAGTTGTGAATAATCTGCGTGGTCGTGTTTGGTCAGATAAACAGGATCCCACAAAGCTTCAGCAGGAGTTTACAACAACAAACACAGAGGAGTCGTGCAGCAGCTGGAACACCGACGGGTCCGATTGGTGCCGACACCCGACGGAAACTGGCACCGGACGAGTTATTGATTCGGTCCGAACAAAGGAAATCACGTAGAATTAGACTTCACCTCCTATTGTCATCGCTATGGAGAACATTAACCGAAGCTGATCCAGAATCGTGGATCTAGAAAGGTGAGGAAAGGCAGGAGGTCGTAACATTACAGCATCTTCTAAATCTTGACATCTCAGCATCAAATTAAATGACCATAGTGGCCCAGGTTGTGGGAATACTCTGAAACAAGTGACCTTAATGGTAATGGGCAGTTAAAAGTCACAAGGCACCTGAATTTTTCGATTTCATTCCAGTTTCCCAAACATTCCATATATGCTTTTTCTATAAATGTCTATTTTCTAAGTATTTTATGATGATTTCTAATTTGAAATTGACAAAATCGCTCCCTGCTGCCTCTGCACACTACAGGATAAACAACGCACAACAAAGCTAAAAGTTTGTAAAACAAAAGGAGTCAAAAACGATTAAATGCAGCAATAAACCCAAAAAATCGAATTTCACAAATATCAATATTTCCTTGTTCCTTCCAACACAAGTGTATCCGATGTGTGAACTTTACAGGAATCACTCTCACACACAGATGTATAATGGTTCAGGAAACAGTCCAGTGTTGTCGTCCATCACCGACGTGTCCGAGTCCAACATGTGGCAAAGGCCTGTGTCAATAACTCTCTCGGCCAATCACGGTCCAGGAGACGAGCTCGGCCACGCCCCGTCTCTCAGAGCCGTCTCTCGGTCTATCGGCCTCAGAGGGATCGGCCGTGTTTGGGCTTCGTTAAATGGACCATGGATTATTTACACTAGAACAAATTATATTAACAAGTTGGTCGAGTGACACCAGAGTGAAAATAAACCCCGGACACTTAAAAAACAACCAACAGGGGTAAATCTATTATCCCAGAACATAAGGGAGATTTACAGGGTTTTAAATTTCAACCTTGAGAATCACCTTCTTTACTCATTGAGTTCACACTAAACATCCAATAATCTCTCCCTCAGTATCTGCACCGAAGGAAATCTGAAGATGGAGCGAGTGAATCGATGAAAAGGCGAATCAGCTCAGTTCAGACGAGACAAAGGAGCCTAATTAAACTTTCTTTGATTTGCCGTGCAGGCGGGCGGGCTGGGGGGGGGGGATTACCAGCAGAAACAAGAGCTCTCATATCACTGGCACATTCTCATTTCACCTAATGAGCTCATTGAAGGCCTTCAATGACGTTAATTGGGTGAATTGTACAAACACGAGGTTCAGAGAGAGAGATGCTGTGAGCGGAGGAGGTTTCATCACATCAGGTGGAGACAGTGAAACTGACACGGAGCCGATCAGACGCCGATTCTCCACCGGCGTCACAACAGTGAGTCACAGAAATGATTTAATAAAACACTTGATTCATCAGTTTCATAAAAACGATAAATATTTGTAGTTTCTGGCTTTGACAGTGTGAGGTTTTTGCAGATTTTTCCTTTTTAGAGTTGTGTAACTTATGTTGGCAACAAATTTTATATTTCAACAAATATTACATCATATAAACAGAATTATAAGTAGAACGAGCTGCTCTCAAGTAGCAGTGGAAATACGACTTTAATGAAATTTGAAAATTTGGTCCAAATGAAATATTTTACTGGGAAGCTGGCAGTCTGAAAGCAGCTTGTGTCCTTAATGTTTAATTGGATCTTTCCCAAATCTTTCCCAGGTTGTATTTATTATCTCATTCAACCAAACTTTACTAACACTCATACTAACACTTGATTAATCAGTTTCATAAAAATGATAAATATTTGTAGTTTCTGGCTTTTTTACAGTGTGAGGGTTTTGCAGATTTTTCCTTTTTAGAGTTGTGTAGCTTATGTTGGCAACAAATTTGATATTTTAAACAATATTACATCATATAAATAGAATTATAAGTAGAAAAAGCTGCTCTCCAGTAGCAGTGGAAATACGACTTTAATGAAATTTGAAAATTTGGTCCAAATGAAATATTTTACTGTGGAGCTGGCAGTCTGAAAGCAGCTTGTGTCCTTAATGGTTAATTGGATCTTTCCCAAACCTTAACCAGGTTGTATTTATTATCTCATTCAACCAAACTTTACTAACACTCATACTAACACTTGATTAATCAGTTTCATAAAAACGATAAATATTTGTAGTTTCTGGCTTCGACACTGTGAGGTCTTGCCGATTTTTCCTTTTTAGAGTCGTGTAACTTATGTTGGCAACAAATTTGATATTTTAAACAATATTACATCAAATAAACAGAATTATAAGTAGAACGAGCTGCTCTCAAGTAGCAGTGGAAATACGACTTTAATGAAATTTGAAAATTTGGTCCAAATGAAATATTTTACTGGGAAGCTGGCAGTCTGAAAGCAGCTTGTGTCATTAATGTTTAATTGGATCTTTCCCAAACCTAAACCAGGTTGTATTTATTATCTCATTCAACCAAACTTTACTAACACTCATACTAACACTTGATTAATCAGTTTCAGAAAAATGATAAATATTTGTAGTTTCTGGCTTTGACAGAGTAAGGGTTTTTCAGATTCTTCCTTTTTAGAGTTGTGTAACTTATGTTGGCAACAAATTTGATATTTTAAACAAATATTACATCATATAAACAGAATTATAAGTAGAAAAAGCTGCTCTCCAGGAGCAGTGGAAATACGACTTAAATGAAATTAGAAAAATTGGTCCAAATGAAATATTTTACTAGGGGAGCAGGCAGTCTGAAAGCAGCTTGTGTCCTTAATGTTTCATTGGTTCTTTCCCAAACCTTAACCAGGTTGAATTTATTATCTAAATTCAACCAATCTTTAATATCACTCATATAGATTTAGTTTGTGATGGACTGACACTGACAAACTCTGTAGTTTTTCCTCAACATTACAACTGATTCATCTGCTGCTTCCATTTGGCAGGAATCTCCCATAATGATGGTTTTCCACACATGGTAAAATGTTTCAAGTGCATATTTCAGATTTTCAACAACACAACTTTCAGTCCTCTCTCTCTCTCTCTCCCTCTCTCTCTCTCTCTCTCTCTCTCTACACTTCATTATTGATCAACAGTTCAAAGCTGCACCTTCAAGTGACCATGAGCTGCCCAAAGAGACTCTCTCTCTCTCCAACTCTGAACCTCTGGTCTCTCTCTCTCTTTCTCTCTCTCCATCTCACTCAGCTGGATCCGCCCCTCTGTCCCAGTCGCTGGTTCCAGAGACAGAACCTCTGTTCAGTCGAGGCGACAGTGAGAACACGCCGGGCTCGACAGTGACGGATGGCTCGCTGTCAGCTCGCTGCCTAAACCAAGGACAGAGTGCTTTCTCGACTTTCCCTCTCCAACACACACACACACACACACACGCTCCTGACTCAAACACAAAACAATTAGTGCTGCAGCCGAATCTGAGGCAAAAGGGAGAAAATCAAATCTGTAGTCACCCGACTGCTCTCAGGGCCGTGTTCAGCAGCGACCTCAAACTGCGGCTTCGCACTCTGACAAATCTGCCTTGTCAAGAGTGAGCAGAGCCGAGCGCTGGATAAACCTCCTGAAACATAATCTGCAAGTCCTCCACTGAGTTTATATATTTCTCGATCAATACGTGCAATTTGGAGCCTGTCGCTGTTGTTCCTGTACAATCTGTGTCACCGGTTATGAATCGATCGGCTCCACCCGGCCGAGGTTCATTTGTGTTTCTTGGCACAAAACTCTGCTTCAACCTCTGCAGTTTGAAAATGCTTCCAAAAGGTTTTTTTTCACTATGAGTCGAGATATAAATACATCACATTCTATTCTACTCACTATGCAGGAAAGTGAACAGAGCAGATATGGATGGAAAGTGAATCTGATGATGATGTGATGGAACTCGGTCGGAGGGCGTAAGCTGGATTTGAGACAGCAAACTGGGACTGTAAATAATAAACTTTAAAGCTTGTTTCTGGAATCGGTTTTCAATTAAGATTTGATTAAATAAGCATATTAACAAACATGTCAAGCTTTTACAGCACCTGTCACCTCAGTAAATCCAAGGTAATGGACATTTCCACAGAACTAATTCATAACATCCTCAACACTCAAGAAGAAACAACTCCCTCATTTATTCCAATTGCTGCAATGATCTTTTGGTTTCTGTTTTAGTTACCCTCGACAAAAACCTAAGCTTTCTGCACAGGTTTCAAATTAAAAGCCTTTCAGCAGCTCTTGAAATACTGTACTTCTGTTAGAGAAGCAGAGTTGAGTGTATTGCACATGGACTGTATATAAAAGACATCTTTTGACTTTTTAGTTTTGTCCAATAACATGGAGGAGGCAGAGTTTATGACCTATACTGCAGCCTACCACCAGGGGGCGATGGAGATGCTTTGGCTTCACATCATGTCATCCATCTTTATATACAGTCTGTTGTAGTGTTGCTATGGAAATGTTCATTATATTGAATTTTACAATCCAAGTTGTGGGTTATTTTCTGAATATTGGCTTTTATCTATTACACTGATATTTTAATAGAAAATAAAACATCTTAAAGCAGTCATTTAGAATTTGAATAAGTCAGATCTCCTGTTTGATTTGACTCATGAATCCTTCACCACTTACACCCCCCCCCCAGCACCTGACACCAGAACTTCACCGGTCCTTACCTGCGTAGATGTCGGGACGAGGAGTGAGGTTAATCTCATCGGCTACTGTTAAAGGAAGGGGGGGGGATGAAAGAAGGGGAGGAATACAAACATGTTAGTGCTCACGACATTCCGCATGCAACATCCAGGAGGCGCTGCAAACACATCACAAAAAGGGATTCGTCTCAATTAGGATCGGACGCCATGCGAGACAGGGAGGGGAGGGAGGGAGGGAGGGGCGAGCGGGGGGGTGAAGAGAGGAGTTAGAGGATAGCAATCAAGACTTGTTGTGATATCAACACGGCACAGAGCGGCAATCGGGTCTGGAAGATTAGATGTGATTATAGAGCGACAGGCCAAAGCAATCAGCGAGTGTCTGAAGCCGTTTCAAGGTGAAGCTTCACACCCGAGGTTCTGGACTCTGGAGAGAGAGAGAGTCTGTTTCCACACAGAGAGGCGTTGGAAGACATTTGAATAGAAGGAGAAACATGGGCGGGGGGTGGGGGGGGGGCGTGCAGAGGTTTGGGCTCAAGGTTACAGGAGAGCGGATTCTTTAGGGTTTTACAGACTTTAAAGTAGCTGAGGGTCACGAAGGACTTCACTTCACTTCCCATTTGGAAAGAGGTGGAAGAAAATATTCATATTCTTGAGTATTTCAATGTGTTTTGCGATATTTACTAAGAAGATTATGTCTCCGTGTTGTTAGTTTGCAGGATTAAGGAAAAATGACTGTACCAGATTATGAGGAAACTGGAATATAGCGGATATCGGGTCAGGGAAGAATAAATGGGCGGAACCAGGAATTTGGTTTCCCGTTCTCTGCAGCGTTTCTGACGGAATTAATTCAAACTATGAGGCAAATTTAACTCAAACTAAAGGGGTGAAAGACAAGAGAGAGAGAGAACTGCATTGGATGCAGCTGAAACTGAGGTCCGACCGTCAACGTGGACGGTAAAAACTTTATGGACGATAGCACGAGTGGACACATAGCTAAGAAATGCAGCAATGGAGCAAATAAACAAGTTAGAGAACTCTGAATCTGAGTAATGTCGATGAACGAATCTGGAGAGAGATTCAGAGCTTGAGGGATTTAAAAATCATCAAGCTTTTTTAAAACGCCTTGGATTTTGACAGAGTGGAGACAATGTTGTACCTAGATCCATGCTCTTGGACTTGCGTGTTTTGATGATGTCCAGCTGCCCGGCGTCTCCAAACTGTTTGGTGCGTTTCTCCGACATGCTCTGGCGTCCGAAGCCTTCTCTCTGGAACGCTGGATTATCTTCATCTGGAATCACGGAGCTGGATGGAGGGCGTTAAAGACAAGGAAACTGAAGTGTCAAAAAACTGACAGGAAGGATCTGGATCCTGCATCTTCTGAATAAATATGAAACATGAAATAAAGGAATGACAGGATGAGAAAAAGGAACGTTAAACAGAGTGAAATGAGGATAAAAAGAAGAGAAAGAAGTTCTAACGTCTTTAAAATTAGAGGATTGAAAGACGGAAAGAAGAGGATGAACAAGAGATGGATAACAAATCTACAAAAGGATTCCGAGAGTTAAAAAGTGGAGGAAAGTGGGAAAAGGGGAGAATTGGGGCAATGAGAAAAAGGAAGCAAGAAAAAACAAAGGGATGTGATGAGAAAAGGTCAAACTGAGGACAGAGGAGTTGAGGCTGAAAGAGAAGAAAGTAAATGAGAGGGTGAAGCAGAGAAAAGAGTAAAGTGAGATTTGTAAAGTTTAGAAAAAGAAAAGAAAGAGCAGACAAGACGAGGGAAGTAAAACAAAAGAGGAACAAAATTATAGAGCAAGATAAAACAAATGAAGATAAAAAATAACAATTGGGGGAAGGAACAAGAAGAATGAATGAAAAGAGGGATGATGTAAAGAGACGATAAATGGAGAAGGAGCCGTCGTTATCTTCATCACCGACAAGAACAGAAGAATAACATTTAAAGTTTAAATGAATTCCCTAAAGACACATTATGATGAATCATGAATGATTGACAGCATAGGGTTATGTTAATAAAGATGGCCGACATGACGGCTCCCCGAAAGTGAAGCCTAATCCTCCTGACGGCCCCCTAGTGGCTGGCAGTGGTATAGCTCATGATCTTGGGCTCGACTCTACCTGTCGTTCTGAGCTGGCGGAGCTTTGGCCCACGGAGGCGTGGTGTCGGCGGTGAAGCCCACGTCGTCATGGGAACTGGATGACGACTGGTCGGAGAGGTTCGGCGGGAGCAGCGGCGGCCGGTCGTCCTCGATGATCACCGTGTCGTTCTGAGGCATGTTGACCGTCGGGGAGAGCTGGTAGTTACCTGCAAATAAAAATCTAGAAATTAGTACATAAAGCATGAAGTACTCAAAAGGCACTTCTAGCAAGAATGAGTGATATTATATGGGAAATAAATTTAAGTGTGTATTTACAGACGTCAGTATTCATGATTGAAAATCAACAATTACTATATATTATATCACCTCAATATTAACAGCTATGAACCACTTCAGATTGTCCAAACATTTCCTTGTTCTTTCATTCTCATATTCATACAGACGACATTGGTCTTCAAATATATAACAGGCTATCTACATTTAATTGTAAAATACAATATTATAAAGTTAGAGGGGAAAGCAGCATTGAAGATCCATTTCTGTTCTTCATTTATCTAAAGTAAATCCCACATTCCTGATTTCAACGATATTCACACACAAGCCAATGATTTAAATCAAATACATTCTTAAAACATCTTTTTACCATCACGTCTTTTGCCTTATAGATAGTCGGAGGAAGTGGGGACGGGTCGACCACACGGTCTGTGTTCCAGACGCCATTGCTACTGACTGAGAAGGATGTGAATGTGACGTTCTACCTGCAGCTGCAAGTATTTCCCAATCTTCAGAATTTGACTCAGATAAAGACGTGTGGAAAAATCATGTCCATATATGGTTTCATGTATCTGGGCTAAATGCTTTAAATGGTTTTAAAGTAGCTCCCACATTCCTGTTTTCAACGCCAATGATTTAAATCGAATACATTCTTGAAACATCTTTTAACCATCACATATTTTGCCTTATAGATCGTTGGAGGAAGTGGGGACGGGTCGACCACACGGTCTATGATCCAGACCTCATTGCTACTGACTGGGAACGATGTAAATGTGACGTTCTACCTGCAAGTGGACAAACTATCTCAACAGTGAAGTATTTCCCAACCTTCAGGATTCGACTCAGATAAAGACGTGTGGAAATAATCATGTCCATATGTCAGAACAAGCTCAGAGGAAAATGTAAGAATAATAACAAACATAAGTTGTACAAGTCTAAACGTGAAGCTGGTCATTTTCTCAGACCCCACAAGCCAATAATTTAAATCTTATACAGTCTTGAAACATATTTTTAACATCAGGTCTTTTGTTTTATAGATAGTAGGAGGAAGTGGGGACGGGTCGACCACACGGTTTATGTTCCAGACGCCATTGCTACTGACTGGGAACGATGTAAACGTTTTAAACATGTGACGTTCTACCTGCAGCTGCAAATATTTCCCAACCTTCAGGATTCGACTCAGATAAAGACGTGTGGAAATAATCATGTCCATATGTCAGA
Organism: Limanda limanda; assembly: GCF_963576545.1. Lineage (NCBI taxonomy): Eukaryota > Metazoa > Chordata > Actinopteri > Pleuronectiformes > Pleuronectidae > Limanda > Limanda limanda. Next base: position 3,555,483 of record NC_083648.1, on the reverse strand, counting down.
ACAAGCTCTGAGGAAAATGTAAGAATAATAACAAACATAAGTCGTACAAGTCTAAACGTGTAGTTGGTCATTTTCTCAGACCCGGAGGAGACGATGTATTAGCGACAGCAGGAAACTGTTGCAGTAAAAAAATACAAGTTTCATAAAAAACATATTTTGAAGTCGAGTGAAACTGCGCCTGGCTAATCAGCTTACAGCGAGCGCAGCTTGGCAGCCGGCACAATGGAGTTCCTGTGTCGAAACACGATGATTAATTCAAGCTGTGACCTCACAAATAAAGATAAAGAAACTTCGCTGCGCCGAGGGAAAAATAAATAAAATAGTCTCTTTTTCCAGCCTCTGAAAAGCAAGGCTTAAAAAAAAACCACCCCATTGATATGCAGCGCATGACTTTGTCTTTAATCTGTATTTTGAAATTGGGTGCAGGCGGGTGGGGTGGGGTTGAGGGGGGGGGTTCCTCGGCATGAAAAGAAGGGTGTGTGCTTGAAATTCAATGCTTCAGAAAAGCACGGAGCTCGGGGAAAAGGTTGTTTGTCTGGAGGGAACGTTTGGGCCTTAAAGCCGAGGACCTGGAGGGAATCAATGTGTCCGGCTGCTGTGGGTGAAAGACTTGGTGGAGAAGGGAATGAATGGAGGGGACACAGGAGGGGGGGGTGGTGTGAAAGAGAAAGTGTGTGTGTGTGTAGTTTAAAAAGTCATTATTCAGTATTATTCTTTTTGTTCCTCAAATACTAAGAAGCTGCAAGTGGAAAGCTTTTCAGGATTTTTACGATGTGAAAGTGGAGAGACTTCATTTAAGGTTTCTGGCGAATATTATTCTGGATCATATCTGGATGATCTTTATTGATACACATCCTTTTTATAAATAACCACAAAGGCCAAAACTAATCCAACAACACGTAGAGTAAAACCCAAACTATGGATTTCTGAGGCCCGTGCACAAATCGATATTCAGAATAAAAAGAATTGGACAATGATTTTATATATATATTTAAGAGCATAAGAAAGAAGTGTCTTACTGTGTTTTTAAATGAGCCTTTACACTCAGACACACACAACAAGTGAGGCGGCACTGACTTACAAGTGTGTGAGTTCATGCACTTAACCCTGTGGAGACTTTCACTACATCAACTGTTGCACTTCAGTGTGTGTGTGTGTGTGTGTGTGTGTGTGTGTGTGTGTGTGTGTGTGTCTCTGTTCTGTCCTCTCCTGCTGTGTGTTCTTTATTCCCTGTGATTTAAGGTGGGTGTAGCATGGTCACCTCTCTCTATGACCACACACACACACTCTCACACACAAACACACACACACACACGCACAAACACACACAGTCACACACACGTGCACCCACAGATCCACTTAATCCCATTTCCCTAAGCAGTCCAATGCGCAGCACTGAGAATCCCATCAATGTCACAGTTTGAATCACTGCAGCACAATCAACTGGCAGCGAGTGAGTCGAAAACCAATGAATCTGTCAGCTCGGTCGCCCGGTGAGAGGAGAGAGAGAGAGAGAGAGAAACAGCCTCTTTGTCTTAGTGCCAGCCGGCCGCCGGAGAACAACAATACCACCGGAGCGCCGGCTGCCAGCGTCACCTGGAAATCAAACCAATAAACACGCATTATGTTTCCCAACGGCTGATATAATTTTTCGTTTCATCTGAGATGCTGCAGGAGAGAGAGAGAGAGAGAGAGCGAGAGAGAGAGAGAGAGAGAGAGATGCTTTCTGTGCAAAAAAGACTAAACACTCGAGGGCAGAGGAGCAACACGAGGTTTTCTTCTTCTCTTTTCATTTCGCTCTCTATTTGCATAATTAGTAAGGAGGTTATTGCCAGGGGGGGGGGGGGGGGGGGGGCCGGGCCTTGGAAGCCACTGGCCTGCAGGAATAATTAAGTCACTCTCCTATCGGCGCCGCCATCTTCAGGGCGCAGAAAGCCGGCGAGTGATCGGAGAGAGAGAGAGAGAGAGAGAGAGAGAGAGAGAGAGAGAGAGCGAGCACGGGCCAGAGAACCCAGAGCCGATATGTTCTGAATGGGAATGATGTTGTTTTTCCAAGAAAGGCCTAATGCATGATTTATGTTTGGTGGCGCTCTCCGCTCACGACGAATGAACAGAATGAACAGGCCTTTTCTCTGTGCAACTGCGGAAGACTACCCCCCCACGCTACCCACCGCCGCCACCTCCACCACCACCACGCGCCCACGAAACAACTTTATTTATTCAAGGGAAGTTTGCTGAGCTCTGCTTCGTATCCACACACGTTCACATCTGGGAGCTGCCGAGTCGGCTCAGACGTCGGCTCCTGAGCGGCAGCAGCTGAGAGTCGGTGGTGAATCTCCAGATTTAGGTTAATGCACGGGAGAGAGAGTTCCGTGTGGAGACAGTAAATTAGCTCGTGCATTCGTCTGCAGGGATTTGAACCTGAGACCACACGTGTGACTGAGAGGAAAGATCCATTCAGCTGCTCTGAGGATATAAACACTGACACATGTAGGAGTTGGTTCTGCCACGTTAAACACAAAGAATCCAATGTTTTTATTTCATTTGTATTTATTATAAACCTCGTGGTGTCTAGACAAGCAGAGGGTTTTCGTTTTCACTGTCCCTGTTCATCCCTGTTTGGAGATCTCTGAGAATCAGAATCAATTCAGCTTAGTTTGTGTCGACTAAAGAAACCTGTTGTGTAACTGTACAATCTATTACATCATTATTGTTTAAACCTGTGTCTGTTTTTTAACCAAACCAAATTTAACAGATTATTTTACTTATTTAAATTGTTCTAGATTATCGACCACTTCCTTATTTTCTATGTTTCTACACTAAGAGGAAGACAACCATGTGTAGGATTATTCAGATAAAAGATCAGAAAACCTCGAGTCAAGATTAAATAAACACACTTTTTCTAAATCTGAAGTTCATCAGATAACAAATAACTACACAAGGGATCAGTTAAAGAAAAACCTGGCCAGTAGTTTCTCTGAATTACTCATCTTTCAACTGGGGAACTGAATGAAATACGGATATTTGGTTGTTAATGTATAAAACAGCGGAAGAACCAGTTTCTGAAGCTTTAACCCACGTGACCTTTTATCCTGTGTTTAGTGAACAGTGACAAATCAAACTTTAATCCTCTCTCTACCTGTTCAATCTCACGCTGACACAAACACTGAAGAGCCATTCGATATCTCTGTGTCGGGCCTCCCACACGGAAAACTGATTCTGAGAATAAACAGGAGGGAGGGAAATCCAAAAATATTTAACACAACTAACTGACGCTGGAATTTCCCATTTGGTGGTCAGGAGAAAAAAAGAACCAGTCCACCGGGCTGATTAAGAGTTTAATAAGCAGAGAAATGTCTCAAGCGTCTGTGATAGTTGGTAATTAGATGGAGCACATTCACTCCTCAGGCCGACCTCTGAGGTCTCCTGCTTCCTGGTGTCCTGTGGGGAGACGTTCCCCCCCGGCCCAGGCGAAGTTATCTGAGGTTTAATCCCTCCTGTCGTAACCAGAGCTGATTACGATACTGCACCGAATCTGGATGAGGTTTAATCTGGAGGATTGAGGGCAGAGGATCAAATACCAAGAACAACTTTGTATTTTGGATATTTACCTTTATATCACACCTTTAGTTTCACCTGACTGATTTATCGACATGCTGATTTGAGCATTTCATAAATATATCGGTATCAGCGTTTACATTTGCTTTAGATTTAACTTATTTCTATTTACATTGACTTTTTTGTCTTGATTCCAAAACAATATTTAGCTTCTTTCTCACTTGAAACTGACTTTGCTCTTTCCTCTTATCCCTCATCAGTAAAACTGCAACTGGTATAAACTGGTCCTTCCTGTGCTGCCTGCAAATAGCCCGAGAACGCTGAAGAGAAGATTACACTGGAATTATTCTGTCCTCTCCACCGGCTTGAAGGATGAAAAAATAAGTGCCGGTGCTGTTTGCGCTCACTTGAGTGTGTTATTTAAAAACACAGTCGTAAATAAGCCGTCCCTCAAACAGTATATATGTAGATATTCAGATCCTTTAACATCGTACACGTCCTTTTTATTCTCCGAGCTTTCATGCACGACGTGTTTGGAAGAAGCTTAAATGCGATGTTGATTTTCTTCAGTCTGTCAGAGTGAGTTTGTGCGTTTAGCGGCTTCACACGGTGTAAACTCCTGCAGTTATAA